>NW_027150948.1:132061-716383 GCF_018691715.1 Phytophthora cinnamomi | reverse complement strand
CGGATGGCATCTGGATCGCGCTGCAGGCGCAGCGCGCGGAGAGCCTTGAGCTTTGACATCACGCGCTGCAGCAGCGCGCGGAGTACTGAGAGCCCAGCGGAAGCGAGTGGGTATCGTTTCAGTACGCGAACGCTTCGAACTCGAAGCGTCCGATTCGTCCCCCTTCACGCGGGCGAACGTTCTTGCGTGAGGGTCGAGCGATTCGGTTCGACACTGAGTCTTTTGCGCTTTGAGGGCGAGCTCTCCTCACCCTCCATATCTTCATCGTCATCGTCGAAGTCGACGACGTCGCCGTACTTCGCCTTCTGGCGTTCGAAGTAGTCGTCGATGGAGAGATGACTCCCCACCGACTTAGAAGACTTCTTCTGAGGCGCGCTCATCGTTGAATGAGCGCGGATTTCTTCTCCAAACGCGGAGAATTGACGTATGGTCAATTCCAAAAGATTGACGTGCGGGGACCCCGCGCGTCTAACCTTAAGGGGGGGGATGGTGTAACGGGGTTACACGCACAAGTCTGTACAAGCCACTTGTGAATTTAACAGATAGGTTATCTGTTAAAAGTTTTGGATACTTCCTCACCTTGGTGTAAGACACACCAATGGATACATTGAAGTGGGCCACCACAATGAGTGGTCCATACATACCCAAAGATCCTATTGGTAGAAAGCAGCATCTTTCTACCAATCAGATACATGCATATTAGCGGGGCTCTGACAGCCAGCCGCTGCCAACCCTTTCATAGATGATAAACAGTTTTTAGCAGATTTAGGAGGAAGATAAATTTACAAACAATACACTTCTCATTTTACCTGATCTAAGTCACTTGGAATCCTATCTTACTTAACTTATATTTGTGTATTCAAATATAATTAACCTAAGTAATTACTAAGTACTTACGCTTCCTCATACACGTTGCGCAACGTGTAAGCAAAAGTAGTGAGTCAAGTTAGACCCACTACAGCGTTGCCGTGCCGTGCCAACACAGTGAACGGCCTGATAGGCCGCGGAGCAAGTTTACTTATCTGAAATCCTGAAACTGCATGTGTAGGCAGGTTTTGAGTAGATAACAAAACCAATGAATCGACTTTGAATTCATTTGTGTTGCACCTGCCAATATTATCTGCGTTCAGCTTCTGTTTATCAACAGAAGCTGCTATTGTGTCTTGGACAAACCGAATTATGGCTTGTCTTTTGGTGATGAAACTGATTGCATCCGAGCTGAAGTCATTCAGCTCGCTCTCCGCTAGAAGCCCGGCCTCTGCGTGGTTCTTTGCGGTGTTCAGCCCTGCGCAGACCCGTGGTCGTTGGCCTTGTTAGGGGAGTTCGCGCCCTGCGCAGACTCATGTGGTTTGTCCATTGTTGCAGCTGACACTGTGCAAGTGTCAGCGGTTTTCTGCGGCTGCTGTATTGCAGTCGTAGATCCTCCCCCACTTAAAGTGGGAGCCATCACTCCGAGTAAACTCGGTAGGCGTGGATGCCGCATGGCATTCACGTAGAACGGTGTATGCCCGGTCGAGGCATGCACTGAATTGTTGATGGCAAACTCTGCCATCGATAAGCACTCGCTCCAGTATTGGAACGAGTGAGCGTAGCTCTTCAATGCTGTCGACGAGCACGCGATTCACGCGCTCGGTTTGACCGTCCGTCTGCGGATGATCCGCAGTCGACATGGAAAGCTGGCTCCCGAGAAGTGTAAACACCTCTTTGCTACAGGTGCGCTGTATGTACGGGTCTCTGTCCGACACGATGTCGGACGGCATGCCATAAAAAAAATGGGTGTTTGAACACCATGTCGACGAACAGACGGGCCGTCTGCTTTGCGGTCACTTCTGCCGGCACCGCAGCAAGATGTACCATCTTGCTGAAGCGGTCGACGAAGACCACAACACCGGTATTCCCTCCGCTGTCCGGGGGAAGACCAAAGATGAAGTCCAAAGACATGGACTTCCAACACTCCGACGGAGTCGGTAGTGATTGTAACGGAGCCTGCGCGAATGGCGCAGGCTTTACGCGTTGGCATACCTCGCAAGCACGGATGTACTTGCGCACCCACTTTTACTGGTGGTGCCAGTAGAAGTCGCGCGTGAGAAGGACGTATGTCTTCTCACGTCCGAGATGTCCCGCAGTCGGGGCATCATGATATTCGTACATGATCCTGAGTCGCAGGTCATGATTACCTGGTACGACAACGCGATCCGCGTTGTCGTCGACTGCATTGTAAAGAAGCAGTCCGTCGTGCACCCGATATCGGTGTGCACGCGCTCGAAGGTGCTTGGGCAGCTTCTGACGGGACTTGTCAGAAGGCGCTGTGTCATAGGCCAGCAAGAGCTTCGCGTCCGCGCGTCGTGCGTACGCGGCCTTCACATCATCCAACAGAGATGATGTGGGTTTGCTCGATCGCATGGCGTCAATGGCATTGACGTCAACAGCTTCTGCATAGTCCGGCCGACGTGATAACGCGTCGGCCACCACATTCAATCTTCCGGGTTTATATTCGACCCGGAAGTTATACTCCGCAAAGAATGAGAGCCATCTCGCCATTCTTTTGTGATATGTGGCGACTTCACTGCGGTACGCAGTGAAGCATGGTCGGTGTAGACCACAAATGGTCTACTTCCAAGCAAATACACTCGGAACTTTGCGAGTGCGTACTTCATGGCAAGGAGTTCCTTGTCATGCACCGGATAGTTGCGCTCAGCTGGCTTCAGCTGACGCGATTGGTAGTAGACGACACGATCACGGCCCTCGTGATCGTGTTGCATCAATGCGCATCCGATTGCAAAGTCGGATGCGTCACATACGACGTGAAATGGACGATCTTGGTCAGCTACTGCCAAGATCGGTGCCTCAGTCAAGCCCCGCTTGACTGCATCGAATGCCTTTTGGCAATCGGTTGTCCAATTCCACACAGCTTCCTTCTTAAGAAGCTGTGACAGCGGGCGGATCTTGCCCGCGTAATCCTCCACGTACTTGCACAAGTACGTGGCTGAGCCAAGGAAATGCCTTAGTTCCTTGACACTTGAAGGCGTTGGCCATTCATTGATCACTCTGACCTTTTCCGGGTCAGGGCGAACACCATTCTTCCCTACGAGACACCCGAGGACGGGTATCTCGCTCGCCCCGAAGATACACTTCTTCAGGTTCGCGTAGAGCTTATGCTTTCGCATAAGCTCGAAGCTCGGAGATGCACCCTGTGCATCTCTACGTCGAGCTTCCCGTCCACAGCCCGGCTGTGGATGAACACATCATCGAAGTAGCTCGGTGCGAAGTCGCGCACCGAGCGCAACAAGTTCGTCACGCACCTGTTGAAAGTCGCAGGGGGCGTTCTTAAGCCCCTGTGGCATTACTAGCCATTCCCAGAGCATGCCGCTTGGCGTGCTCACTGCCGTGAGAGGGATATCGCTCTCACGCATTAGGATTTGATAAAATCCATCTCGCAAGTCTAGAGCACTGTAAACGGTGCTCCCGGCCATCGAATCGATGATAACATCTTTTCGCGGTATCGGCGTCTGCGCCGGTACCGTCGCATCGTTCAGCTTGTTGTAGGCATGAACGATGCGCCATCCGCCCTGTGGCTTTTTGACACAGAACGTCGGAGCACTGTGCGGGGACTTTGATTCACGCGCTTGTCCTGCTTTGCGACGACTTTCAAAGATGTCGTCGATTGCTTTTACTTGCTCTCGCGGCAGTGGCCACTGCCGCGTGACACAGTACTTCGTGCCCGGCACGAGATCAATCTCGTGCTGGATACCCTTATCCTGCGGAAGCTCCGCAGTAATCTCTTCCGGGAGTACGTCTTTGTACTCCCTCAACAGTTCGTAATAGGGACTTTAACGAGTCCCAACCTTGTTCTTCGAAGCGCTCTCGCTTCGTCTTCGCACTGAGAGTGTCTTCACTCTCAGTGGTACTTCCCATGAAGAGCTGCCTCAGCTCTTCGCTCTCGCTCTCCGTTCTTTCGCTGTTCGAAGAACGCAGACTTGCTCGATGCGTTCATCGTGCAAGTCGCGTGTGAAGCGCTTCCAGCTCATGGCTGAAGCGAAGTCAACTCCGACGCCATCGTCGGAGGACTAGCGAGTTCCATCTCACGATACTGGAATCCAGTATTGTGTGCGTCAAGACGCTTAGTGCTTCTGACATTCGGCGTCACCGCCGCAGTCTGCCCAGCAGACTGTTTGTTGCGTCTCGGTCTCGGACCGAGACTTGCGCAGCGTTCTCCGCTTACGCCGTTTTGTTGTGTGAGCCCGGCCCAGCAGTTCTTTTCTGTCCAGGCTCCGGCCGTGCGACAGTTGTTTCCGCCGGCGGGATTCCTGTTCTGCTCCCGCGATGATTAATGCCCCCACCCGCACGCTGCTGTATTGGCGGAGCCCCATCATGACCTGAGGGTGCGTCGGCTTCCCCGGAGCCGACGCGTCGTTGTCGACCTGACCGCTTCGGGTCAGGGACTGTCCTCACGCTTGAACGTGGGTGTTGGTTCCCGGAACCAACACATCTTTTTCTTCCGACGTCGGCAGCATTGCCGACGTGGGTCTCACTTGTGCGCGCCCTCGCGCACCTCGTGGGCACTCCGGGACAACAGCATAAAGCGCTGTCTCGACTGGTGAGCCGCACGCACCTGCTGGTGCGCGCGCTGCGGTAACAGGGCCATCGCTCTCTGTTCCGCTGTCGCGGCCGAAGCGCACGAGCGTGCGCTTCTTCCAGTCTATCACCGGATCATGCCGTGCAAGCCACGGCATGCCCATTACTACGTCGAACTTATCGTCCAGGTCCAGGACGATAAAGTGTTCGACAAACACTCGTTGTTTGTACGAGAAGCGCACGTTCACGACGCGCTTCTCGGTCTTCACGATGGCACCTGTTGCCAGTCGTACCTCCAGAAGACTTCGAGGTGTATCTACCTCCTCGAAGTCAAGTCTCGACAGGCTTCGTAGTCGAACAAAGTTGTTCGACGCGCCTGAATCTACCAAAGCTCGAAGAGAGTCACTCGCTCTCTTCGAGTAAACCTTCAAGATGACTAGGTTCGGCCTGTCATCTTGCTTCTTGCAGCGAGATCTGGTCTCACTGGGGAGTGCGGTCCTCAGTGTCGCGTGCCCGATGTCGGCACGCGTGACTGCATTACCAGTAGGGCGCCCCGCGCCTACTGGATGTTCGCGTTTTTTGCTGGTCCGCGGCGATGCCTAGCATCGCCACGACGGCCACCTCCAGGGGGCATGGGAGCTGTGCACTCCCGTGCAAAGTGACCGATCCTTCCGCAACGGAAGCATCGCACGTTACCTCCCTGCTGCTGGTAACCAGCAGTTGTTGCGTTCGAGAGGTCCATTGGCTCCGGACCTCCCGTCCTCGCTACCGGGCGCGGTTGCGGCCTCGGTACGTTTACATGGAGTTTAGCCTGCCGCAGGCTAAACTCTTCTTGCATGGCAAGAGTGATTGCAGCTTCGAGAGTACTCGGGTACTCTCGGAAGAGATAGGTCTTCACGGGCCCATCTCTAAGTCCTTTCATGAACGTGACGACCTTGGTCGCCTCGCCAACCGGGTTAGTCACGATATTTGACACCAAATATCGTGCACGCTGCGCGTAAGCATGGACGTCATGCTTACCCTGCTGAAGGTCGAGGAACTCCGCCCTCGACCGGAACTCGTTTTGCGGGGGCTCAAACGCTTGTTTGAGCTCCTCTTTGAACACTTCGTACGTGCTGAAGCACGTAGGATCGGAGAGTCGGCGTCCATACGCCCAACTCCTTGCGCGTCCGCCAAGGCAGGACATGGCGAACGCGACCTTCGACAGCGGGTCGACGATGCGTCGAGCCGCTATGGCTGTGTCGAGTTCGACAAGCCATCGGAGGAGAGGCTCGCCCTCTCTTCCCACGTAATTGCTTACGCTCAAATTTAATGGTTGAGCACGCGGTGTCGTTCCTGACGACGCCGTCACTGAGGAAACAGCATCACGCTGCTCCTTCATGATGAACCCCAGAGCAACACCATGTTGCCCCGTCGGCGATAGCGTACGCAGCATGGTAGCTATCGCCGCTTCTCCAATGAATGTTGACAGTCGTTGGAGGGCTTCCCACTCTGGATCAGACAGGTGGGGGCAGTCAGCGCGTGCAACATGCGTTGCAGGCGTGTTGGAGCTCTCCATGGGCACCTCCGTGCTCATGTGGTTCTCGGCTCCGCGTTCGTACACTTCGTACGAACGTCAAGCAGTAGGTCGTTGGACGGACTACTAAGTGCTACCAGGTGTAGCGGGTCTAACTTGACTTACTACTTTTGCTTACACGTTGCGCAACGTGTATGAGGAAGCGTAAGTACTTAGTAATTACTTAGGTTAATTATATTTGAATACACAAATATAAGTTAAGTAAGATAGGATTCCAAGTGACTTAGATCAGGTAAAATGAGAAGTGTATTGTTTGTAAATTTATCTTCCTCCTAAATCTGCTAAAAACTGTTTATCATCTATGAAAGGGTTGGCAGCGGCTGGCTGTCAGAGCCCCGCTAATATGCATGTATCTGATTGGTAGAAAGATGCTGCTTTCTACCAATAGGATCTTTGGGTATGTATGGACCACTCATTGTGGTGGCCCACTTCAATGTATCCATTGGTGTGTCTTACACCAAGGTGAGGAAGTATCTAAAACTTTTAACAGATAACCTATCTGTTAAATTCACAAGTGGCTTGTACACACTTGTGCGTGTAACCCCGTTACAAACGCATACACGCTAGACATACCGTCAAGCATGCGGCTCCACCCGACATTTTATGTCGGGCGAATAAAGCCATACCTCCAGCACGAGTCAAGTGGCTCGTCTGACCCGAAGAGACAGACTCGGCAGGGAAAACCCTCCTCTCCAGCGCGTAGTCGCGCTGGAGCAGTTAATACAGTCGGGCCTACAGCCCGACCGGCACGTTCAAGGCGGTCTGGGAGACCGCCACAGCCGGAACACGAAGGAACAGAGCGGCAACCGCCGCGCTCTGAAGGTACTCCACGACCGTCACCTGGTCGTGGAGCAACACGAGATGAAGGTCAACACGGCGTTGACCATCGGGGCGTGTTTCCACCACCTCCGCCACCGCTGCGAGACGCACGCGGAGAAATTCGCTGGATCGTCCAGCGAATTGTTGATCATAGGAAAACAATCCGAGGTCCGGATTGTTTTCGCATTCGCTGGAGAGGTTTCCCTCCCCAACACGACACGTGGGAACCACGGAACGTCCTGATGGAAGACGTTCCGGACATGGTGAAGGAGTACGAAACCCAACACGCACTACCAGCAAGAAGGTAGTGCGAGCGTTGTAGTAATCTACAACGCCTGACGACTCGTGTGCTAGATAATTAGCACGGAGATCATTGAAGCTCTCAGGTATACATATAGTATACTTGTTGTGGTCGTGGTTGCTAATACGCACCGCCACCTGGACGAACAGTGCGCACGGCGCACGGACACCAGCCTCCACCACAACAGCGTGGAGTTGCTAATACTTGCCTCACTTCGAGAAGGACTCGAAGTGCTTTGGCGCTTGCTTATCCGATCACGGTAAGCAACAGAAATTCGCTTAGAGATGTCGACGCACAGACGCGGTCGACATCGAAGAATCGTACACAGACACTGTGTTGTCTGTTCCCGTGGTAGCGGCGCACCGCGCGCTACCGCGCATGGTACTCAGCAACAGAGAGTTTACACTTTGTTGCAATGACAGTCTTCAGCTGGTCGTGCTCATTGCGGATGAGTACGGATACCTCCAGCACAAACAATTGACAAGCAGTCAATATTGATTGACGTGTCGAGACCGACTCGTCTAAGCTTAACGGGGGGATGGTGTAACGGGGTTACACACACAAGTGACAACAGTCACTTGTGCATGACAACGGTTACAAGTGACAACTGTCACTTGTGCATGACATTTGTCACTTATGGTTTAATAGATAAATATCTGCTAAAGGTTTTAGATACTTCCTCACATTGGTGTAAGGCACACCAATGGATACATTGAAGTGGGCCACCACAATGAGTGGTCCACACCTACCCAAAGATCCTATTGGTAGAAAGCAGCATCTTTCTACCAATTAGAGACGTGCATATTGGCGGGCCAGCCGCTGTCAGCCCTTTTATAGGCGATAAACAGTTTTAACAGATTTAGGAGGAAGATCAATTCACAAACAATGTAGTTCTCATTTTACCTAATCTAAGTAACTTGGTGTTTTATTTGCTTTATATTATACTTGTGGACTCAAGTATAATTAATTCAAATTATTAATAAACTCCTACACTTCCTCATACACGTAGCGCGACGTGTAAGCTAAAGTAGTGAGCCAAAGTAGGCCCACTACACGACTCGCTGGCTTCGCACAGAATGGCACTCATGAAGGAGGCCGTGGAACTGAGTAAGATGATCTTGACTCAGCGCTTGGTCTGGCGCATGTAGCGACACTGCTTTAAATGCATTTTCCTAGCCGAGCGCAGCGGGGACATGGAGCTCGGTAAGTAGCTTAAGTACGAACCACTTTGCTTGGTAAAAATATATCAGAAAACCACTTAGCCTGGCAGTTGACCATTTTACTTGAAAAAAAAACGATCAGTTTGCTTGAGAAAAGGTGTAAACACACACTAGTAGGAACACTGCCTCTCTGTGGCAGTAGGTAATAGCGACGGCTTTTCACACATCGCAGACCAGCCTTATCGCATTGCCACCTTTCCTGCCTCCGTTTTACAGCAATCCACTCCTTTTTTATCTCTAATCCGCACAATTTACCTCTAATCCGCACATGATTAGACCAGAGCCCATCGAGGAGGTCGGTCAGTTGGCAATTCCCCCAAGACCAGCAGCATTAGCAGGCCTCTCAAAATTAGGTAGTGTGTGACGGGAAAGTGCAAAATTCCTAATCCTATTTTTTCAAAATACCTAATTGCGGATATGCCTGAAACCACCCTAGCTCGCAGTCTATACGCGTCGCTGCCTGTGCATTCACCTTTCGGCGCTCTCCACCTCCTAGCACGAATGGGGAAGACAAAACGATCAAGGCGAGGGTCTAAGAAGGGTGCTCGTGGAGACCAACAGACCGCACCACAGCCTAAAGTCACTGGTGCAAACCGCTGTGTCAACACTGCCCTTGTGCAAACTAAAATCACCCCTCTGCAGCAGCGACAAAAATGAATCGAGATTGACCAGGAAACTATTGATCGCGTGCCAGAAACGCCAAAAGATGTGATGGATTGCAACGATCTCCAGTTTCGCAATCTCATTGAGACGCACAAGGCTCGGTTGACCGCTGCGTAGGTCCGACAGCAAGTCATGACATTTGGAAGCAGACATGATATGATCGAGCGATACAAGGTCGACACTTCTTTTCATCGCCGCTTTGACAGTGTTGATCGATCTTCGTTTCTTGATGCGTAGTCTGATGTGGACTGCGAGGGCAATTACACGTTACTGTTCGCATTCGTCGCTGGAGTGGCGGCGATATCGCCCGGCACTCACTCAGTTGAGAATGAGTTCAGCGTCTTGAAGCAAGTCAAGAACCCGCAGAGAACAGCTCTAACCAACTATGCAATGGAAGGCCAACTTCAGTCGCTGCAGTACTTCTTTTTGCTCGATCTAGCTGGACGCGTCGCTAGGAGTCCATGTAGCTAAGACAATTCACTTGAATAAAGCATACCACCTGCATGCCTAACTTGGATTTTGAGCCATTTGTATCGAACTACTTAATGAAGAACTACCTATTCAGACTTTTCCCAAAATGCCTAATCGAGGTCAAATTAGGTAGGTAGGTAGTAGGTATTTCTGCCTAATTTTGAGAGGCGCAGCAGGAGATCGAGCGGCTGGAGAGCCAGGTGGCCGTGCTCAAGACGCGCTCGCTGCCGCCCGAGGAGGCGGCCAAGGCCGACCCGGTGCTGCAGCGCCGCGAGGCCGAGAACGCGGTGCTCACGAGCGTCTTGCGCCACCAGCAGCTGCACGTGGCCAACGCGCAGTCGCTGCTGTCGCGCTGCCTCGGGGACCAGCACACGCACCCGCTGTACACGCGCATCCGGCTGTCCAAGGACTGGCCGGAGCGCCGCGCCACGCTGCGCAGCGTCCGCGCCGAGAAGCTGCGCAACGCCTACGAGTACATCGCGGCGCGCAGCAGCCACGCGCAGCCGGAGAAGATGCAGCTCTCGGACGAGCGCTTCGAGTCGGCGCAGGGCGACCTGTGCTGCGTGCGCTTCGAGACGGTGCACTTCCGGGGCGTCGAGTCGCTCGAGCAGGTCTACAACGCGCTCGTCTTCTACCTGACCAACATGGAGATCAGCATCTCGGAGCGGCTGGGCCACATCACGGTGAGAGACGACTACGACTCGATCGAGGGCACGGCGTACAACTCGAGGATCGCGTCCACGGAGGACTGCGGCGTCACGACCGAGATGAACGCCGTGTCCTTCCCGCAGCTCTTCGCCAAGGACGAGCTGGGCGCGGGCGTCGGGCCCTGCGCGGTCATGGCCAGCGACTGCGTGGACGAGGACGAGCTGTACCCGTACAACCCGAGAGAGCGCGTGAGGAAAGACGTGTCGGGAGCGGTGGTGCTCACGGTGAGCAGGAGGAAGGTGAGGCACAAGGGGAGGAGGCAGATTGGCACGGCCACCGTTGCAGGCGAGGAGGAGACGGAGCTCGTGGTCACGATGCGACGTGCGGCATTCGTGAAGCTGCATCGACCACAGTTCCCCGTGTCGCCCTTTGCGCTGCAGGAGCTGCACGAGGGTATTGCGCGGTGGGGCGACGTCATGCTCAAGACCGTGCGTAGCGTGGTCTATACGACTCCGTAGTAGCGTCAGCGCACTGGTAGCAAATAGGTGCGATGTAACGTGTAAGATTGAATTAACCTTTATTGGCTTGTTGCTGAGTTTGCTTGGTTGCAGTGTTTCTAGTCGCGTAGGTGTCGGCGCAGAGCCTAACCAAAGCGTCGATCGGGCGGGGCAATATACACGCATGTTTGTGTGAATGCCCGCATTGACGATCTTCCTCGTCTCAGCCGAACGTTATCGATTGGCTTTGTTGGTCCCACCGGCATCACCAGCTTGGATTGCTGGAAAGGTAGCGAGTTGAATAGTCCGACAATCGACAGCGCCGCAACCGCTTTTAACCGGGGTTTAAGCTACAATGACGCGCGCGTTCGTCAAGGTCAAGCTTGTGCGTGTAGTACTTGAAGTCGGATCACTCTGACGAAGATACCCAACTGCTGCTGGGGCTCGCATTTCATTTTGCATCCGACCACGGACGCTGATTCCCTAAAAAAAATGCCGATGAGTACGTACGCGATGCGCAGGGTACGGGTGTTATCGTAGAGAGTATTTATCGCCATACCCGCTGCGTGGTTAACGTTTTGTGAATTCCTGCTTCGTGTGACGTCTACGCAGGAGGAGATCAAGCGCCTGAGAGTGGAAGTCCAGCGACGGACGGCCGAGCTGGCAGAGCTGATGCTGCAACGTACTGTGCTGTTTGCAATCGCGAGAAGTCAACAATTCCGAGTGGCAAAGGTGCAGTCAGTCTTGGCGCAGTACATGGTGCGTGCGTCACCCTCTTCGTCATGTAAGGTTTTAAGAGGCACAATGTGGCCTAACTATTGATATGTGGCTGCATGTATCAGAGCGAACAGGCCTGGAATCCTCTGTACACGAGTATTTGTCTCGGCCAGGCGTGGGCTGAACGACGCGCTACACTTTTGGAAATCCGACCGCAGAAGCTGGAGAATGCCTACAAGTACGTCACGGCCGCTTGTCCGTTGGAGTATTCAATGATGCCGCAGCACTCTGATGAACGCTTTGAGACCTTAGAGGGGGATGCGTGCTGTTCTCACGTGGAGGTGGTTCATTTCGCTGGTCGGTCTATCCAGCAAGTGTTTAATGCGCTCAAGTTCTACCTTGACAATGCGGAGATTATTGTGTCAGAGCGACTCGGTCACATCACAGTGCGCGAAGACTACGACGAGATCGAAAACGTCGCTTACAACATTCGAATATTATCAAGGAATATCCACGGCATTCGTGTCGAGAACAATGTCGTAGGCTTCGTGAGTATGTGTGATGGGACAAGCAACGGATATATCCCGGAGCCCCGCGCTGTCATCGCCATTGACTCAGTAGATCAGGACGCGCTGCACCCATACGTTACGAGTGAACGTGTTCGAAGAGAGATATCGGTTGCTATCTTGCTGACAGCGAGAGATCTAACATTCAAGCCGGATACCAGCTATTCAAGAGCGCCGAGATGCAGTAACGGGGCCGAATCGGTCGTAACTATGCGCCGGGTTATGTTTTTGAAGCTGCATCGACCAGAATTTCCTGTGTCCAAATTGCTCTACTGGAATTGCAGTCGGAGCTTGCGCAGTGGAGCGACTTAATGATGAAGACAATGCGTGATGTGCTGAGCTCGCCTCCTTCGTAACATCAGCGCTTGCAAAAGGGCTACCCACCCATTCAGAGAATCAATTTTTTGAGAACATCAAGATATGATAATATTTGGCTTCAGGTGGATGAACTTGAATATGATTGACTTGTGAGATCGCAAGAGTGGGGGGTCACGTTTGTGGGATGGGTCCATGTGGCGAAATGCAAGAACCTCGAAGCAGGTATCCGTTTTAGCGCACTCGATGCTATGCTGGCAGGGTCGATGATTTCCCACTGCTGATTCGGGTTGTTTGTCGAGCAGTCGTACAACTGCACCTTGTTTTCTGCGAAGGATCCTGGCCGAGGCAGAAACCCATGTGTGCAGTGTGCTGGTCGCGTTGTCGAACGCCCACCTCTGGCTCGCCTCATCGCTCATACAGCGGTACACGTGCGCGTCACCACCGTCCAGGGCTGGCACGCATCCAGGCAGCAGTCGCTGCTCTTGGGGTGCACGCTGCGTTTTTGAGTCAAGAACGCACCCAGTCCCTGGATCTGTCCGACATGTGTGCAGCTTGTCACCGTTCTCCGAGAGTACCAACTTCGTACGGCTATTGCGAATAGCGCGCGGGTCCTTCCAGTCGAATTTACGATAGAGAAGGAGTTGTCGATACCACCTTCTCATGTTGTTGGACCATGGCCGCCGTGAGTGGTGTCTTGAACGCGTCTGTCATCGCTTTCGCAATTTCAACGAAAAGCAATCCGTCTAATCTCAGTTGAACCAAGCATGTTTCCATCTGCGGCATCCAGTCAACTCGGGCTTGATTCCACGCTCCTTTCGCCACTGACGTATGCGCTCCGCGACAGCTATCTGTGAACGCGGCTTTTTACCGAGGTCTATTGTACGTCTCGTGAAGAGATCGATTATCCGCGGAGAATCTCGCCCCTCCACAGCTTTACAGAGCTCGTCAAGGAGCGCGAGCTCGCCCATATCCCACCGCCAGGTCGACATGATGCACCAGTGCCCCTTTTGCATGAACAGGTACTGTAGATCGATGCTGCCTCAAGTTATGCGACCGAGGTGCATTCGATCACATGCTGGCTTGCGACGTGAGAAAGTAGGCATCACACAGTTTGCTCAAACGACGACGCAACGCATAGCATCTCATTGTCGCCTGTGCTATTGATATGAGATCCCCGTTCACATCTCCCAAGTTTGCAGTAGACTCATGAGCCTCCAGAACGAGTGAATGGAAAGCGGTCCAACATGCTGTGTTACGCTCAATCTGCCCATACGTGCACTTCATGCTATCCCACAAGTCGCAGTACAAGACGGCAACTGACGAGTGTTGTTCGGTATCTTTTCTTAGTAGCTTTTGCGCGGAGTCCATTGACAGTTCAAACGTAACGTTAGCCACGTGGTCATCTTGGATCTTCGCATCGGTCCGTGTATTTGTCCATCTCTCCAGCATATCAACGACAGTCGAAATTTTCAATCTGTCCTCTGGGTTCTTCGAGCACATCCGTGCGACCAACTCCCACTGGTCGTCCTCGCACTTCGGTCGAGATGGCATCCTGCCACGAGTAGCGTGATATCGCACAGCGAACTTATCGACGAGACCTTCCCACGGCAGGCATCTGGAAAATGGTTTTCCCGTCTGTAGTGCCGCAACAACTCGCAACGCTTCCACGATACACATACCCAAAGAGTACACATCGGACTCGATCGTCGGCTTAGCTCCCATCAAGCACTCCGGAGCCACCCAGTGCCACGCGCCAGAAATCGGGGAAGTCGTCTCGCTGTCTGCCGCGGAACTCAGACCGAAATCGGTCACCTTAGCTTTTAGGTCACGTCCGATGACGATGTTGTTGCCTTTTAGGTCACCATGGACAAAACCGCGCACATGAAGGTATTGCACGCCTAGAGCAGCCTCGAACAGTTTCGTCCACAGATCATCGGGGTGCTTTCGCAAATACTCGACAAGCGTACCGTGAGTGGCGTACTCGCACACGAAAAACGGCCTCCCGATGTGGCAGGCCCCAAAGAGCCGAACCACGTGAGGGTGGCTAAACCCAAACCAAGTGTCAGCTTCACGGCGGAACATTGCTCTAGCCTCTGTTCGCTTTTGATCAAATGATGCTGACAATAAGCTGTCGTAGAAGCTGGTATCACCCGCACTTCCAACTACCTTCACTATCACGTCCGAATCTAACCATTTCGCTTGCCACACGCTTCCAAAACCACCATCAGCTATATGTTTTCCTTGGACCAATTCGTACCACGGGATAAACCACTCCGGAGTGAGATGAGCTATATTGCCTTCTCCTTCAATCTTCAGCCTACTATCAATCTCCTCATACGCCCTTTTAATGGTCTCCGATTGTTCTTCCGTGTACTTGCCTGGAGCTGTTTCCATCTCTGTTCTCAACGTCTGCAAAAAGGCAGTTTTCTCTTCCACAGACGTCAACTGCTGCAATAGGAGGGCAATATCTGCTATACCTGAGACAAAAGCCGAGGCCTGTTCACGGCGTTGTACAAGCCACGACACCTCCGTATCTTCCGATATAGACTCCCCGAGAGCTTTCAGGAGAGCATTAACGCGCCAACGGAAGGAGTACATACTGGTCATCGTGGCTCGAGTCGAAGTCAGCCCCAAGGCGCGAGTTTCCTCTGGCGTCATCGTGATTGTCTGGTAGACGTCAGCGAAGAGAGAATCAAATTGGCTGCGCAAGCGTTCGTTTTGCTTTGATCCCCGAAAGCAATCGTGGATATGTTTGAGTTCGTTGAATAACCAGAGGTGTTCATCATTATCGCCCCGTTCACACACTCTTGCAACGTTAGCCACCGCTCAGTCATTTCACAAGACTCGTAGTCTTCGAAAGAGTGTTGAGGCTCCAGGTCCGGCTGGCAGACATCGATACTCTCTTCAATGGACAAACGTTCCAACTCGGAGACAATGGACGACAAACTGGGCCGATTGTATGGATCTTGGCAGCACATCCGCCACACCAATTCACGACTCTGTCGAACAAAATACGGTTTATTGCTATGAGTGAATCGATAGCGATCAGGGCCCGGTTGCAAGGAGTCAAATTGGTCGTTGGGAACGCTCTGGTGGGGATCTGCGTTCCATTCTAGTTTGCATTTCTTTGCATTTTCTTCATTTGCCTCGCTCCATGGCTTCTTCCGGCTTTCAGCTTCGAGAATACACATTCCAAGTGAATATACATCAGACTCACGCGAAAGTGGGCTCCGTGCCACCACCTCAGGAGCTTGCCACCGCGTCGATCCAACCACATATTTCACTGTACTCACCTTCTTCGTGGCTCCCGCCAGGCCGAAATTTGACAGCTTCGCCAACCCATCACTACCAATCAAAATGTTACTGCAACGAAGATCGCCGTGAACAATCCCACGCTCGTGCAGATACGCGAGTCCCAACGCCGCCCCGTGCAGATATTTCCACAGCAGTGGCGGCTTTACATCACTTGACGAAGACGACGATTTGACATACTGAAGTAACGAGCCTTGACTAGCAAATTCACACACAAAGAAGTCCACAGCAGGCCCAGCCTGGCACACGCCATACAACTTTTGTACGTTGGGATGGCGCAGCTGGTGCCATGCGTGTACCTGCTGTGCCAAAGTGGAATGCGAAGCGTCAGGAATAAATAGCTTTACGACGGCATCAGCATCCAGCCACTTCGCTTGAAAATCACCACCGATAGTTCCTTGTTGGGAGAATTCGCCCAACTCCACTTCGATTGGGGAAATGATACTACTGCCTGATCGGTCAGAAGTATTGTGACTATCGACCTTCAACGTATCGTCGGTAGATGTTTGACTTTCAGGTAAAATAAATGGCATAAGTAGACGGGTAATGTCATAGTATCCGTGATCATTGGCTAGGCGAGTAGCTGTCTGCCCGTCGTTGGCCTTCGCGTTGACATCAGCACCACAGTCGTTTACCAGACACCGCACGACGTTAAGATGACCTTTTTGACCGGCCTTCATCAGCGCTGTGTATCCATTCGTGTTCTTTGCGTTGACATCCGCGCAACAGTCATTCACCAGACACCGCACGACATTAAGATGACCTTTTTGAGCGGCCTTCATCAGCGCTGTGTATCCATTCGTGTTTTTTGCGTTGACATCAGCGCCACAATCGTTCACAAGACACCGCAAGACGTCTAGGCGACCATTTTGAGCGGCCTTCACCAGCGCTGTGTCTCCATTATTGTTGTTCGTGTTGACATCCGCGCAACAGTCATTCACCAGACACCGCACGACGTTAAGATGACCTTTTTGAGCGGCCTTCATCAGCGCTGTGTCTCCATTCCTGTTCTTTGCGTTGACATCAGCGCCAGAATCGTTCACAAGACACCGCAAGACGTCTAGGCGAACTCTATAAACGGCCTTCATCAGCGCTGTCTCTCCATCGATCGTCTTAGCGTTGACATTCGCGCCACAGTCGTTCACGAGGAACCGGACGACGTCAAGGTGACCACCGTGAGCGGCCGATATCAGCGCTGTGCCTCCATTATTGTTCTTCGCGTTGATATCCGCACTACAGTCGTTCACCAGACACCGCACGACGTCAAGGCGACCATTTTGAGCGGCCTTCATCAGCGCTGTGTCTCCATTCCTGTTCTTCACGTGCACATCAGCGCCACAGTCGTTCACAAGACACCGCAAGAGGTCTAGGTCAACTCTAGAAGCAGCCGACAACAGTGCTGTGTCTCCTTCGATCGTCTTAGCGTTGACATTCGCGCCACAGTCGTTCACGAGGAACCGGACGACGTCAAGGTGACCTCCGTAAGCGGCCGACATCAGCGCTGTGCCTCCATTATTGTTCTTCGCGTTGATATCCGCACTACAGTCGTTCACGAGGAACCGGACGACGTCAAGGTGACCCCCGTAAGCGGTCGACGTCAGCGCTGTGCCTCCATTAATGTTATTCACGTACACATGAGCGACACGGCGGGTCACCGAACACTGCCCGAGTTGAAGATGACCGTTACGAGCGGCCGACATCAGTGCTATGTCTCCATCGATCGTGTTAGCGTTGACATCAGCGCCGCAGTCATTCACGAGGAACCGGACGACGTCAAGGTGACCTCCGTAAGCGGCCGACATCAGCGCTGTGTATCCATTATTGTTCTTCGCGTTGACATCAGCGCCACAATCGTTCACAAGATACCGCAAAACGTCGAGGCGACCTCTATCAGCAGCCTTCATCAGCTTTTGCCTCGTATCACCGCCGTGGAATAGAAGCCATTTCATCACGTTTGCCCACTCGCCTCTCCTTGTTTGGTCACTTCGTCCTTCATATCTACTGGATCGTCGGGATGATTTTCCCATCCTAGTTGCGTAGAAGTCGCAATTTAAGAAGTGAGAGAATGGTGAGAGAGCGCACCCGTCATGGTGGCCAGTCGCCACGCACGGGCTACACCACTCGTGCGCCTTTCGGGGAGGGGAGAACGAGCCAGCACTGCGTGTAAACGTGCGGTAACGCGCAACACTGCCGCGAACTGATATGTAGCAAGAATTTGTGTGACTATCTTGTGATCGCACTTAATCGGAGTGGTGTGCGACTTTTGAAGCTACTTGCCGACATGGCGACGGAGCAGGATGCTGAAGACCTTGCTAGCCAGGTGAAGACGGTGAAAGACAATGTCATCGGAGAAAAGACTGTTAAGATGTACACCCGTGGAATATATCGCTACGTGGTGTGGCTTTACGAGAACCAGAGAAGTGTCCTGTGCGATGGTTTCAATGATGCTTTGCGCGCCGGTGCTTTGGAGAATGCCGACTTGGGTATAGTGATAGTATTCATTTGTGCTTTAACAAATTACCACCTCATTTATTACGAACTGGAGGATTTCTTATGACGTCTCTAGTTTATCACAGTGAATATCTACGCACAACACTGAGTGCATTGCACCCTTTGTTCCGCAATGCCCTTTTCGAAAACGCCAGGCTCGTGTCCCAGTTTCAACAACGGCTGGTTTGTCGGACAGCACGTGCATCGGACCGAATGAGGCCCACTGGGGTTCCTCCGCACGTTCATTTGCTGGTAGCGATGGAGAAGCAAGCGGAACAACTACAGCAATTATCGCTGTCTGTTGGTGGGTTAGCGCCGACCGTGGTGGAGCTAATGAAGTCAGAAATGTCGCGCTGTCAAAACTCTGTGTCAACCCGAGAGCCACCGCAAGTGTATCGCGGGCGCTTTCGGATTGCGGAATATTCGATCTTGTTCAATCCGTTCGAAATCATCTACCTTGTCAGTTAGAACGCAGTGTCGAACCTGATGAATCTCCGCCAGAGAACTTAGCCACGGATCTCACACTGCTACAACAATCTTTCTTTTGTGAACGAAAGATTTACACGAGCACAACCCGAATTTGATATTCCCAGCATGTCGTTAATGTGTGGTTGGGAGCACTGGTGCTGTGGCGACCCATCTGGGCGAGTTGGTCCGAACCGCGTTTTGCAATGGCAGGACCTCACCTCCAGTAAGATGCGAAAAAAAAAAACTATCAAACTATCGCTGTCTGATGATGGAGGCACAAGCCAAAATACCTAGAAGTTCCTGGATAGCAACACCTAGCGTGCAACAAGCGCGCGAGATTTTTGATGGTGTGATCGCAGAGCTTCCGATCAGCGATGTCGCCACCAAACCGTCAAAGACGCAATGATCAACTCAAATGGTCTAGTGCCCTGAATGAAATCCGGCAACATCGTCGCAGATCGAGTCGCGACACATAGTTTAGCAACAGATTTACTCAATATGTAGACAGGAGTGCATGAATCGAATTTGTCTTACCTGTCGCGACTATTTTGCTGGGTGGTTGTCTAGACGCTGTATATGCATTTCTACCAGCGCGGATTGCCGACATGGATTGCCGACATTGTAACCTCGTTGGGGTTATGCAGGTGGCCATGTCGATGTCCGTCCTTGACTTCCTGCCGTCACACGCACCGCTTACTCAATTCAGTAGCGTTTAATCGGATGCTGCTCGACGAGGCAGTGCTCGTGTTTGTCCAGCGTTTGTAATACGGGGTGGTATTGAGTTTCGTGTATTACAGTAGCTATCTGACGCCAACAAATTCGTGAGAACTCTGGATTGTCGCTCAGAATAACAGTGGTTGTATCGAAAAGTCGCCAGGGGTAAAACGAATTCGTGTGCGCACAAACGCACAAGAAACGCAAAAGTTTTCATACAAAAAGGAAGTCAGACGCCAACAAATTCAAGAGAATGGGAAAGAAGTTCATTGCTGACACAACGCAGGCGGAGTAGCATTAGCCTGGTTGAAGAACCCTCGATCTCGGCTGGGTGCTTTGGGTCGCAATAATGGAGAGAATCCTTGCACCCTACCTAAAAGCATAGTGCAAGATCATTCTTTTTCTGCGGATTATGCGTTCGGCCTTGCACTGTAGCTAAGACAATTCACTTGAATAAAGTATACCACCTGCATGCCTAACTTGGATTTTGAGCCATTTGTATCGAACTACTTAATGAAGAACTACCTATTCAGACTTTTCCCAAAATGCCTAATCGAGGTCAAATTAGGTAGGTAGGTAGTAGGTATTTCTGCCTAATTTTGAGAGGCGCAGCAGGAGATCGAGCGGCTGGAGAGCCAGGTGGCCGTGCTCAAGACGCGCTCGCTGCCGCCCGAGGAGGCGGCCAAGGCCGACCCGGTGCTGCAGCGCCGCGAGGCCGAGAACGCGGTGCTCACGAGCGTCTTGCGCCACCAGCAGCTGCACGTGGCCAACGCGCAGTCGCTGCTGTCGCGCTGCCTCGGGGACCAGCACACGCACCCGCTGTACACGCGCATCCGGCTGTCCAAGGACTGGCCGGAGCGCCGCGCCACGCTGCGCAGCGTCCGCGCCGAGAAGCTGCGCAACGCCTACGAGTACATCGCGGCGCGCAGCAGCCACGCGCAGCCGGAGAAGATGCAGCTCTCGGACGAGCGCTTCGAGTCGGCGCAGGGCGACCTGTGCTGCGTGCGCTTCGAGACGGTGCACTTCCGGGGCGTCGAGTCGCTCGAGCAGGTCTACAACGCGCTCGTCTTCTACCTGACCAACATGGAGATCAGCATCTCGGAGCGGCTGGGCCACATCACGGTGAGAGACGACTACGACTCGATCGAGGGCACGGCGTACAACTCGAGGATCGCGTCCACGGAGGACTGCGGCGTCACGACCGAGATGAACGCCGTGTCCTTCCCGCAGCTCTTCGCCAAGGACGAGCTGGGCGCGGGCGTCGGGCCCTGCGCGGTCATGGCCAGCGACTGCGTGGACGAGGACGAGCTGTACCCGTACAACCCGAGAGAGCGCGTGAGGAAAGACGTGTCGGGAGCGGTGGTGCTCACGGTGAGCAGGAGGAAGGTGAGGCACAAGGGGAGGAGGCAGATTGGCACGGCCACCGTTGCAGGCGAGGAGGAGACGGAGCTCGTGGTCACGATGCGACGTGCGGCATTCGTGAAGCTGCATCGACCACAGTTCCCCGTGTCGCCCTTTGCGCTGCAGGAGCTGCACGAGGGTATTGCGCGGTGGGGCGACGTCATGCTCAAGACCGTGCGTAGTGTGGTGTATACGACTCCGTAGTAGCGTCAGTGCGCTGGTAGCAAATAGGTGCGAGGAACCGTGTCAGATTGGATTAACCTTTATTGGCTCGATGCTGAGTTTGCTTGGTTGCAGTGTTTCTAGTCGCGTAGGTGTCGGCGCAGAGCCTAACCAAAGCGTCGATCGGGCGGGGCAATATACACGCATGTTGTGTGAATGCCCGCATTGACGATCTTCCTCGTCTCAGCCGAACGTTATCGAATGCAGGACCTTGGCTTTGTTGGTCCCACCGGCATCACCAGCTTGGATTGCTGGTAAGGTAGCGAGTTGAATAGTCCGACAATCGACAGCGCCGCAACCGCTTTTAACCGGGGTTTAAGCTACAATGACGCGCGCGTTCGTCAAGGTCAAGCTTGTGCATGTAGTACTTGAAGTCGGATCACTCTGACGAAGATACCCAACTGCTGCTGGGGCTCCCATTTCATTTTGCATCCGACCACGGACGCTGATCCCCTAAAAAAAAATGCCGATGAGTACGTACGCGATGCGCAGGGTACGGGTGTTATCGTAGAGAGTATTTACCGCCATACCCGCTGCGTGGTTAACGCTTTGTGAATTCCTGCTTCGTGTGACGTCTACGCAGGAGGAGATCAAGCGCCTGAGAGTGGAAGTCCAGCGACTGACGGCCGAGTTGGCGGTGCTCACTACTCTGATATTATCTCGCGACGAAGCAGAGCTGGCAGAGCTGATGCTGCAACGTACTGTGCTGTTTGCAATCGCGAGAAGTCAACAATTCCGAGTGGCAAAGGTGCAGTCAGTCTTGGCGCAGTACATGGTGCGTGCGTCACCCTCTTCGTCATGTAAGGTTTTAAGAGGCACAATGTGGCCTAACTATTGATATGTGGCTGCATGTATCAGAGCGAACAGGACTGGAATCCCCTGTACACGAGTATTTGTCTCGGCCAGGCGTGGGCTGAACGACGCGCTACACTTTTGGAAATCCGACCGCAGAAGCTGGAGAATGCCTACAAGTACGTCACGGCCGCTTGTCCGTTGGAGTATTCAATGATGCCGCAGCACTCTGATGAACGCTTTGAGACCTTAGAGGGGGATGCGTGCTGTTCTCGCGTGGAGGTGGTTCATTTCGCTGGTCGGTCTATCCAGCAAGTGTTTAATGCGCTCAAGTTCTACCTTGACAATGCGGAGATTATTGTGTCAGAGCGACTCGGTCACATCACAGTGCGCGAAGACTACGACGAGATCGAAAACGTCGCTTACAACATTCGAATATTATCAAGGAATAGCCACGGCATTCGTGTCGAGAACAATGTCGTAGGCTTCGCGAGTATGTGTGATGGGACAAGCAACGGATATATCCCGGAGCCCCGCGCTGTCATCGCCATCGACTCAGTAGATCAGGACGCGCTGCACCCATACGTTACGAGTGAACGTGTTCGAAGAGAGATATCGGTTGCTATCTTGCTGGTCTAACATTCAAGCCGGATACCAGGCGCCGAGATGCAGTAACGGGGCCGAATCGGTCGTAACTATGCGCCGGGTTATGTTTTTGAAGCTGCATCGACCAGAATTTCCTGTGTCCAAAATTGCTCTACTGGAATTGCAGTCGGAGCTTGCGCAGTGGAGCGACTTAATGATGAAGACAATGCGTGATGTGCTGAGCTCGCCTCCTTCGTAACCTCAGCGCTTGCAAAAGGGCTACCCACCCATTCAGAGAATCAATTTTTTGAGAACATCAAGGTATGATAATATTTGGCTTCAGGTGGATGAATTTGAATATGATTGACTTGTGAGATCGCAAGAGTGGGGAGTCACGTTTGTGGGATGGGTCCATGTGGTGAAATGCAAGAACGTCGAACCACGTATCCGTTTTAGCGCACTTGATGCTATGCTGGCAGGGTCGATGATTTCCCACTGCTGATTCGGGTTGTTTGCCGAGCAGCCGTACAACTGCACCTTGTTTTCTGCGAAGGATCCTGGCCGAGGCAGAAACCCATGTGTGCAGTGTGCTGGTCGCGTTGTCGAACGCCCACCTCTGGCTCGCCTCATCGCTCATACAGCGGTACAGGTGCGCGTCACCACCGTCCAGGACTGGCACGCATCCAGGCAGCAGTCGCTGCTCTTGGGGCGCACCTGCTGCGTTTTTGAGTCAAGAACGCACCCAGTCACTGGATCTGTCCGAAATGTGTGCAGCTTGCCACCGTTCTCCGAGAGTATCAACTTCGTACGGCTATTGCGAATAGCGCGCGGGTCCTTCCAGTCGAATTTAAGATAGAGAAGGAGTTGTCGATATCACCTTCTCATGTTGTTGGACCATGGACGCCGTGAGTGGTGTCTTGAACGCGTCTGTCATCGCTTTCGCAATTTCAACGAAAAGCAATCCGTCTAATCTCAGTTGAACCAAGCATGTTTCCATCTGCGGCATCCAGTCAACTCGGGCTTGATTCCACGCTCCTTTCGCCACTGACGTATGCGCTCCGCGACAGCTATCTGTGAACGCGGCTTTTTACCGAGGTCTATTGTACGTCTCGTGAAGAGATCGATTATCCGCGGAGAATCTCGCCCCTCCACAGCTTTACAGAGCTCGTTAAGGAGCGCGAGCTCGCCCATATCGCACCGCCAGGTCGACATGATGCACCAGTGCCCCTTTTGCATGAACAGGTGCCCCTTTTGCATGAACTGGTACAGTAGATCGATGCTGCCTCAAGTTATGCGAGCGAGGTGCATTCGATCACATGCGGGCTTGCGACGTGAGAAAGTAGGCATCACACAGTTTGCTCAAACGACGACGCAACGCATAGCATCTCATTGTCGCCTGTGCTATTGATATGAGATCCCCGTTCACAGCTCCCAAGTTTGCAGTAGACTCATGAGCCTCCAGAACGAGTGAATGGAAAGCGGTCCAACATGCTGTGTTACGCTCAATCTGCCCATACGCGCACTTCATCTTATCCCACAAGTTGCAGTACAAGACGGCAACTGACGAGTGTTGTTCGGTATCTTTTCTTAGTAGCTTTTGCGCGGAGTCCATTGACAGTTCAAACGTAACGTTAGCCACGTGGTCATCTTGGATCTTCGCATCGGTCCGTGTATTTGTCCATCTCTCCAGCATATCAACGACAGTCGAAATTTTCAATCTGTCCTCTGGGTTCTTCGAGCACATCCGTGCGACCAACTCCCACTGGTCGTCCTCGCACTTCGGTCGAGATGGCATCGTGCCATTAGTAGCGTGATATAGCACAGCGACCTTATCGACGAGACCTCCCCACGGCAGGCATCTGGAAAATGGTTTTCCCGTCTGTAGTGCCTCAACAACTCGCAACGCTTCCACGATACACATACCCAAAGAGTACACATCGGACTCGATCGTCGGCTTAGCTCCCATTAAACACTCCGGAGCCACCCAGTGCCACGCGCCAGAAATCGGGGAAGTCGTCTCGCTGTCTGCCGCGGAACTCAGACCGAAATCGGTCACCTTAGCTTTTAGGTCACGTCCGATGACGATGTTGTTGCCTTTTAGGTCACCATGGACAAAACCGCGCGCATGAAGGTATTGCACGCCTAGAGCAGCCTCGAACAGTTTCGTCCACAGATCATCGGGGTGCTTTCGCAAATACTCGACAAGCGTACCGTGAGTGGCGTACTCGCACACGAAAAACGGCCTCCCGATGTGGCAGGCCCCAAAGAGCCGAACCACGTGAGGGTGGCTAAACCCAAACCAAGTGTCAGCTTCACGGCGGAACATTGCTCTAGCCTCTGTTCGCTTTTGATCAAATGATGCTGACAATAAGCTGTCGTAGAAGCTGGTATCACCCGCACTTCCAACTACCTTCACTATCACGTCCGAATCTAACCATTTCGCTTGCCACACGCTTCCAAAACCACCATCAGCTATATGTTTTCCTTGGACCAATTCGTACCACGGGATAAACCACTCCGGAGTGAGATGAGCTATATTGCCTTCTCCTTCAATCTTCAGCCTATTATCAATCTCCTCATACGCCCTTTTAATGGTCTCCGATTGTTCTTCCGTGTACTTGCCTGGAGCTGTTTCCATCTCTGTTCTCAACGTCTGCAAAAAGGCAGTTTTCTCTTCCACAGACGTCAACTGCTGCAATAGGAGGGCAATATCTGCTATACCGGACACAAAAGCCGAGGCCTGTTCACGGCGTTGCACAGGCCACGACACCTCCATATCTTCCGATATAGGCTCCCCGAGAGCTTTCAGGAGAGCATTAACGCGCCAACGGAAGGAGTACATACTGGTCATCGTGGCTCGAGTCGAAGTCAGCCCCAAGGCGCGAGTTTCCTCTGGCATCATCGTGATTGTCTGGTAGACGTCAGCGAGGAGAGAATCAAATTGGCTGCGCAAGCGTTCGATTTGCTTTGATCCCCGAAAGCAATCGTGGATATGTTTGAGGTTGTCGAATAACCAGAGGTGTTCAGCATGATTGCCCTCGTTCACACACTCTTGCAACGTTAGCCACCGCTCAGTCATTTCACAAGACTCGTAGTCTTCGAAAGAGTGTTGAGGGTCCAGGTCTGGCAGGCAGACATCGACACTCTCTTCAATGGACAAACGTTCCAACTCGGAGACAATGGACGACAAACTGGGCCGATTGTATGGATCTTGGCAGCACATCCGCCACACCAATTCACGACTCTGTCGAACAAAATACGGTTTATTGCTATGAGTGAATCGATAGCGATCAGGGCCCGGTTGCAAGGAGTCAAATTGGTCGTTGGGAACGCTCTGGTGGGGATCTGCGTTCCATTCTAGTTTGCATTTCTTTGCATTTTCTTCATTTGCCTCGCTCCATGGCTTCTTCCGGCTTTCAGCTTCGAGAATACACATTCCAAGTGAATATACATCAGACTCACGCGAAAGTGGGCTCCGTGCCACCACCTCAGGAGCTTGCCACCGCGTCGATCCAACCACATATTTCACTGTACTCACCTTCTTCGTGGCTCCCGCCAGGCCGAAATTTGACAGCTTCGCCAACCCATCACTACCAATCAAAATGTTACTGCAACGAAGATCGCCGTGAACAATCCCACGCTCGTGCAGATACGCGAGTCCCAACGCCGCCCCGTGCAGATATTTCCACAGCAGTGGCGGCTTTACATCACTTGACGAAGACGACGATTTGACATACTGAAGTAACGAGCCTTGACTAGCAAATTCACACACAAAGAAGTCCACAGCAGGCCCAGCCTGGCACACGCCATACAACTTCTGTACGTTGGGATGGCGCAGCTGGTGCCATGCGTGTACCTGCTGTGCCAAAGTGGAATGCGAAGCGTCAGGAAGAAACAGCTTTACGACGGCATCAGCATCCAGCCACTTCGCTTGAAAATCACCACCGATAGTTCCTTGTTGGGAGAATTCGCCCAACTCCACTTCGATTGGGGAAACGATACTACTGCCTGATCGGTCAGAAGTATTGTGACTATCGACCTTCAACGTATCGTCGGTAGATGTTTGACTTTCAGGTAAAATAAATGGCATAAGTAGACGGGTAATGTCATAGTATCCGTGATCATTGGCTAGGCGAGTAGCTGTCTGCCCGTCGTTGGCCTTCGCGTTGACATCAGCACCACAGTCGTTTACCAGACACCGCACGACGTTAAGATGACCTTTTTGACCGGCCTTCATCAGCGTTGTGTATCCATTCGTGTTCTTTGCGTTGACATCCGCGCAACAGTCATTCACCAGACACCGCACGACATTAAGATGACCTTTTTGAGCGGCCTTCATCAGCGCTGTGTATCCATTCGTGTTTTTTGCGTTGACATCAGCGCCACAATCGTTCACAAGACACCGCAAGACGTCTAGGCGACCATTTTGAGCGGCCTTCACCAGCGCTGTGTCTCCATTATTGTTGTTCGTGTTGACATCCGCGCAACAGTCATTCACCAGACACCGCACGACGTTAAGATGACCTTTTTGAGCGGCCTTCATCAGCGCTGTGTCTCCATTCCTGTTCTTTGCGTTGACATCAGCGCCAGAATCGTTCACAAGACACCGCAAGACGTCTAGGCGAACTCTATAAACGGCCTTCATCAGCGCTGTCTCTCCATCGATCGTCTTAGCGTTGACATTCGCGCCACAGTCGTTCACGAGGAACCGGACGACGTCAAGGTGACCACCGTGAGCGGCCGATATCAGCGCTGTGCCTCCATTATTGTTCTTCGCGTTGATATCCGCACTACAGTCGTTCACCAGACACCGCACGACGTCAAGGCGACCATTTTGAGCGGCCTTCATCAGCGCTGTGTCTCCATTCCTGTTCTTCACGTGCACATCAGCGCCACAGTCGTTCACAAGACACCGCAAGAGGTCTAGGTCAACTCTAGATGCAGCCGACAACAGTGCTGTGTCTCCATCGATCGTCTTAGCGTTGACATTCGCGCCACAGTCGTTCACGAGGAACCGGACGACGTCAAGGTGACCTCCGTAAGCGGCCGACATCAGCGCTGTGCCTCCATTATTGTTCTTCGCGTTGATATCCGCACTACAGTCGTTCACGAGGAACTGGACGAAGTCAAGGTGACCTCCGTAACCGGCCAACATCAGCGCTGTGTATCCATTATTGTTCTTCGCGGTGACATTAGCGCCACAGTGGTTCACGAGGAACCGGACGACGTCAAGGTGACTTCCGTAAGCGGCCGACATCAGCGCTGTGCCTCCATTATTGTTCTTCGCGTTGACATTCGCACTACAGTCATTCACGAGGAACCGGACGACGTCAAGGTGACCTACGTGAGTGGCCTTCATCAGCACTGTGTATCCATTTTTGTTCTCCACGTCCACATCAGCGCCACCGTCGTTCACCAGACACCGCACGACGTCAAGGCGACCATTTTGAGCGGCCTTCATCAGCGCTGTGTCTCCATTCCTGTTCTTCACGTGCACATCAGCGCCACAGTCGTTCACCAGACACCGCACGACGTTAAGATGACCGTTTTGAGCGGCCGACATCAGTGCTGTGTCTCCATCGATCGTCTTAGCGTTGACATTCGCGCCACAGTCGTTCACGAGGAACCGGACGACGTCAAGGTGACCACCATAAGCGGCCGATATCAGCGCTGTGCCTCCATTATTGTTCTTCGCGTTGATATCCGCACTACAGTCGTTCACGAGGAACCGGACGACGTCAAGGTGACCTCCGTAAGCGGCCGATATCAGCGCTGTGCCTCCATTATTGTTCTTCGCGTTGATATCAGCACTACAGTCGTTCACGAGGAACTGGACGACGTCAAGGTGACCCCCGTAAGCGGTCGACGTCAGCGCTGTGCCTCCATTAATGTTATTCACGTGCACATCAGCGACACGGCGGGTCACCGAACACTGCACGACTTGAAGATGACCGTTACGAGCGGCCGACATCAGTGCTATGTCTCCATCGATCGTGTTAGCGTTGACATCAGCGCCGCAGTCATTCACGAGGAACCGGACGACGTCAAGGTGACCTCCGTAAGCGGCCGACATCAGCGCTGTGTATCCATTATTGTTCTTCGCGTTGACATCAGCGCCACAGTTTTTCACAAGATACCGCAAAACGTCGAGGCGACCTCTATCAGCAGCCTTCATCAGCTTTTGCCTCGTATCACCGCCGTGGAATAGAAGCCATTTCATCACGTTTGCCCACTCGCCTCTCCTTGTTTGGTCACTTCGTCCTTCATATCTACTGGATCGTCGGGATGATTTTCCCATCCTAGTTGCGTAGAAGTCGCAATTTAAGAAGTGAGAGAATGGTGAGAGAGCGCACCCGTCATGGTGGCCAGTCGCCACGCACGGGCTACACCACTCGTGCGCCTTTCGGGGAGGGGAGAACGAGCCAGCACTGCGTGTAAACGTGCGGTAACGCGCAACACTGCCGCGAACTGATATGTAGCAAGAATTTGTGTGACTATCTTGTGATCGCACTTAATCGGAGTGGTGTGCGACTTTTGAAGCTACTTGCCGACATGGCGACGGAGCAGGATGCTGAAGACCTTGCTAACCAGGTGAAGACGGTGAAAGACAATGTCATCGGAGAAAAGACTGTTAAGATGTACACCCGTGGAATATATCGCTACGTGGTGTGGCTTTACGAGAACCAGAGAAGTGTCCTGTGCGATGGTTTCAATGATGCTTTGCGCGCCGGTGCTTTGGAGAATGCCGACTTGGGTATAGTGATAGTATTCATTTGTGCTTTAACAAATTACCACCTCATTTATTACGAACTGGAGGATTTCTTATGACGTCTCTAGTTTATCACAGTGAATATCTACGCACAACACTGAGTGCATTGCACCCTTTGTTCCGCAATGCCCTTTTCGAAAACGCCAGGCTCGTGTCCCAGTTTCAACAACGGCTGGTTTGTCGGACAGCACGTGCATCGGACCGAATGAGGCCCACTGGGGTTCCTCCGCACGTTCATTTGCTGGTAGCGATGGAGAAGCAAGCGGAACAACTACAGCAATTATCGCTGTCTGTTGGTGGGTTAGCGCCGACCGTGGTGGAGCTAATGAAGTCAGAAATGTCGCGCTGTCAAAACTCTGTGTCAACCCGAGAGCCACCGCAAGTGTATCGCGGGCGCTTTCGGATTGCGGAATATTCGATCTTGTTCAATCCGTTCGAAATCATCTACCTTGTCAGTTAGAACGCAGTGTCGAACCTGATGAATCTCCGCCAGAGAACTTAGCCACGGATCTCACACTGCTACAACAATCTTTCTTTT
This sequence comes from Phytophthora cinnamomi, assembly GCF_018691715.1. Taxonomy (NCBI): domain Eukaryota; phylum Oomycota; class Peronosporomycetes; order Peronosporales; family Peronosporaceae; genus Phytophthora; species Phytophthora cinnamomi. The sequence goes on along the minus strand of NW_027150948.1, from coordinate 686,721 downwards.
GTGAACGAAAGATTTACACGAGCACAACCCGAATTTGATATTCCCAGCATGTCGTTAATGTGTGGTTGGGAGCACTGGTGCTGTGGCGACCCATCCGGGCAAGTTGGTCCGAACCGCGTTTTGCAATGGCAGGACCTCACCTCCAGTAAGATGCGAAAAAAAAAAACTAAGGGAATCTGCCACTTTAGTGCACTAGAAGCATATTAGTGCACTAATAGAAACGACCAATCACGCCAAAACCCTACGAGTTCTGGTATATTACTGGATGAAATATTTGAAACCGTAAAACCTGCCATTATGTATACAGCTCCTGTTGGCTAACTCTCGACCACCCGATTTGTCTCGTCTGCTTTTGCAGTTAGTACTAGTGGCATGAGCTTAACTATTTGACTATCACTACCAAATTGACCTCGCCCCGAGAATCATGACCAAGAAGCGCGGAGACTACACCAAAAGCAAGCTAAACTCTACCGCAAGCTAATTAAGTGGGTAGGCAAGCGCAAGAAAGACGAATCGATGGAGTCTCAGTGACGTGGCCCTCAACCACGCCTGACAGCTGAGGCAGAGCAAAACCTTTGTGAGTGGATAATGGGGCGACAGCTTATCGGGAAGCCGGCCAAACGTGGGGAAATCATTGCCAAGGCCAGCATGATAGCTGAGATGACTACGGGCACTGGCGCTGGTAGCGGCTGGTACAGGCGCTTTATGAAGCGGCGCCGGCGTCAATTAAGCAAGCCGCTTGGCTTCACGTGAAGAAAACCGTCCAACAACAGCTTCTCGTCCTCCCACCACCACGCACGAAAGGCAGGAAGCGGAAGACAGCGACAGTTGGTGGGCGATTGCTAACCCGTGAACTACTAGAGAACCTACAAGCAAAACCTCGAAAGGCACGGCAAAAAGGTTCCCGACTGACACCGGTTCATACGGAGGTTGAAAATGCTCCAGGCGCACCCGAGCAATCGCTGTTTGAAGTTTAGTCAAGAGATAAGACAGACAGGCAAATCAATGTTAGTTACTGTAAGTCAATTGCACACACAGATGAGCAGATAATCATACCTTTATAACAGTGCGGAGAATTAACGTGTCCGAGGGGACTCGAACCCGCGACAACCATGCTCCCCGTAGGGCCCTCAATAAGCCAGCGGCGTTAACCGACTGAGCTGTCAGCACTGTCGAAATGACAAATTATTTCCAAGATACATATCCTTTCAATACTGATGTGTTTGCGTTTTTATCGAGTATTATAGGTTACCTAACCACTGAACGAAAGAAACACTGTCCCAGTTTGAGAAATGCTGGTTCATACAAATACTAAGATAAAAAGGAGCACTAAACTGGCAATCAGCAGGAAATAGGCCATTCACTACAGTCCATCCAAACTACCCAATAAGAGCCTCTCCATACCAGAATTAATCTGTGAAAGAGAGTAAACAAACACCTGTCTGGGCATGCATATTGCACACTGAAACTCACAGTAGACTTTCGGCTATCGCGCCTTGACTGATGCCCTTTGAAAAGTGCACTAAATTGGCAAATTCCCTTATCAAACTATCGCTGTATGATGATGGAGGTACAAGCCAAAATACCTAGAAGTTCCTGGATAGCAACACCTAGCGTTCAACAAGCGCGCAAGATGTTTGAAGGTGTGATCGCAGAGCTTCCGATCAACGATGTCACGCCACCAAACCGTCAAAGACGCAATGATCAACTCAAATGGTCTAGTGCACTGAATGAAATCCGGCAACATCGTCGCAGATCGAGTCGCGACACATAGTTTAGCAGCCGATTTACTCAATATGTAGACAGGAGTGCATGAATCGAATTTGTCTTACCTGTCGCGACTATTTTGCTGGGTGGTTGTCTAGACGCTGTATATGCATTTCTACCAGCGCGGATTGCCGACATTGTAACCTCGTTGGGGTTATGCAGGTGACCATGTCGATGTCCGTCCTTGACTTCCTGCCGTCACACGCACCGCTTACTCAATTCAGTAGCGTTTAATCGGATGCTACTCGACGAGGCAGTGCTCGTGTTTGTCCAGCGTTTGTAATACGGGGTGGTATTGAGTTTCGTGTATTACAGTAGCTATCTGACGCCAACAAATTCGTGAGAACTCTGGATTGTAGCTCAGAATAACAGTGGTTGTATCGAAAAGTCGCCAGGGGTAAAACGAATTCGTGTGCGCACGTACGCACAAGAAACGCAAACGTTTTCATACAAAAAGGAAGTCAGACGGCAACAAATTCAAGAGAATGGGAAAGAAGTTCATTGCTGACACAACGCAGGCGGAGTAGCATTAGCCTGGTTGAAGAACCCTCGATCTCAGCTGGGTGCTTCGGGTCGCAATAATGGAGAGAATCCTTGCACCCTACCTAAAAGCATAGTGCAAGATCATTCTTTTTCTGCGGATTATGCGTTCGGCCTTGCACTGTAGCTAAGACAATTCACTTGAATAAAGTATACCACCTGCATGCCTAACTTGGATTTTGAGCCATTTTGTATCGAACTACTTAATGAAGAACTACCTATTCAGACTTTTTCCCAAAATGCCAAATCGAGGTCAAATTAGGAAGGTAGGTAGTGGGGGGGGGGGGTTCCCACCGGTAACTCTTGAGTAGGCGTTTTTGAGAACCTAACCTGATTCATTACTTTCCTACTCAATAACCCGTCAGAAGGTGCGGATTTTTGCAGTAGGATTTCTGCTACTGCAAAAAATCTTGAGTAGGGGGCGGGGGAGAAGGTCTCATAGCGAAGAAGAAGCAGCAGAAGCAGCAGGGCGAATCTCGTGCTCGAGGGCCTAACTGGACTACAACGGAGATCCTGAAGCTCATCGAGGCATGGCGAGTTGAGCTGGATACCCCAGCAGAGAAGGGGGAGTCGACGGCCCTTCTTAACCCTTTGACTACCAGCCAGCTGGAGTGATTTATAGGTCCATAGGGACCCATAAGAGGTCTAATCGCAAGATGCGATTGGCCAAAACTAAAAGCTACGAGACGACGGCAAAGCACTGTACAACCTAACAGGTCTCCATGGACCTGTAAAATGCATTACCGCACGAGCCACAAACAGTTCGTGTGACCTGCCATAATTGTTTTCTCGTCTAGCTAGCAGCCCCGCCTCCCCTTCGTGGACAAAAGAACTTCGATGCGTTGTTCAATGTAGCCGACGACGACACGTGAGACTGGGAGACCGACATGGACCCTGGCCTGGAAGGGTGCGGAGCAGGTTCGAATGTATACGAGCTAATATTCAAATTCATACATCAGGCAACGCTACAGAATCCTAACCAAACTAGATAAGCTTACAGTGATAGCGTTATAGCAAGCCAGTGTGAATGTTACGCAGGATTGCATGTGCAGGAGTGCGAGCGGTTGGCGGATGTAGATTGGAAACTGCTACTACATGGGGTGCTCGGCTAAGCACGCATACTTGGGATAATGCTATAACGGAATGACGCTGAGTCGAGAGCGCGCGGGCTCCGACGCCACCGCTCGGAGGTCAGCATCCTCAGTGGGCTCGCCGTGATGTCCACCCCAAACGGCTCCTACTTCCATAGACCATTGCCGTTGTAGCGACACTGACCAGGGCGCGACGGCATGTAGCTCGACCTCTCAAACTTTTGATTGGGAGTACCGTGAAGTAAACCACCGTCGCCACGTGTAAAAATTGGTGTTTTTGATTGGTCGTTTTTTCCCCTGTGCGTTGAATTGATTTGCTGGAGCCATAGGTCCAAGGAGACCCGTAAGAAATCTCTGGTAGTGAAAGGGTTAACACGCGAGTATTCGAGCAATTCAAGACGCTGTGTGGTGGCACCACGTCTCGCAGTGAAAAAGCAGTCATCGACAAGAAGAACAACTTGCCTGTTGCGTACAAGTTCATAGTCGCATTTAACAACAACCGTGTGGTCGGATCAAACGTAAGTCGCCGCATCCTAAAGCTGCCATGAAAGCGTTCATCATCGAACAGTGACTGGGAGGCAACCAGCTCACGGATCCATTCCCCACTACGCGGCTTCACCCACCACTTTTCTTCGTCATTGCATTGGTCGGCCCCGACAAACAATCCACTGGTACAGGCATTGCCACTGAGCAAGTACTGCACTGCTTCATCAGTGTCGTCACTGTCCTCGCCGCCGCTAGATGATGCGTAGCCTCGAGACAGAAACCTATGCAGAACTACGACCGTTCCGCTAGCCAGCTCTTCCATCGTCAAGCAGCTCTTTGGAATGGACGAAAGGCTGCGCCTTCTCAAAATATGCCGGTGGAAACACAACTCATGATTTCGCTGGATTTATTGAGTCGCCAATCTTGAGTAGCCTACTAAAAATTTGCCGGTGGGAACCCCCAACGACGGATAAATCCGGGCGACACTAAAATCCGGGTGAGACAGATCCCCATTCGATCCCCATACAAAGTCTAACCCCATTTTTATCCAATGAAATGCTTAAATGAATTATTTTAGAGCCAATCCGAAAGTTAAAGATAATGAGTGGTGTGAAGCTAAACTCCTTTGCCGACACAGTAATTTGAGGTCAGTTGCGCAATGAAGCGCGTCGAGCACGTGACGGCTACAGGTTACGGAGCGGCACAACTGGGCCTAGTGGCGGCTGGTGGTGGCCCCCAGGCGGGCGGCCAGCACCCTCCCAAGTACGTGCTGACTAGAACCAAGTAGAGCAGCTGGTAGCGCGTGTAGGCGCCGCTCTGCAGGTCCGCCTCGAGGTTCCCCGTGTCCAGGAAGGCCATGCTCATGAGCCACCCAGTTCCCGTGTAGGACTAGAGCACGGACCAGCTGAAGCGCCTCCGTCTTGGGGGCGTGGTGGTGGCATCTGGAGAATGCGGGGGGGGAGCGAGCAGCGCCGAGGTGTGGGAGGTTGGGTGGTCAGCATGACGCATATCCGGGTGTGAGGTTGCCACCGAACAGCTCACCGTTGTGCCAACCGCTTAGTGCTGGTGTCATGGGGCCACTAAAAAACGAAGCTAAGAAATAGTGCTAAAGCTACTGGAGGCACGCCAAAAGAAAACGCCTTCGTGCTATTCATGCCACTATTGCTGTGTGGAACGCCATACCGACAAAGGCGACAATTCGCAGCATCAAAAAAACAATTCCTAGGTACCCTATGGTAACTGTCTAAAACGACGGATTTTTTTTGCTTTCCATACGGTTTCCACTTCGTTTTCTGTACCATAGGTTAATTTATCAACCAATCCAATCGCAGAATTTTTACTCCCCGGATTTTTGTGTCGGGAGCGGAGATTGCCCTATAGTATGGAGGATGTCATTCAGTGAGTCCGGATTTATCCGTTGTTGTCTGTAGGTATTTCTGCCTAATTTTGAGAGGCGCAGCAGGAGATCGAGCGGCTGGAGAGCCAGGTGGCCGTGCTCAAGACGCGCTCGCTGCCGCCCGAGGAGGCGGCCAAGGCCGACCCGGTGCTGCAGCGCCGCGAGGCCGAGAACGCGGTGCTCACGAGCGTCTTGCGCCACCAGCAGCTGCACGTGGCCAACGCGCAGTCGCTGCTGTCGCGCTGCCTCGGGGACCAGCACACGCACCCGCTGTACACGCGCATCCGGCTGTCCAAGGACTGGCCGGAGCGCCGCGCCACGCTGCGCAGCGTCCGCGCCGAGAAGCTGCGCAACGCCTACGAGTACATCGCGGCGCGCAGCAGCCACGCGCAGCCGGAGAAGATGCAGCTCTCGGACGAGCGCTTCGAGTCGGCGCAGGGCGACCTGTGCTGCGTGCGCTTCGAGACGGTGCACTTCCGGGGCGTCGAGTCGCTCGAGCAGGTCTACAACGCGCTCGTCTTCTACCTGACCAACATGGAGATCAGCATCTCGGAGCGGCTGGGCCACATCACGGTGAGAGACGACTACGACTCGATCGAGGGCACGGCGTACAACTCGAGGATCGCGTCCACGGAGGACTGCGGCGTCACGACCGAGATGAACGCCGTGTCCTTCCCGCAGCTCTTCGCCAAGGACGAGCTGGGCGCGGGCGTCGGGCCCTGCGCGGTCATGGCCAGCGACTGCGTGGACGAGGACGAGCTGTACCCGTACAACCCGAGAGAGCGCGTGAGGAAAGACGTGTCGGGAGCGGTGGTGCTCACGGTGAGCAGGAGGAAGGTGAGGCACAAGGGGAGGAGGCAGATTGGCACGGCCACCGTTGCAGGCGAGGAGGAGACGGAGCTCGTGGTCACGATGCGACGTGCGGCATTCGTGAAGCTGCATCGACCACAGTTCCCCGTGTCGCCCTTTGCGCTGCAGGAGCTGCACGAGGGTATTGCGCGGTGGGGCGACGTCATGCTCAAGACCGTGCGTAGCGTGGTCTATACGACTCCGTAGTAGCGTCAGCGCACTGGTAGCAAATAGGTGCGATGTAACGTGTAAGATTGAATTAACCTTTATTGGCTTGTTGCTGAGTTTGCTTGGTTGCAGTGTTTCTAGTCGCGTAGGTGTCGGCGCAGAGCCTAACCAAAGCGTCGATCGGGCGGGGCAATATACACGCATGTTTGTATGAATGCCCGCATTGACGATCTTCCTCGTCTCAGCCGAACGTTATCGAATGCAGGACCTTGGCTTTGTTGGTCCCACCGGCATCACCAGCTTGGATTGCTGGTAAGGTAGCGAGTTGAATAGTCCGACAATCGACAGCGCCACAACCGCTTTTAACCGGGGTTTAAGCTACAATGACGCGCGCGTTCGTCAAGGTCAAGCTTGTGCGTGTAGTACTTGAAGTCGGATCACTCTGACGAAGATACCCAACTGCTGCTGGGGCTCGCATTTCATTTTGCATCCGACCACGGACGCTGATTCCCTAAAAAAAAATGCCGATGAGTACGTACGCGATGCGCAGGGTACGGGTGTTATCGTAGAGAGTATTTATCGCCATACCCGCTGCGTGGTTAACGCTTTGTGAATTCCTGCTTCGTGTGACGTCTACGCAGGAAGAGATCAAGCGCCTGAGAGTGGAAGTCCAGCGACTGACGGCCGAGCTGGCAGTGCTCACTATTCCGATAATATCTCGCGACGAAGCAGAGCTGGCAGAGCTGATGCTGCAACGTACTGTGCTGTTTGCAATCGCGAGAAGTCAACAATTCCGAGTGGCAAAGGTGCAGTCAGTCTTGGCGCAGTACATGGTGCGTGCGTCACCCTCTTCGTCATGTAAGGTTTTAAGAGGCACAATGTGGCCTAACTATTGATATGTGGCTGCATGTATCAGAGCGAACAGGACTGGAATCCTCTGTACACGAGTATTTGTCTCGGCCAGGCGTGGGCTGAACGACGCGCTACACTTTTGGAAATCCGACCGCAGAAGCTGGAGAATGCCTACAAGTACGTCACGGCCGCTTGTCCGTTGGAGGATTCAATGATGCCGCAGCACTCTGATGAACGCTTTGAGACCTTAGAGGGGGATGCGTGCTGTTCTCACGTGGACGTGGTTCATTTCGCTGGTCGGTCTATCCAGCAAGTGTTTAATGCGCTCAAGTTCTACCTTGACAATGCGGAGATTATTGTCAGAGCGACTCGGTCACATCACAGTGCGCGAAGACTACGACGAGATCGAAAACGTCGCTTACAACATTCGAATATTATCAAGGAATAGCCACGGCATTCGTGTCGAGAACAATGTCGTAGGCTTCGCGAGTATGTGTGATGGGACAAGCAACGGATATATCCCGGAGCCCCGCGCTGTCATCGCCATCGACTCAGTAGATCAGGACGCGCTGCACCCATACGTTACGAGTGAACGTGTTCGAAGAGAGATATCGGTTGCTATCTTGCTGGTCTAACATTCAAGACGGATACCAGCTATTCAAGAGCGCCGATATGCAGTAAAGGGGCCGAATTGGTCGTAACTATGCGCCGGGTTATGTTTTTGAAGCTGCATCGACCAGAATTTCCTGTGTTCAAAATTGCTCTACAGGAATTGCAGTCGGAGCTTGCGCAGTGGAGCGACTTAATGATGAAGACAATGGGTGATGTGCTGAGCGCGCCTCCTACGCAACATCAGCGCTTGCAAAAGGGCTACCCACCCATTCAGAGAATCAATTTTTCGAGAACATCAAGATATGATAATATTTGGCTTCAGGTGGATGAACTTGAATATGATTGACTTGTGAGATCGCAAGAGTGGGGAGTCACGTTTGTGGGATGGGTCCATGTGGCGAAATGCAAGAACGTCGAACCAGGTATCCGTTTTAGCGCACTTGATGCTATGCTGGCAGGGTCGATGATTTCCCACTGCTGATTCGGATTGTCGAGCAGCCGTACAACTGCACCTTGTTTTCTGCGAAGGATCCTGGCCGAGGCAGAAACCCATGTGTGCAGTGTGCTGGTCGCGTTGTCGAACGCCCACCTCTGGCTCGCCTCATCGCTCATACAGCAGTACACGTGCGCGTCACCACCGTCCAGGGCTGGCACGCATCCAGGCAGCAGTCGCTGCTCTTGGGGCGCACCTGCTGCGTTTTTGAGTCAAGAACGCACCCAGTCACTGGATCTGTCCGAAATGTGTGCAGCTTGCCACCGTTCTCCGAGAGTACCAACTTCGTACGGCTATTGCGAATAGCGCGCGGGTCCTTCCAGTCGAATTTACGATAGAGAAGGAGTTGTCGATATCACCTTCTCATGTTGTTGGACCATGGCCGCCGTGAGTGGTGTCTTGAACGCGTCTGTCATCGCTTTCGCAATTTCAACGAAAAGCAATCCGTCTAATCTCAGTTGAACCAAGCATGTTTCCATCTGCGGCATCCAGTCAACTCGGGCTTGATTCCACGCTCCTTTCGCCACTGACGTATGCGCTCCGCGACAGCTATCTGTGAACGCGGCTTTTTACCGAGGTCTATTGTACGTCTCGTGAAGAGATCGATTATCCTCGGAGAATCTCGCCCCTCCACAGCTTTACAGAGCTCGTTAAGGAGCGCGAGCTCGCCCATATCCCACCGCCAGGTCGACATGATGCACCAGTGCCCCTTTTGCATGAACAGGTGCCCCTTTTGCATGAACAGGTACTGTAGATCGATGCTGCCTCAAGTTATGCGACCGAGGTGCATTCGATCACATGCTGGCTTGCGACGTGAGAAAGTAGGCATCACACAGTTTGCTCAAACGACGACGCAACGCATAGCATCTCATTGTCGCCTGTGCTATTGATATGAGATCCCCGTTCACATCTCCCAAGTTTGCAGTAGACTCATGAGCCTCCAGAACGAGTGAATGAAAAGCGGTCCAACATGCTGTGTTACGCTCAATCTGCCCATACGCGCACTTCATGTTATCCCACAAGTTGCAGTACAAGACGGCAACTGACGAGTGTTGTTCGGTATCTTTTCTTAGTAGCTTTTGCGCGGAGTCCATTGACAGTTCAAACGTAACGTTAGCGACGTGGTCATCTTGGATCTCCGCATCGGTCCGTGTATCTGTCCATCTCTCCAGCATATCAACGACAGTCGAAATTTTCAATCTGTCCTCTGGGTTCTTCGAGCACATCCGTGCGACCAACTCCCACTGGTCGTCCTCGCACTTCGGTCGAGATGGCATCCTGCCACGAGTAGCGTGATATCGCACAGCGAACTTATCGACGAGACCTTCCCGCGGCAGGCATCTGGAAAATGGTTTTCCCGTCTGTAGTGCCTCAACAACTCGCAACGCTTCCACGATACACATACCCAAAGAGTACACATCGGACTCGATCGTCGGCTTAGCTCCCATCAAGCACTCCGGAGCCACCCAGTGCCACGCGCCAGAAATCGGGGAAGTAGTCTCGCTGTCTGCCGCGGAACTCAGACCGAAATCGGTCACCTTAGCTTTTAGGTCACGTCCGATGACGATGTTGTTGCCTTTTAGGTCACCATGGACAAAACCGCGCACATGAAGGTATTGCACGCCTAGAGCAGCCTCGAACAGTTTCGTCCACAGATCATCGGGGTGCTTTCGCAAATACTCGACAAGCGTACCGTGAGTGGCGTACTCGCACACGAAAAACGGCCTCCCGATGTGGCAGGCCCCAAAGAGCCGAACCACGTGAGGGTGGCTAAACCCAAACCAAGTGTCAGCTTCACGGCGGAACATTGCTCTAGCCTCTGTTCGCTTTTGATCAAATGATGCTGACAATAAGCTGTCGTAGAAGCTGGTATCACCCGCACTTCCAACTACCTTCACTATCACGTCCGAATCTAACCATTTCGCTTGCCACACGCTTCCAAAACCACCATCAGCTATATGTTTGCCTTGGACCAATTCGTACCACGGGATAAACCACTCCGGAGTGAGATGAGCTATATTGCCTTCTCCTTCAATCTTCAGCCTATTATCAATCTCCTCATACGCCCTTTTAATGGTCTCCGATTGTTCTTCCGTGTACTTGCCTGGAGCTGTTTCCATCTCTGTTCTCAACGTCTGCAAAAAGGCAGTTTTCTCTTCCACAGACGTCAACTGCTGCAATAGGAGGGCAATATCTGCTATACCTGAGACAAAAGCCGAGGCCTGTTCACGGCGTTGTACAAGCCACGACACCTCCGTATCTTCCGATATAGACTCCCCGAGAGCTTTCAGGAGAGCATTAACGCGCCAACGGAAGGAGTACATACTGGTCATCGTGGCTCGAGTCGAAGTCAGCCCCAAGGCGCGAGTTTCCTCTGGCGTCATCGTGATTGTCTGGTAGACGTCAGAGAGGAGAGAATCAAATTGGCTGCACAAGCGTTCGTTTTGCTTTGATCCCCGAAAGCAATCGTGGATATGTTTGAGTTCGTTGAATAACCAGAGGTGTTCATCATTATCGCCCTCGTTCACACACTCTTGCAACGTTAGCCACCGCTCAGTCATTTCACAAGACTCGTAGTCTTCGAAAGAGTGTTGAGGCTCCAGGTCCGGCTGGCAGACATCGATACTCTCTTCAATGGACAAACGTTCCAACTCGGAGACAATGGACGACAAACTGGGCCGATTGTATGGATCTTGGCAGCACATCCGCCACACCAATTCACGACTCTGTCGAACAAAATACGGTTTATTGCTATGAGTGAATCGATAGCGATCAGGGCCCGGTTGCAAGGAGTCAAATTGGTCGTTGGGAACGCTCTGGTGGGGATCTGCGTTCCATTCTAGTTTGCATTTCTTTGCATTTTCTTCATTTGCCTCGCTCCATGGCTTCTTCCGGCTTTCAGCTTCGAGAATACACATTCCAAGTGAATATACATCAGACTCACGCGAAAGTGGGCTCCGTGCCACCACCTCAGGAGCTTGCCACCGCGTCGATCCAACCACATATTTCACTGTACTCACCTTCTTCGTGGCTCCCGCCAGGCCGAAATTTGACAGCTTCGCCAACCCATCACTACCAATCAAGATGTTACTGCAACGAAGGTCGCCGTGAACAATCCCACGCTCGTGCAGATACTCGAGTCCCAATGCTACCTCGTGCAGATATTTCCACAGCAATGGCGGCTTTACATCACTTGACGGAGACGACGATTTGACATACTGAAGTAACGAGCCTTGACTAGCAAATTCACACACAAAGAAGTTCACAGCAGGCCCAGCCTGGCACACGCCATACAACTTCTGTACGTTGGGATGGCGCAGCTGGTGCCATGCGTGTACCTGCCGTGCCAAAGTGGAATGCGAAGCGTCAGGAAGAAACAGCTTTACGACGGCATCAGCATCCAGCCACTTCGCTTGAAAATCACCACCGATAGTTCCTTGTCGGGAGAATTCGCCCAACTCCACTTCGATTGGGGAAATGATACTACTGCCTGATCGGTCAGAAGTATTGTGACTATCGACCTTCAACGTATCGTCGGTAGATGTTTGACTTTCAGGTAAAATAAATGGCATAAGTAGACGGGTAATGTCATAGTATCCGTGATCATTGGCTAGGCGAGTAGCTGTCTGCCCGTCGTTGGCCTTCGCGTTGACATCAGCACCACAGTCGTTTACCAGACACCGCACGACGTTAAGATGACCTTTTTGACCGGCCTTCATCAGCGCTGTGTATCCATTCGTGTTCTTTGCGTTGACATCCGCGCAACAGTCATTCACCAGACACCGCACGACATTAAGATGACCTTTTTGAGCGGCCTTCATCAGCGCTGTGTATCCATTCGTGTTTTTTGCGTTGACATCAGCGCCACAATCGTTCACAAGACACCGCAAGACGTCTAGGCGACCATTTTGAGCGGCCTTCACCAGCGCTGTGTCTCCATAGATGTTGTTCGTGTTGACATCCGCGCAACAGTCATTCACCAGACACCGCACGACATTAAGATGACCTTTTTGAGCGGCCTTCATCAGCGCTGTGTCTCCATTCCTGTTCTTTGCGTTGACATCAGCGCCAGAATCGTTCACAAGACACCGCAAGACGTCTAGGCGAACTCTATAAACGGCCTTCATCAGCGCTGTCTCTCCATCGATCGTCTTAGCGTTGACATTCGCGCCACAGTCGTTCACGAGGAACCGGACGACGTCAAGGTGACCACCGTGAGCGGCCGATATCAGCGCTGTGCCTCCATTATTGTTCTTCGCGTTGATATCCGCACTACAGTCGTTCACGAGGAACCGGACGACGTCAAGGTGACCTCCGTAAGCGGCCGATATCAGCGCTGTGCCTCCATTATTGTTCTTCGCGTTGATATCCGCACTACAGTCGTTCACGAGGAACCGGACGAAGTCAAGGTGACCTCCGTAAGCGGCCAACATCAGCGCTGTGTATCCATTATTGTTCTTCGCGGTGACATTAGCGCCACAGTGGTTCACGAGGAACCGGACGACGTCAAGGTGACTTCCGTAAGCGGCCGACATCAGCGCTGTGCCTCCATTATTGTTCTTCGCGTTGACATTCGCACTACAGTCATTCACGAGGAACCGGACGACGTCAAGGTGACCTACGTGAGCGGCCTTCATCAGCACTGTGTATCCATTCGTGTTTTTTGCGTTGACATCAGCGCCACAATCGTTCACAAGACACCGCAAGACGTCTAGGCGACCATTTTGAGCGGCCTTCACCAGCGCTGTGTCTCCATAGATGTTGTTCGTGTTGACATCCGCGCAACAGTCATTCACCAGACACCGCACGACGTTAAGATGACCTTTTTGAGCGGCCTTCATCAGCGCTGTGTCTCCATTCCTGTTCTTTGCGTTGACATCAGCGCCAGAATCGTTCACAAGACACCGCAAGACGTCTAGGCGAACTCTATAAACGGCCTTCATCAGCGCTGTCTCTCCATCGATCGTCTTAGCGTTGACATTCGCGCCACAGTCGTTCACGAGGAACCGGACGACGTCAAGGTGACCACCGTGAGCGGCCGATATCAGCGCTGTGCCTCCATTATTGTTCTTCGCGTTGATATCCGCACTACAGTCGTTCACGAGGAACCGGACGACGTCAAGGTGACCTCCGTAAGCGGCCGATATCAGCGCTGTGCCTCCATTATTGTTCTTCGCGTTGATATCCGCACTACAGTCGTTCACGAGGAACCGGACGAAGTCAAGGTGACCTCCGTAAGCGGCCAACATCAGCGCTGTGTATCCATTATTGTTCTTCGCGGTGACATTAGCGCCACAGTGGTTCACGAGGAACCGGACGACGTCAAGGTGACTTCCGTAAGCGGCCGACATCAGCGCTGTGCCTCCATTATTGTTCTTCGCGTTGACATTCGCACTACAGTCATTCACGAGGAACCGGACGACGTCAAGGTGACCTACGTGAGCGGCCTTCATCAGCACTGTGTATCCATTCGTGTTTTTTGCGTTGACATCAGCGCCACAATCGTTCACAAGACACCGCAAGACGTCTAGGCGACCATTTTGAGCGGCCTTCACCAGCGCTGTGTCTCCATAGATGTTGTTCGTGTTGACATCCGCGCAACAGTCATTCACCAGACACCGCACGACGTTAAGATGACCTTTTTGAGCGGCCTTCATCAGCGCTGTGTCTCCATTCCTGTTCTTTGCGTTGACATCAGCGCCAGAATCGTTCACAAGACACCGCAAGACGTCTAGGCGAACTCTATAAACGGCCTTCATCAGCGCTGTCTCTCCATCGATCGTCTTAGCGTTGACATTCGCGCCACAGTCGTTCACGAGGAACCGGACGACGTCAAGGTGACCACCGTGAGCGGCCGATATCAGCGCTGTGCCTCCATTATTGTTCTTCGCGTTGATATCCGCACTACAGTCGTTCACCAGACACCGCACGACGTCAAGGCGACCATTTTGAGCGGCCTTCATCAGCGCTGTGTCTCCATTCCTGTTCTTCACGTGCACATCAGCGCCACAGTCGTTCACAAGACACCGCAAGAGGTCTAGGTCAACTCTAGAAGCAGCCGACAACAGTGCTGTGTCTCCTTCGATCGTCTTAGCGTTGACATTCGCGCCACAGTCGTTCACGAGGAACCGGACGACGTCAAGGTGACCTCCGTAAGCGGCCGACATCAGCGCTGTGCCTCCATTATTGTTCTTCGCGGTGACATTAGCGCCACAGTGGTTCACGAGGAACCGGACGACGTCAAGGTGACATCCGTAAGCGGCCGATATCAGCGCTGTGCCTCCATTAATGTTATTCACGTACACATGAGCGACACGGCGGGTCACCGAACACTGCCCGAGTTGAAGATGACCGTTACGAGCGGCCGACATCAGTGCTATGTCTCCATCGATCGTGTTAGCGTTGACATCAGCGCCGCAGTCATTCACGAGGAACCGGACGACGTCAAGGTGACCTCCGTAAGCGGCCGACATCAGCGCTGTGTATCCATTATTGTTCTTCGCGTTGACATCAGCGCCACAATCGTTCACAAGATACCGCAAAACGTCGAGGCGACCTCTATCAGCAGCCTTCATCAGCTTTTGCCTCGTATCACCGCCGTGGAATAGAAGCCATTTCATCACGTTTGCCCACTCGCCTCTCCTTGTTTGGTCACTTCGTCCTTCATATCTACTGGATCGTCGGGATGATTTTCCCATCCTAGTTGCCTAGAAGTCGCAATTTAAGAAGTGAGAGAATGGTGAGAGAGCGCACCCATGGTGGCCAGTCGCCAAGAACCGGATACACAACTCGTGCGCCTTTCGGGGAGGGGAGAACGAGCCAGCACTGCGTGTAAACGTGCGGTAACGCGCAACACTGCCGCGAACTGATATGTAGCAAGAATTTGTGTGACTATCTTGTGATCGCACTTAATCGGAGTGGTGTGCGACTTTTGAAGCTACTTGCCGACATGGCGACGGAGCAGGATGCTGAAGACCTTGCTAACCAGGTGAAGACGGTGAAAGACAATGTCATCGGAGAAAAGACTGTTAAGATGTACACCCGTGGAATATATCGCTACGTGGTGTGGCTTTACGAGAACCAGAGAAGTGTCCTGTGCGATGGTTTCAATGATGCTTTGCGCGCCGGTGCTTGGAGAATGCCGACTTGGGTATAGTGATAGTATTCATTTGTGCTTTAACAAATTACCACCTCATTTATTACGAACTGGAGGATTTCTTATGACGTCTCTAGTTTATCACAGTGAATATCTACGCACAACACTGAGTGCATTGCACCCTTTGTTCCGCAATGCCCTTTTCGAAAACGCCAGGCTCGTGTCCCAGTTTCAACAACGGCTGGTTTGTCGGACAGCACGTGCATCGGACCGAATGAGGCCCACTGGGGTTCCTCCGCACGTTCATTTGCTGGTAGCGATGGAGAAGCAAGCGGAACAACTACAGCAATTATCGCTGTCTGTTGGTGGGTTAGCGCCGACCGTGGTGGAGCTAATGAAGTCAGAAATGTCGCGCTGTCAAAACTCTGTGTCAACCCGAGAGCCACCGCAAGTGTATCGCGGGCGCTTTCGGATTGCGGAATATTCGATCTTGTTCAATCCGTTCGAAATCATCTACCTTGTCAGTTAGAACGCAGTGTCGAACCTGATGAATCTCCGCCAGAGAACTTAGCCACGGATCTCACACTGCTACAACAATCTTTCTTTTGTGAACGAAAGATTTACACGAGCACAACCCGAATTTGATATTCCCAGCATGTCGTTAATGTGTGGTTGGGAGCACTGGTGCTGTGGCGACCCATCTGGGCAAGTTGGTCCGAACCGCGTTTTGCAATGGCAGGAACTCACCTCCAGTAAGATGCGAAAAAAAAAACTATCAAACTATCGCTGTATGATGATGGAGGTACAAGCCAAAATACCTAGAAGTTCCTGGATAGCAACACCTAGCGTTCAACAAGCGCGCGAGATTTTTGATGGTGTGATCGCAGAGCTTCCGATCAGCGATGTCACGCCACCAAACCGTCAAAGACGCAATGATCAACTCAAATGGTCTAGTGCCCTGAATGAAATCCGGCAACATCGTCGCAGATCGAGTCGCGACACATAGTTTAGCAACAGATTTACTCAATATGTAGACAGGAGTGCATGAATCGAATTTGTCTTACCTGTCGCGACTATTTTGCTGGGTGGTTGTCTAGACGCTGTATATGCATTTCTACCAGCGCGGATTGCCGACATCGTAACCTCGTTGGGGTTATGCAGGTGGCCATGTCGATGTCCGTCCTTGACTTCCTGCCGTCACACGCACCGCTTACTCAATTCAGTAGCGTTTAATCGGATGCTGCTCGACGAGGCAGTGCTCGTGTTTGTCCAGCGTTTGTAATACGGGGTGGTATTGAGTTTCGTGTATTACAGTAGCTATCTGACGCCAACAAATTCGTGAGAACTCTGGATTGTCGCTCAGAATAACAGTGGTTGTATCGAAAAATCGCCAGGGGTAAAACGAATTCGTGTGCGCACAAACGCACAAGAAACGCAAAAGTTTTCATACAAAAAGGAAGTCAGACGCCAACAAATTCAAGAGAATGGGAAAGAAGTTCATTGCTGACACAACGCAGGCGGAGTAGCATTAGCCTGGTTGAAGAACCCTCGATCTCGGCTGGGTGCTTCGGGTCGCAATAATGGAGAGAATCCTTGCACCGTACCTAAAAGCATAGTGCAAGATCATTCTTTTTCTGCGGATTATGCGTTCGGCCTTGCACTGTAGCTAAGACAATTCACTTGAATAAAGTATACCACCTGCACGCCTAACTTGGATTTTGAGCCATTTTGTATCGAAGTACTTAAGAACTACCTATTCAGACTTTTCCCAAAATGCCTAATCGAGGTCAAATTAGGTAGGTAGGTAGGTATTTCTGCCTAATTTTGAGAGGCGCAGCAGGAAGGTGGCCGTGCTCAAGACGCGCTCGCTGCCGCCCGAGGAGGCGGCCAAGGCCGACCCGGTGCTGCAGCGCCGCGAGGCCGAGAACGCGGTGCTCACGAGCGTCCTGCGCCACCAGCAGCTGCACGTGGCCAACGCGCAGTCGCTGCTGTCGCGCTGCCTCGGGGACCAGCACACGCACCCGCTGTACACGCGCATCCGGCTGTCCAAGGACTGGCCGGAGCGCCGCGCCACGCTGCGCAGCGTCCGCGCCGAGAAGCTGCGCAACGCCTACGAGTACATCGCGGCGCGCAGCAGCCACGCGCAGCCGGAGAAGATGCAGCTCTCGGACGAGCGCTTCGAGTCGGCGCAGGGCGACCTGTGCTGCGTGCGCTTCGAGACGGTGCACTTCCGGGGCGTCGAGTCGCTCGAGCAGGTCTACAACGCGCTCGTCTTCTACCTGACCAACATGGAGATCAGCATCTCGGAGCGGCTGGGCCACATCACGGTGAGAGACGACTACGACTCGATCGAGGGCACGGCGTACAACTCGAGGATCGCGTCCACGGAGGACTGCGGCGTCACGACCGAGATGAACGCCGTGTCCTTCCCGCAGCTCTTCGCCAAGGACGAGCTGGGCGCGGGCGTCGGGCCCTGCGCGGTCATGGCCAGCGACTGCGTGGACGAGGACGAGCTGTACCCGTACAACCCGAGAGCGCGCGTGAGGAAAGACGTGTCGGGAGCTGTGGTGCTCACGGTGAGCAGGAGGAAGGTGAGGCACAAGGGGAGGAGGCAGATTGGCACGGACACCGTTGCAGGCGAGGAGGAGACGGAGCTCGTGGTCACGATGCGACGTGCGGCATTCGTGAAGCTGCATCGACCACAGTTCCCCGTGTCGCCCTTTGCGCTGCAGGAGCTGCACGAGGGTATTGCACGGTGGGGCGACGTCATGCTCAAGACCGTGCGTAGCGTGGTGTATACGACTCCGTAGTAGCGTCGGTGCGCTGGTAGCAAATAGGTGCGAGGAACCGTGTAAGATTGGATTAACCTTTATTGGCTCGATGCTGAGTTTGCTTGGTTGCAGTGTTTCTAGTCGCGTAGGTGTCGGCGCTGAGCCTAACCAAAGCGGGATCGGGCGGGGCAATATACACGCATGTTTGTATGAATGCCCGCATTGACGATCTTCCTCGTCTCAGCCGAACGTTATCGAATGCAGGACCTTGGCTTTGTTGGTCCCACCGGCATCACCAGCTTGGATTGCTGGTAAGGTAGCGAGTTGAATAGTCCGACAATCGACAGCGCCACAACCGCTTTTAACCGGGGTTTAAGCTACAATGACGCGCGCGTTCGTCAAGGTCTAGCTTGTGCGTGTAGTACTTGAAGTCGGATCACTCTAACGAAGATACCAACTGCTGCTGGGGCTCACATTTCATTTTGCATCCGACCACGGACGCTGATCCCCTCAAAAAATGCCGATGAGCACGTACGCGATGCGCAGGGTACGAATATGTTGTCGTAGAGAGTATTTACCGCCACACCCGCTGCGTGGTTAACGTTTTGTGAATTCCTGCTGCGTGTGACGTCTACGCAGGAAGAGATAAGCGCCTGAGAGTGGAAGTCCAGCGACTGACGGCCGAGCTGGCGGTGCTCACTATTCCGATAATATCTCGCGACGAAGCAGAGCTGGCAGAGCTGATGCTGCAACGTACTGTGCTGTTAGCAATCGCGAGAAGTCAACAATCCGAGTGGCAAAGGTGCAGTCCGTCTTGGCGCAGTACATGGTGCGTGCGTCACCGTCTTCGTCATGTAAGGTTTTAAGAGGCACAATGTGGCCTAACTATTGATATGTGGCTGCATGTATTAGAGCGAACTGGACTGGAATCCCCTGTACACGAGTATTTGTCTCAGCAAGGCGTGGGCTGAACGACGCGCTACACTTTTGGAAATCCGACCGCAGAAGTTGGAGAATGCCTACAAGTACGTCACCGCTTGTCCGTTGGAGGATTCAATGATGCCACTGCACTCTGATGAACGCTTTGAGACCTTAGAGGGGGATGCGTGCTGTTCTCACGTGGAGGTGGTTCATTTCGCTGGTCGCTCTATCCAGCAAGTGTTTAATGCGCTCAAGTTCTACCTTGACAATGCGGAGATTATTGTGTCAGAGCGACTCGGTCACATCACAGTGCGCGAAGACTACGACGAGATCGAAAACTTCGCTTTCAACATTCGAATATTATCAACGAATAGCCACGGCATTCGTGTCGAGAACAATGTCGTAGGCTTCGCGAGTATGTGTGATGGGACAAGCAACGGATATATCCCGGAGCCCGGCGCTGTCATCGCCATCGACTCAGTAGATCAGGACGCGCTGCACCCATATGTTACGAGTGAACGTGTTCAAAGAGAGATGTCGGTTGCTATCTTGCTGACAGCAAGAGATCTAACATTCAAGCCGGATACCAGCTATTCAAGGACGCCGAGAAGCAGTAACGGGGCCGATTTGGTAGTAACTATGAGCCGGGTTATGATTTTGAAGCTGCATCGACCAGAATTTCCTTTGTCCAAAGTTGCTCTACTGGAATTGCAGTCGGAACTTGCGCAGTGGAGCGACTTAATGATGAAGACAATGCGTGATGTGCTGAGCTCGCCTCCTTCGTAACATCAGCGCTTGCAAAAGGCGAAATTTGGGTTACCCACCCATTCAGAGAATCAATTTTTCGAGAACACCAAGATATGATAATATTTGGCTTCAGGTGGATGAGCTTGAATATGACTGACTTGTGAGATCGCAAGAGTGGGGAGTCACGTTTGTGGGATGGGTCCATGTGGCGAAATGCAAGAACCTCGAACCACGTATCCGTTTTAGCGCACTTGATGCTATGCTGGCAGGGTCGATGATTTCCCACTGCTGATTCGGGTTGTTTGTCGAGCAGCCGTACAACTGCACCTTGTTTTCTGCGAAGGATCCTGGCCGAGGCAGAAACCATGTGTGCAGTGTGCTGGTCGCGTTGTCGAACGCCCACCTCTGGCTCGCCTCATCGCTCATACAGCAGTACACGTGCGCGTCACCACCGTCCAGGGCTGGTACGCATCCAGGCAGCAGTCGCTGCTCTTGGGGCGCACCTGCTGCGTTTTTGAGTCAAGAACGCACCCAGTCACTGGATCTGTCCGACATGTGTGCAGCTTGCCACCGTTCTCCGAGAGTATCAACTTCGTTCTGCTATTGCGAATAACGCGCGGGTCCTTCCAGTCGAATTTAAGATAGAGAAGGAGTTGTCGATATCACCTTCTCATGTTGTTGGACCATGGCCGCCGTGAGTGGTGTCTTGAACGCGTCTGTCATCGCTTTCGCAATTTCAACGAAAAGCAATCCGTCTAATCTCAGTTGAACCAAGCATGTTTCCATCTGCAGCATCCAGTCAACTCGGGCTGACGTATGCGCTCCGCGACAGCTATCTGTGAACGCGGCTTTTTACCGAGGTCTATTGTACGTCTCGTGAAGAGATCGATTATCAGCGGAGAATCTCGCCCCTCCACAGCTTTACAGAGCTCGTTAAGGAGCGCGAGCTCGCCCATATCCCACCGCCAGGTCGACATAATGCAACAGTGCCCCTTTTGCATGAACTGGTACAGTAAATCGATGCTGCCTCAAGTTATGCGAGCGAGGTGCATTCGATCACATGCTGGCTTGCGACGTGAGAAAGTAGGCATCACACAGTTTGCTCAAACGACGACGCAACGCATAGCATCTCATTGTCGCCTGTGCTATTGATATGAGATCCCCTTTCACAGCTCCCAAGTTTGCAGTGGACTCATGAGCCTCCAGAACGAGTGAATGGAAAGCGGTCCAACATGTTGTGTTACGCTCAATCTGCCCATACGCGCACTTCATGTTATCCCACAAGTTGCAGTACAAGACGGCAACTGACGAGTGTTGTTCGGTATCTTTTCTTAGTAGCTTTTGCGCGGAGTCCATTGACTGTTCAAACGTAACGTTAGCCACGTGGTCATCTTGGATCTTCGCATCAGTCCGTGTATTTGTCCATCGCTCCAGCATATCAACGACAGTCGAAATTTTCAATCTGTCCTCTGGGTTCTTCGAGCACATCCGTGCGACCAACTCCCACTGGTCATCCTCGCACTTCGGTCGAGATGGCATCCTGCCACGAGTAGCGTGATATTGCACAACGAGCTTATCGACGAGACCTCCCCACGGCAGGCATCTGGGCAATGGTTTTCCCGTCTGTAGTGTCGCAACAACTCGCAACGCTTCCACGATACACATACCCAAAGAGTACACATCGGACTCGATCGTCGGCTTAGCTCCCATCAAGCACTCCGGAGCCACCCAGTGCCACGCGCCAGAAATCGGGAAAGTAGTCTCGCTGTCTGCCGCTGAACTCAGACCGAAATCGATCACCTTAGCTTTTAGGTCACGTCCGATGACGATGTTGTTGCCTTTTAGGTCACCATGGACAAAACCGCGCGCATGAAGGTATTGCACGCCTAGAGCAGCCTCGAACAGTTTCGTCCACAGCTCATCGGGGTGATTTCGCAAATACTCGACAAGCGTGCCGTGAGTGGCGTACTCGCACACGAAAAACGGCCTCCCGATGTGGCAGGCCCCAAAGAGCCGAACCACGTGAGGGTGGCTAAACCCAAACCAAGTGTCAGCTTCCCGGCGGAACATTGCTCTAGCCTCTGTTCGCTTTGGATCAAATGATGCTGACAATAAGCTGTCGTAGAAGCTGGTATCATCCGCACTTCCAACTACCTTCACTATCACGTCCGAATTTAACCATTTCGCTTGCCACACGCTTCCAAAACCACCATCAGCTATATGTTTTCCTTGGACCAATTCGTACCACGGGATAAACCACTCCGGAGTGAGATGAGCTATATTGCCTTCTCCTTCAATTTTCAGCCTATTATCAATCTCATCATACGCCCTTTTAATTGTCTCCGATTGTTCTTCCGTGTACTTGCCTGGAGCTGTTTCCATCTCTGTTCTCAACGTCTGCAAAAAGGCAGTTTTCTCTTCCACAGACGTCAACTGCTGCAATAGGAGGGCAATATCTGCCATACCTGACACAAAAGCCGAGGCCTGTTCACGGCGTTGCACAAGCCACGACACCTCCATATCTTCCGATATAGACTCCCCAAGAGCTTTCAGGAGAGCATTAACGCGCCAACGGAAGGAGTACATACTGGTCATCGTGGCTCGTGTCGAAGTCAGCCGCAAGGCGCGAGTTTCCTCTGGCGTCATCGTGATTGTCTGGTAGACGTCAG
Organism: Phytophthora cinnamomi; assembly: GCF_018691715.1. Taxonomy (NCBI): domain Eukaryota; phylum Oomycota; class Peronosporomycetes; order Peronosporales; family Peronosporaceae; genus Phytophthora; species Phytophthora cinnamomi. Next base: position 664,263 of record NW_027150948.1, on the reverse strand, counting down.
CGAGGAGAGAATCAAATTGGCTGCGCAAGCGTTCGTTTTGCTTTGATCCCCGAAAGCAATCGTGGACATGTTTGAGTTTGTCGAATAACCAGAGGTGTTCAGCATTATTGCCCTCGTTCACACACTCTTGCAACGTTAGCCACCGCTCAGTCATTTCACAAGACTGGTAGTCTTCGAAAGAGTGTTGAGGCTCCAGCTCTGGCAGGCAGACATCGCCACTCTCTTCAATGGACAAACGTTCCAACTCGGAGACAATGGACGACAAGCTGGGCCGATTGTATGGGTCTTGGCAGCACATCCGCCACGCCAATTCACGACTCTGTCGAACAAAATACGGTTTATTTCTTTGAATGAATCCATAGCTATCAGGGCCGGGGTGCAAGAAGTCAAATTGGTCGTAGGGAACGCTCTCGTGGGGATCTGCGTTCCATCTTAGTTTGCATTTCCTTGCATTTTCTTCATTTGCCTCACTCCATGGCTTCTTCCGGCTTTCAGCTTCGAGAATACACATTCCAAGTGAATATACATCAGACTCACGCGAAAGTGGGCTCCGTGCCACCACCTCAGGAGCTTGCCACCGCGTCGATCCAATCACATATTCCGCTGTACTCACCTTCTTCGTGGCTCCCGTCAGGCCGAAATTTGACAGCTTCGCCAACCCATCACTACCAATCAAAATGTTACTGCAACGAAGATCGCCGTGAACAATCCCACGCTCGTGCAGATACGCGAGTCCCAACGCCGCCTCGTGCAGATATTTCCACAGCAGTGGCGGCTTTACATCACTTGACGGAGACGACGATTCGACATACTGAAGTAACGAGCCTTGACTAGCAAATTCACACACAAAGAAGTTCACAGCAGGCCCAGCCTGGCACACGCCATACAGCTTCTGTATGTTGGGGTGGCGCAGCTGGTACCATGCGTGTACCTGCTGTGCCAAAGTGGAATGCGAAGCGTCAGGAATAAATAGCTTTACGACGGCATCAGCATCCAGCCACTTCGCTTGAAAATCACCACCGATAGTTCCTTGTTGGGAGAATTCACCCAACTCCACTTCGATTGGTGAAATGATGCTACTGCCTGATCGGTCAGAAGTATTGTGACTATCGACCTTCTCCGTATCGTCGGTAGATGTTTGACTTTCAGGTAAAATAAATGGCATAAGTAGACGGGTAATGTCATAGTATCCGTGATCAGTGGCTAGACGAGTAGCTGTCTGCCCGTCGCTGGTCTTCGCGTTGACATCAGCGCCGCAGTCGTTCACGAGCCACCGCACCACATCTAAGTGCCCTTTATCAGCGGCCGACATCAGCGCTGTGCCTCCATTCCTGTTCTCCACGTTTACTTCAACGCCACAGTCGCTCACGAGGAACCGGACGACGTCAAGGTGACCTCCGTAAGCGGCCGACATCAGCGCTGTGTACCCACGGTTGTTCTTCGCGTTGGCATCCGCGCCACAGTCGTTCGCGACGAACCGCACGACATCAAGGCGACCGTTTTGAGCGGCCTCCATCAGAGCTGTGTGTCCATCATTGTTCTTCGCGTTGACATCAGCGCCACAGTCGTTCACGACGAACCGCACGACGTCAAGGTGACCTCCGTAAGCGGCCAACAGCAGCGCTGTGCTTCCATTATTGTTCTTCGCGTTCGCATCCGCGCCACAGTCGTTCACGAGGAACCGGACGACGTCAAGGTGACCTCCGTAAGCGGCCGACATCAGCGCTGTGTATCCACGATTGTTCTTCGCGTTGGCATCCGCGACACAGTCGTTCACCAGACACCGCACGACGTCAAGGCGACCGTATTGAGCGGCCTCCATCAGCGCTGTGTGTCCATCATTGTTCTTCGCGTTGATATCCGCGCCACAGTCGTCCACAAGGAACCGGACGACGTCAACGTGACCTCCGTAAGCGGCCTCCATCAGCGCTGTGTGTCCATCATTGTTCTTCGCGTTGACATCCGTGCCACAGTCGTTCACGAGGAACCGGACGACGTCAAGGTGACCTCCGTAAGCGGCCTTCATCAGCGCTGTGTTTCCATTATTGTTCATCGCGTTGACATTCGCGAGACAGTCGTTCACGAGGAACCGGACGACGTCAAGGTGACCTCCGAAAGCGGCCAACGTTAGTGCTGTGTCTCCATTCCTGTTCTTCGCGTTGACATCCGCACCACAGTCGTTCACCAGACACCACACGACGTCAAGGCGACCTCGGTAAGCGGCCTCCATCAGCGCTGTGTCTCCATTATTGTTCTTCGCGTTGACATCCGCGCCACAGTCGTTCACCAGACACCGCACGACGTCAAGGCGCCCACTGTAAGCGGCCGACATCAGCGCTGTGTATCCGTTATTGTTCTTCGCGTTGACATCCGTGCCACAGTTGTTCACAAGGAACCGGACGACGTCAAGGTGACCTCCTAAACCGGCCAACGTTAGCGCTGTGTCTCCATTGTTGTTCTTCGCGTTGACATCAGCGCCACAGTCGTTCACGACGAACCGCACGACGTCAAGGTGACCTCCGTAAGCGGCCAACAGCAGCGCTGTGTCTCCATTATTGTTCTTCGCGTTGACATCAGGGCCACAGTCGCTCACGAGGAACCGGACGACGTCAAGGTGACCTCCGTAAGCGGCCGACATCAGCGCTGTGTATGCACGATTGCTATTCGCGTTGGCATCCGCGCCATAGTCGTTCACAAGATACCGCAAAACGTCGAGGCGACCTCTATCAACAGCCTTCGTCAGCTGTTGCCTCGTATCACCGCCGTGGAATAGAAGCCATAGCTTCACGTTTGCCCACTTGCCTCCCTTTGTTTGGCCACTTCGTCCTTCATATTTACTGGATCGTCGGGATGATTTTCCCATCCTAGTTGCCTAGAAGTCGCAATTTAAGAAGTGAGAGAATGGTGAGAGAGTGCACCCATGGTGGCCAGTCGCCTACACCACTTGTGCGCCTTTCCGAGATGGGAGAACGAGCCAGCAATACGCCAAGTTCGCCAAGAACAAGGCCAAATTCCTAAAGAACAAAACTCAAATGCATCGAATCTCAAATCAAAATGCACAAAATGCAAGATCAAAAGCACTTAGCATGTACCGTACACCTTTTCAAGCAGATACCCTGACAAAAATGCAGAAATGTTTCCCAGATTTCAGCAGCCACCACACTGTACGCCGGCCTGTCTCGAGGCCTGCGTGTAAACGTGCGGTAACGCGCAACACTGCCGCGAACTGGGAAAGAAGTTCATTGCTGACACAACGCAGGCGGAGTAGCATTAGCCTGGTTGAAGAGCCGTCGATCTCAGCTGAGTGTTTCGGGTTGCAATAATGGAGAGAATCCTTGCACCGTATCTAAAAGCATAGTGCACGATCATTCTTTTTCTGAGGATTATTCATTCGGACTTGAACTTTGTGCATTTGATTTTGTTCTTTGTGAACTTGGCTTTGTTCTTTGTGAACTCGGCTTTGTTCCTGGTGAACTTGGGCTGGAAAAGGTGTACTCCCTTGTAAGGCTGAGGCGAAGAACTTGCACGCAGAGGCCGCGAGGAAAGGTGGACGGCGATGCCCGAAGCGTGTAGGCAGTTGGAGGTAAAATATGAAGTGAGATTACTTTGGTTAAGGCCCTGTGGTCGGCCGTCTGGGCAGTTCCCATGGCGGATCTAAAACAAATGAATTTGATTGGTCAATTCACTTCAAGTTGAAGTGGATTGACGTGCACCATACTGGAGGTCAATACGACCAACAGAGGTAACGCACCACTTGTGCGTGTTTCACTACTTGGCTTCTTGTCTTTGCCTAATATGAATGAATGTACCATAGAGTGATGGTGGGCGAGCAATGCTTACGCCCCCGCCTTACTCTTGAAATTGAAGGACCGCGACGTGCTCGTCACCGAGCACGTCTCGGTACTTACATCCTCCCGGGTTTGACTTCGCGTCGACGGCGCTTGATGTCGTCCACGATAACTTTCCAGTGAGAGACGTGCTTGATGTCTTTTTCGAGTTCCCACGAAGATTCGTGGTCTGGAAGACCGTGCCACTTGACAAGCCACTCAGTCTTACGATTGAATTGGCGCTTGCGTAGAAGCTTCTTCATCCGTGATGATACGAGATGGTTTTGGGAGAACACGAGTCTCGAACTTGTCCGGGTTGGAAACATAATGACTGAGAACCTCTACGTTGAAAGTAGGGTTCAGTGATTTCATACTGCGTGGCAAAATCAGACGAGCTGCGTTGTCGTTGATCATACGCTTGATAACGAACGGACCAACTTTATGCGCCGCTAGCTTCGCACGTTTGACGTCAATATCCTTCGCAGCATGCTTGAGTGGAATACGACGTGTATCCAGCATAACCCATTCTCCTTGTTTGAATTGCACGTCGCTTCGACGTTGATCGTAGTACTTCTTTTGTGACGCTTAAGCCTTGAGTAGGTGTTCTTTGGGAGCCGCGGAACGTCTTGCTGGAAGACGTTCCGGAAATGGTGAGGGCGTACGAGGAGCAGTACGCACTGGTGCAGCGGAAGTAATACGAGCGCTGCGATCATCGCCAGCGCCCGAACCCTCACGTGCTAAGAACTTAGCACGGAGCTCTTTGAGACTCTCGGGCACACGGAACGACGTGTACCCGTTCAGGTCGCGGTCGCTCAAGCGGACCGCGCCTGGGAAGCACTTCGTGCACTGAAAGCCCTCGGGCACAGCGCACGGCACATTTGCCTCCTCAGCAGCAACATGAAGTTGCTCCAGTTTTCCACGCTTCGAGTACGTCTCGAAGCGATCACGCGCTTGCTTAATCCGATCACGGTAAGCTCTCGGTTTCTTGTTGAAGTTATCAACAAAGGCGTTCCAGCTTTGACAAAGTGCCTGCCATTCGGGCACTCTGCTGCGAGAAGAGGTCTTCTTGCTTTGAAACCATCGGAGCTCATGAAAGAGTCCGATGTAGTAATCGCGCCTTTGATGCGTTTCCGCATCAAAGTGCAGCTCGGCAGCCACAGCGTCATCTTTGATGGCGCTGCATACGTACAGCGGCACCTCATTCGGAGGTACCGAGTTCCCATACCGGTCCGCGATCTCGGACGCGGACGGCATCCATGGATCGTGTGCTGCTGCAGCAGCGCGCGAGTACTGAGCAATCCCAGGGTGACGGGTATCGCTCTCAGTACGCGAACGCTTCGAACTCGAAGCGTCCGATTCGTCCCCCTTCACGCGGGCGAATGTTCTTGGCATGTATAGGGGTCGAATTTAGCGATCTCGCTCGACACTGGTCTTTGCGCTTTGAGGGCGAGTCCTCCTCGCCCTCCATATCTTCATCGTCGTCGTCGAAGTCGACGACGCCGTACTTCGCCTTCTGGCGTTCGAAGTAGTCGTCGATGGAGAGATGACTCCCACCGACTCGATAGAACGCTGAGTCTTCTTCTGAGGCGCGCTCATCGTTGAATGAGCGCGGATTTCTTCTCCAAACGCGGAGAATTGACGAATGGTCAATTCCAAAAGATTGACGTGCGGGGACCCAGCGCGTCTAACCTTAAGGGGGGGATGGTGCAATGGGGTTACACGCACAAGTGGCTACAAGCCACTTGTGAATTTAACAGATAGATTATCTGTTAAAAGTTTTGATACTTCCTCACCTTGGTGTAAGACACACCAATGGATACATTGAAGTGGACCACCACAATGAGTGGTCCACACATACCCAAAGATCCTATTGGTAGAAAGCAGCATCTTTCTACCAATCAGAGACATGCATATTAGCGGGGCTCTGACAATCAGCCGCTGTCAATCCCTTTCATAGATGATAAACAGTTTTCGCAGATTGAGGAGGAAGATCAATTCACAAACAAATACAGTTCTCATTTTACCTAATCTGAGTCACTTGGAATCCTTTCTTACTTAATTTATATTTGTGTATTCAAATATAATTAACCTAAGTAATTACTAAGTACTTACGCTTCCTCATACACGTTGCGCAACGTGTAAGCTAAAGTAGTGAGTCAAGTTAGACCCACTACACCTGGTAGCACTTTGTAGTCCGTCCAACGACCTACTGCTTGACGTTCGTACGAGATGTACGAACGCGGAGCCGAGAACCACATGAGCACGGAGGTGCCCATGGAGAGCTCCAACACGCCTGCAACGCATGTTGCACGCGCTGACTGCCCCCACCTGTCTGATCCAGAGTGGGAGGCCCTCCAACGACTGTCAACAGTCATTGGAGAAGCAGGGATAGCTACAATGCTGCGTACGCTATCGCCGACGGAGCAACATGGTGTTGCTCTGGGGTTCATCATGAAGGAGCAGCGTGACGCTGCTTCCTCAGTGACGGCGTCGTCAGGGACGACACCGCGTGCTCAACCATTAAAGTTGAGCGTAAGCAATTACGTGGGAAGAGAGGGCGAGCCTCTCCTCCGATGGCTTGTCGAGCTCGACACAGCCATAGCGGCTCGACGCATCGTCGACCCGCTGTCGAAGGTCGCGTTCGCCATGTCCTGCCTTGGCGGACGCGCAAGGAGTTGGGCGTATGGACGCCGCCTCTCCGATCCTACGTGCTTCAGCACGTACGAAGTGTTCAAAGAGGAGCTCAAACAAGCGTTTGAGCCCCCCGCAAACGAGTTCCGGTCGAGGGCGGAGTTCCTCGACCTTCAGCAGGGTAAGCATGACGTCCATGCTTACGCGCAGCGCGCACGATATTTGGTATCAAATATCGTGACTAACCCGATTGACGAGGCGACCAAAGTCGTCACGTTCATGAAGGGGCTTAGAGATGGGCCTGTGAAGACCTATCTCTTCCGAGAGTACCGGAGTACTCTCGAAGCTGCGATTACTCTTGCCATGCAAGAAGAGTTTAGCCTGCGGTAGGCTAAACTACATGTGCACGTGCCGAGGCCGCAACCACGCCCGGTAGCGAGGACGGGAGGTCCAGAACCAATGGACCTCTCCAACGCAACAACTGCTGGTTACCAGCAGCAGGGAGGTAACGTGCGATGCTTCCGCTGCGGAAGGATCGGTCACTTTGCACGGGAGTGTACAGCTCCCATGCCCCCTGGAGGTGGCCGTCGTGGCGATGCTAGGCATCGCCGCGGACCAACGAAAAACGCGAACATCCAGTAGGCGCGGGGCGCCCTACTGGTAATGCAGTCGCGCGTGCCGACATCGGGCACGCGACACTGAGGACTGCAGCCCCCAGTGAGACCAGCTCTCACTGCAAGAAACAAGATGACAGGCCAAACCTAGTCATCTTGAAGGTTTACTCGAAGAGAGCGAGTGACTCTCTTCGAGCATTGGTAGACTCAGGCGCGTCGAACAACTTTGTTCGACTACGAAGCCTGTCGAGACTTGACTTCGAGGAGGTAGATACACCTCGAAGTCTTCTGGAGGTACGACTGGCAACAGGTGCCATCGTGAAGACCGAGAAGCGCGTCGTGAACGTGCGCTTCTCGTACAAACAACGAGTGTTTGTCGAACACTTTATCGTCCTGGACCTGGACGATAAGTTCGACGTGGTAATGGGCATGCCGTGGCTTGCACGGCATGATCCGGTGATAGACTGGAAGAAGCGCACGCTCGTGCGCTTCGGTCGCGACAGCGGGACAGAGAGCGATGGCCCTGTTACTGCAGCGCACGCACCTGCTGGTGCGCGCGGCTCACCAGTCGAGACAGCGCTTTATGCTGCTGTCCCGGAGTGCCCAAGAAGTGCGCGAGGGCGCGCACAAGTGAGACCCACGTCGGCAATGCTGCCGACGTCAGAAGAAAAAGATATGTTGGTTCCGGGAACCAACACCCACGTTCAAGCGTGTAAGGGACAGTCCCGGACCCGAAGCGGTCAGGTCGACAACGACGCGTCGGCTCCGGGAGCCGACGCACCCTCAGTCATGAGGGGCTCCGCCAATGAATGGCGTCGAGGTGACGAAGGCGTGTCAACTCCGGGAGTTGACGCTGCAAACAGTGCGGACAGTTACAAACGTACCGCACTGACGCAATTTGCATGCTGTCGTGCAGCCGGGCTGCACGACGAAGCGCCATGCGATCAAGCCGGGCTTGATATCGCGCGCCCGCAGACAGGGTCTGCCGGCGAACGAACACTTTAGCGGGCAGCCGGGCTGCACGAAGAAACATGCGGTCAAGCCGGGCTTGATACCGCGCGCCCGCGGACAGGGTCCGCCGGCGAACAACTGTCCACGGCCGGGCCTGGACCAGAAGAACAACTGTGCGGAGCCCGGCTCCGCACGACAAGAAGACGGCGCAAGCGGAAAACGCTGCGCTTCCAGCTCATGGCTGGAAGCGAAGTCAACTCCGACACCGTCGTCGGAGGATTAGCGAGTTCCATTTCGCAATACTGGAATCCAGTATCGGTGCGCGTCAAGACGCTTAGCGTCTCGACATCCGGCGTCACCGCCTCAGTCTGCCCGGCGGACAGTTCTTGTAGCGTCTCGGTCCCGGACCGAGACTTGCGCTTCATGGGCGACTTGCACGCACGATGGACGCATCGAGCAAGTCTGCGTTCTTTCGGACAGCGAAAGAACGAAGAGCGAGAGCGAAGAGCTGAGGCAGCTCTTCTTGGGAAGTATCACTGAGAGTGAAGACACTCTCAGTGCGAAGACGAAGCGAGAGCGCTTCGAGGAACAAGGCTGGGACTCGCTGAAGTCGAGTCCCTATTACGAATTGTTGAGGGAGTACAAGGACGTACTCCCGGAAGAGATTCCTGAGGAGCTTCCGCAGGATAAGGGCATTCAGCACGAGATTGATCTCGTGCCGGGCACGAAGTATTGTGTTTCGCGGCAGTGGCCACTGCCGCGAGAGCAAGTGAAAGCGATCGACGACTTCTTTGAAAGTCGTCGTAAAACAGGACAAGTGTGGGAATCAAAGTCCCCGCACAGTGCTCCGACGTTCTGTGTCAAAAAGCCACAGGGCGGATGGCGCATCGTTCATGCGTACAACAAGCTGAACGATGCGACGGTACCGGCGCAGACGCCGATACCGCGAAAAGATGTTATCATCGATTCGATGGCCGGGAGCACCGTTTACAGTGCTCTCGACTTACGATATGGATTCGATCAAATCCTAATGCGTGAGAGCGACATCCCTCTCACGGCAGTGAGCACGCCAAGCGGCATGCTCTGGGAATGGCTAGTAATGCCGCAGGGGCTTAAGAACGCCCCTGCGACTTTCAACAGGTGCGTGACGCACTTGTTGCGCTCGGTGCGCGACTTCGCACCGAGCTACTTCGATGATGTGTTCATCCACAGTCGGGCTGTGGACGAGAAGACCGACATTGAGATGCACCGGGTGCATCTCCGGAAGCTACTTGAGCTTATGCGAAAGCATAAGCTCTACGCGAACCTGAAGAAGTGTATCTTCGGGGCGAGCGAGATACCCGTCGTCGGGTGTCTCGTAGGGAAGAATGGTGTTCGCCCTGACTCGGAAAAGGTCAGAGTGATTAACGAATGGCCAACGCCATCAAGTGTCAAGGAACTGAGGCAGTTCCTTGACTTGGCCACGTACTTGTGCAAGTACGTGGAGGATTACGCGGTCAAGATCCGCCCGCTGTCACAACTTCTTAAGAAAGAAGCTGTGTGGAATTGGACAACCGATTGCCAAAAGGCATTCGATGCCGTCAAGCGGGGCTTGACTGAGGCGCCGATCTTGGCAGTGGCTGACCAAGATCGCCCATTTCACGTAGTGTGACGCATCCGATTTCGCGATCGGATGCGCGTTAATGCAGCACGATCACGAGGGCCGTGATCGTGTCGTCTACTACCAATCGCGTCAGCTGAAGCCAGCTGAGCGCAACTATCCGGTGCATGACAAGGAACTCCTTGCCATGAAGTATGCACTCGCAAAGTTCCGAGTGTACTTGTTTGGGAGTAGACCATTTGTGGTCTACACCGACCATGCTTCACTGCGCACCGCTGTGAAGTCGCCACACATTTCACAAAGAATGGCGAGATGGCTCTCATTCTTTGCGGAGTATAACTTCCGGGTCGAATACAAACCCGGAAGATTGAACGTGGTGGCCGACGCGTTATCACGTCGGCCGGACTATGCAGAAGCTGTTGACGTCAATGCCATTGACGCCATACGATCGAGCAAACCCACATCATCTCTGTTGGATGATGTGAAGGCCGCGTACGCGCACGACGCGGACGCGAAGCTCTTGCTGGCCTATGGCACAGCGCCTTCTGACAAGTCCCGTCAGAATCTGCCCAAGCACCTTCGAGCGCGTGCACACCGCTTTCGTGTGCACGAAGGACTGCTACTTTACAACGCAGTCGACGACAACGCGGATCGCGTTGTCGTGCCAAATGACCATGACCTGCGACTCAGGATCATGTACGAGTATCACGATGCCCCGACTGCGGGACATCTCGGACGTGAGAAGACATACGTCCTTCTCACGCGCGACTTCTACTGGCACCACCAGTATAAGTGGGTGCGCAAGTACATCCGTGCTTGCGAGGTATGCCAACGCGTAAAGCCTGCGCCATTCGCGCAGGCTCCACTGCAATCACTACCGACTCCGTCGGAGTGTTGGAAGTCCATGTCTTTGGACTTCATCTTTGGTCTTCCCCCGGACAGCGGAGGGAACACCGGTGTTGTGGTCTTTGTAGACCGTTTCAGCAAGATGGTACATCTTGCTGCGGTGCCGGCAGAAGTGACTGCGAAGCAGACGGCCCGTCTGTTCGTTGACATGGTGTTCAAACACCATGGCATGCCGACCGACATCGTGTCGGACAGAGACCCGCGCTTCACAGCGCACCTGTGGCAAGAAGTGTTTACACTTCTTGGGAGCCAGCTTTCAATGTCGACTGCGGACCATCCGCAGACGGACAGCCAAACCAAGCGCGTGAATTGCGTGCTCGTCGACATCTTGAAGAGCTACACTCACTCGTTCCAATACTGGAGCGAGTGTTTGTCGATGGCGGAATTCGCCATCAACAACTCAGTGCATGCCTCGACCGGGCATACACCGTTTTATGTGAATGCCATGCGGCATCCCTGTCTGCCGAGTTTACTCGGAGTGGTGGCTCCCACTTTAAGTGGGGGAGGATCTACGACTGCAATACAGCAGCCGCAGAAAACCGCTGACACTTGCACAGTGTCAGCTGCAACAATGGACAAACCACATGAGTCTGCGCAGGGCGCAGACTCCCCCTACAACAAGGCCAACGACCACGGGTCTGCGCAGGGCGTAGGCACCGCAAAGAACCACGCAGAGGCCGGGCTTCTAGCGGAGAGCGAGCTGAATGACTTCAGCCCGGATGCAATCAGTTTCATCACCAAAAGACAAGCCGTAATTCGGTTTAAGACACAATAGCAGCTTCTGTTGATCAACAGAAGCTGAACGCAGACAATGTGGGCAGAGGCAACACAAATGAATTCAAAATTGGTTCATTAGTTTTGTTAGCTACACAAAACCTGCCTAGACATGCAGTTTCGGATTTCGGAGCAAGCAAGCTTGCTCCGCGCTTCATCGGGCCGTTCACTTTGTTGGCACGGCACGGCAACGCATACACGCTAGACATACCGTCTAGCATGCGCCTCCATCCGACCTTTTACGTCGGACGGCTGAAGCCATACCTGCAGCACGAGCCATCTAGCTCGGCTGACCCGAAGCCTCGGCAGGAGCCGAGGCAGAAGCGGAGGACTTGGCCTCGGCGACGAGCAGTCTCTCCTCCAGCGCGCGGACGCGCTGGAGTAACCCCTTCATCTGAGTCCCCAGCTCGACCTGGCTATTCGAGGCGGTCTGCGAGACCGCCGCGACTTGGGCCTTCTGGTTCGCCAGCTCCTGTTTCAGGGCGGCGAACTCAGCGCCCTGCAGACGCTCCACGACGGTCACCCGGTCGTGGAGAGGCGCATACTGATCAGCCCTGGGCTGATCATACCCGGGGCGTGTTCCCACCCCCGCCACCGCCGATTCGTGACGCCCGCGGCTCAACCCGCTGGGTTGTTGATCGGATTGTTGACCATAGTATCCCGAAAACGAACCCTCAAGGGGCTCGTTTTCGTATTCGTTGGAGAGGATTTCCTCCCCATCGAGATACATGGGAGCCGCGGAACGTCTTGCTGGAAGACGTTCCGGAAATGGTGAGGGCGTACGAGGAGCAGTACGCACTGGTGCAGCGGAAGTAATACGAGCGCTGCGATCATCGCCAGCGCCCGAACCCTCACGTGCTAAGAACTTAGCACGGAGCTCTTTGAGACTCTCGGGCACACGGAACGACGTGTACCCGTTCAGGTCGCGGTCGCTCAAGCGGACCGCGCCTGGGAAGCACTTCGTGCACTGAAAGCCCTCGGGCACAGCGCACGGCACATTTGCCTCCTCAGCAGCAACATGAAGTTGCTCCAGTTTTCCACGCTTCGAGTACGTCTCGAAGCGATCACGCGCTTGCTTAATCCGATCACGGTAAGCTCTCGGTTTCTTGTTGAAGTTATCAACAAAGGCGTTCCAGCTTTGACAAAGTGACTGCCATTCGGGCACTTTGCTGCGAGAAGAGGTCTTCTTGCTTTGAAACCATCGGAGCTCATGAAAGAGTCCGATGTAGTAATCGCGCCTTTGATGCGTTTCCGCATCAAAGTGCAGCTCGGCAGCCACAGCGTCATCTTTGATGGCGCTGCATACGTACAGCGGCACCTCATTCGGAGGTACCGAGTTCCCATACCGGTCCGCGATCTCGGACGCGGACGGCATCCATGGATCGTGTGCTGCTGCAGCAGCGCGCGGAGTACTGAGAGCCCCAGCGGGAGCGAGTGGGGTATCGCTCTCAGTACGCGAACGCTTCGAACTCGAAGCGTCCGATTCGTCCCCTTCACGCGGGCGAATGTTCTTGGCATGAGGGTCGAGCGATTCGCTCGACACTGAGTCTTTGTGCTTTGAGGGCGAGTCCTCCTCGCCCTCCATATCTTCATCGTCGTCGTCGAAGTCGACGACGTCGCCGTACTTCGCCTTCTGGCGTTCGAAGTAGTCGTCGATGGAGAGATGACTCCCCACCGACTTAGAAGACTTCTTCTGAGGCGCGCTCATCGTTGAATGAGCGCGGATTTCTTCTCCAAACGCGGAGAATTGACGAATGGTCAATTCCAAAAGATTGACGTGCGGGGACCCAGCGCGTCTAACCTTAAGGGGGGGATGGTGTAACGGGGTTACACGCACAAGTGGCTACAAGCCACTTGTGAATTTAACAGATAGATCATCTGTTAAAAGTTTTGATACTTCCTCACCTTGGTGTAAGACACACCAATGGATACATTGAAGTGGACCACCACAATGAGTGGTCCACACATACCCAAAGATCCTATTGGTAGAAAGCAGCATCTTTCTACCAATCAGAGACGTGCATATTAGCGGGGCTCTGACAATCAGCCGCTGTCAATCCCTTTCATAGATGATAAACAGTTTTCGCAGATTGAGGAGGAAGATCAATTCACAAACAAATACAGTTCTCATTTTACCTAATCTGAGTCACTTGGAATCCTTTCTTACTTAACTTATATTTGTGTATTCAAGTATAATTTACCTAAGTAATTACTGAGTACTTACGCTTCCTCATACACGTTGCGCAACGTGTAAGCTAAAGTAGTGAGTCAAGTTAGACCCACTACACCAGTAGTACCATTGCTTGATGCGGAGGTACGTACGACGAATTCCTGGGTGCGCAGCAATACTGGAATCATGAAATGGCTCAATAATTTTTGTCCTTAAAGATTGCGCTGCGATCTCGGGACACAAAGTCGCATCACTTTTCGTCGGTGAATTGCACATAAAGCAATCCATCACGCAACACGTAAGGATCGTGCGGAGAACGATACTTGTCGCGAAATCCGGGATCGGTGCGGTAAGCATTGATGAAGTCTTTCTCGAGATTTGATGTCCATCCTAGCGAGCTTGCATGTTGCATTTGAACAACTGATGTGGCAATATCTGCATCTTGAACAGGAGTGTAGAGATAGCCATCGGAAAGATCACGTAAGGCGATGTGATCTATGGATGCATCAGCCATCTCCTCCCCCGAAAATTCAACAGGCGAGAGAGATGCGACCACCATGGTTGTATTCAGTTTTTCAGAGTCCCCATCACGCTGGCGTGCACGGTAACGTGACCCAAGTCTGTCACACTGTGGTGTACACGTATGAAAACTGATCGTATAGATGGCGGGACGCATAAGACTTTGCGAGGCTGGTACAGGCGAGTTATCTCCATCTAACGTCGACAGAGCGGAGTTTACCGCACGTAGGTCGCAAACTTCTCGATAATTCGATGTCATTTTATCATTGTCTGGCGCACAATGATGCGCACTGGTCGTGCTGATCAGATGTGGAACCAAATACGGTGAGATCAACGCGTTCGGAGTTGAATCCATTGGTGGACGGGATAGTGCATCAGCTACGACATTCATCGATCCTTTCAGATGATGAAGTGTGAAGTCGAACTGAGCGAAGAAGGTCAAAAAGCATGCAAGCTTGGATGAAATCTTCGGGTGGTGTAACAACCACTGACATGCACTGTTGTCCGTGTAGATATCGAAATGACGACCATAGAGGTAATGACGCCATTTCTCTAGCGACACCTTGATCGCCTAGAGCTCCTTCTCATGGGTAGACCAATTTTGTTCATGGACACCCAACTTCTTGAGAGAAAGGCTAACGGATGATCAAGTCCGTTGTGCTTTTGCGAAAGCACCCCACCCACGCAATAACCTGAAGCATCGGTTGTCACGATGAATGGAAGTGCAAAATCCGGTAATATCAGGACTGGGGCGGATTGCAATGCTGATTTCAGCTTGCTGAAGGCGATATCATGCTCTTCATTCCAGTTCCAGGTATGGGCCTTTTTAACTAGAGGTCCAAATGGCAAGGCAAGTGTCGCGTAGTAGTAAATGAAGCGACGGTAGTAGCCTGCGAGACCCAAAAAGCTTTGTAATTGCTTTTGGTTCATGGGAACTGGCCACTTGGCAATCACTTCAGTCTTCTTGAAATCCACCGCAATGCCTTGACGTGAGATAGTGTGGCCCAGAAACTGAACTTGATTTTGCCCAAAATGACATTTCGAACGATGACAGTAGAGCTTCTCCATGCGTAACACTTCAAATAGAGTACGGGGGTGCTGTAAATGCTCCTTCGTACTCTTGGACAAGACGCAAATGCATCCATATATACCACGATTGTAACGGGGTTACACACACAAGTGACAACAGTCACTTGACTGTCAGATCCTACGTGCTTTAGCACGTACGGGATATTCAAAGAGGAGCTCAGACAAGCATTTGAGCCCCCCCCCCCCCCCCCCCCCGAAATGAGTTCCGGTGAGGGCGAAATTCCTCGACCTGCACCAGGGTAAACATGACGTCCATGCTTACGCGCAGCGTGCACGGTACTTGGTCTCGAACATCGTGACCAACCCGATAGACGAGACGACCAAGGTCGTCACGTTCATGAAGGGACTGAGAGATGGGCCTGTGAAGACCTATCTCTTCCGAGAGTACCCGAGTACTCTCGAGGTTGCGATTGCTCTCGCAGTGCAAGAAGCGTTTAGCCTGCGGCAGGCCAAATTGCATGTGAACGTGCCGAGGCCGCAACCGCGCCCGGTAGTGAGCACGGGAGGTCCGGAACCAATGGACCTCTCGAATGCAACGGCTGCTGGTCACCAGCAGCACGAAAGTAATGTGCGATGCTACCGTTGCGGAAGGATCGGTCACTTTGCCAGAGAGTGTACAGCTCCCATGGTGGCCGTCGTGGCGATGCTAGGCATCGCCGCGGACCAACGAAAAACGCGAACATCCAGTAGGCGCGGGGCGCCCTACTGGTAATGCAGTCGCGCGTGCCGACATCGGGCACGCGACACTGAGGACTGCAGCCCCCAGTGAGACCAGCTCTCACTGCAAGAAACAAGATGACAGGCCAAACCTAGTCATCTTGAAGGTTTACTCGAAGAGAGCGAGTGACTCTCTTCGAGCATTGGTAGACTCAGGCGCGTCGAACAACTTTGTTCGACTACGAAGCCTGTCGAGACTTGACTTCGAGGAGGTAGATACACCTCGAAGTCTTCTGGAGGTACGACTGGCAACAGGTGCCATCGTGAAGACCGAGAAGCGCGTCGTGAACGTGCGCTTCTCGTACAAACAACGAGTGTTTGTCGAACACTTTATCGTCCTGGACCTGGACGATAAGTTCGACGTGGTAATGGGCATGCCGTGGCTTGCACGGCATGATCCGGTGATAGACTGGAAGAAGCGCACGCTCGTGCGCTTCGGTCGCGACAGCGGGACAGAGAGCGGTGGCCCTGTTACCGCAACGCACGCACCAGCATGTGTGCGCGACTCGCCAGTCGAGACAGCGCTTAATGCCGCTGTCTCGGAGTGCCCAAGGAGTGCGCGGGAGCGCGCACAAGTGAGACCCGCGTCGGCAATGCTGCCGACGTCGGAAGAAAAAGATGTGCTGGTTCCGGGAACCAACACCCACATTCAAGCGTGTAAGGGACAGTCCCTGACCCGAAGAGGTCAGGTCGACAACGACGCGTCGGCTCCGGGAGCCGACGCACCCTCGGTCATGAGGGGCTCCGCCAATGAATGGCGTCGAGGTGACAAAGGCGTGTCAACTCCGGGAGTTGACGCTGCAAACAGTACGGACGGTTGCAAGCGTACCGCACTGACGCAATTTGCATGCTGTCGTGCAGCCGGGATGCACGACGAAGCGCCATGCGATCAAGCCGGGCTTGATATCGCGCGCCCGCAGATAGGGTCTGCCAGCGAACGAACACTTTAGCGTGCAGCCGGGCCGCGCGAAGGTACATGCGGTCAAGCCGGAGCTTAATACCGCGCGCCCGCGGACAGGGTCCGCCGGCGAACAACCGTCCATAGCCGGGCCTGGACCAGAAGAACAACTGTGCGGAGCCGGGCTCCGCACAACAAGAAGACGGTGCATGCGAAGAACGCTGCGCAAGTCTCGGCCCGGGACCGATACGCTACAAGAACTGTCCGCCGGGCAGACTGAGGCGGTGACGCCGGATGTCGAGACGCTAAGCGTCTTGACGCGCACCGATACTGGATTCCAGTATTGCGAAATGGAAATCGCTAATCCTCCGACGACGGCGTCGGAGTTGACTTCGCTTCCAGTCATGAACTGGAAGCGCTTCATGCGCGACTTGCACGATGGACGCATCGAGCAAGTCTGCGTTCTTTCGAACAGCGAAAGAACGAAGAGCGAGAGCGAAGAGTCGAGGAAGCTCGTCATGGGAAGTATCACTGAGAGTGAAGACACTCTCAGTGCGAAGACGAAGCGAGAGCGCTTCGAGGAACAAGGCTGGGACTCGCTGAAGTCGAGTCCCTATTACGAATTGTTGAGGGAGTACAAGGACGTACTCCCGGAAGAGATTCCTGAGGAGCTTCCGCAGGATAAGGGCATTCAGCACGAGATTGATCTCGTGCCGGGCACGAAGTATTGTGTTTCGCGGCAGTGGCCACTGCCGCGAGAGCAAGTGAAAGCGATCGACGACTTCTTTGAAAGTCGTCGTAAAACAGGACAAGTGTGGGAATCAAAGTCCCCGCACAGTGCTCCGACGTTCTGTGTCAAAAAGCCACAGGGCGGATGGCGCATCGTTCATGCGTACAACAAGCTGAACGATGCGACGGTACCGGCGCAGACGCCGATACCGCGAAAAGATGTTATCATCGATTCGATGGCCGGGAGCACCGTTTACAGTGCTCTCGACTTACGATATGGATTCGATCAAATCCTAATGCGTGAGAGCGACATCCCTCTCACGGCAGTGAGCACGCCAAGCGGCATGCTCTGGGAATGGCTAGTAATGCCGCAGGGGCTTAAGAACGCCCCTGCGACTTTCAACAGGTGCGTGACGCACTTGTTGCGCTCGGTGCGCGACTTCGCACCGAGCTACTTCGATGATGTGTTCATCCACAGTCGGGCTGTGGACGAGAAGACCGACATTGAGATGCACCGGGTGCATCTCCGGAAGCTACTTGAGCTTATGCGAAAGCATAAGCTCTACGCGAACCTGAAGAAGTGTATCTTCGGGGCGAGCGAGATACCCGTCGTCGGGTGTCTCGTAGGGAAGAATGGTGTTCGCCCTGACTCGGAAAAGGTCAGAGTGATTAATGAATGGCCAACGCCTTCAAGTGTCAAGGAACTGAGACAGTTCCTTGGCTTGGCCACGTACTTGCGCAAGTACGTGGAGGATTACGCGGGCAAGATCCGCCCGCTGTCACAGCTTCTTAAGAAGGAAGCTGTGTGGAATTGAACAACCGATTGCCAAAAGGCATTCGATGCCGTCAAGCGGGGCTTGACTGAGGCACCGATCTTGGCAGTAGCTGACCAAGATCGTCCATTTCACGTCGTATGTGACGCATCCGACTTCGCGATCGGATGCGCATTGATGCAGCACGATCACGAGGGTCGTGATCGTGTCGTCTACTACCAATCGCGTCAGCTGAAGCCAGCTGAGCGCAACTATCCGGTGCATGACAAGGAACGCCTTGCCATGAAGTATGCACTCGCAAAGTTCCGAGTGTACTTGTTTGGGAGTAGACCATTTGTGGTCTACACCGACCATGCTTCACTGCGCACCGCTGTGAAGTCGCCACACATTTCACAAAGAATGGCGAGATGGCTCTCATTCTTTGCGGAGTATAACTTCCGGGTCGAATACAAACCCGGAAGATTGAACGTGGTGGCCGACGCGTTATCACGTCGGCCGGACTATGCAGAAGCTGTTGACGTCAATGCCATTGACGCCATACGATCGAGCAAACCCACATCATCTCTGTTGGATGATGTGAAGGCCGCGTACGCGCACGACGCGGACGCGAAGCTCTTGCTGGCCTATGGCACAGCGCCTTCTGACAAGGCTCGTCAGAAACTGCCCAAGCACCTTCGTGCTCGTGCACACCGATATCGGGTGCACGACGGACTGCTTCTTTATAATGCAGTCGACGACAACGCGGACCGCGTTGTCGTGCCAAATGACCATGAGCTGCGCCTCAGGATCATGTACGAATATCACGATGCCCCGACTGTGGGACATCTCGGACGTGAGAAGACATACGTCCTTCTCACGCGCGACTTCTACTGGCACCACCAGTACAAGTGAGTGCGCAAGTACGTCCGTGCTTGCAAGGTGTCCCAACGCGTAAAGCCTGCGCCGTTTGCGCAGGTTCCGTTACAATCACTACCGACTCCGTCGGAGTGTTGGAAGTCCCTGTCATTGGACTTCATCTTTGGTCTTCCCCCGGACAGCGGAGGGAACACCGGTGTTGTGGTCTTTGTAGACCGTTTCAGCAAGATGGTACATCTTGCTGCGGTGCCGGCAGAAGTGACTGCGAAGCAGACGGCCCGTCTGTTCGTTGACATGGTGTTCAAACACCATGGCATGCCGACCGACATCGTGTCGGACAGAGACCCGCGCTTCACAGCGCGCCTGTGGCAAGAAGTGTTTACACTTCTTGGGAGCCAGCTTTCAATGTCGACTGCGGACCATCCGCAGACGGACAGCCAAACCAAGCGCGTCAATCGCGTGCTCGTCGACATCTTGAAAAGCTACGCTCACTCGTTCCAATACTGGAGCGAGTGTTTGTCGATGGCGGAATTCGCCATCAACAACTCGGTGCATGCCTCGACCGGGCATACACCGTTTTATGTGAATGCCATGCAGCATCCCCGTCTGCCGAGTTTACTCGGAGTGGTGGCTCCCACTTTAAGTGGGGGAAGATCTACGACTGCAACACAGCAGTCGCAAAAAGCCGCTGACACCTACACAGTGTCAGCCGCGACAACAAGGAACAAGACAACCAGGTCTGCGCGGGGCGCAGACACCGCGAAGAACCACGCAGAGGCCGGGCCTCTTGCGGAGAGCGAGCTGAACGAGTTCAGCTCGGATGCGATTGACTTCATCCATCGCAGACAAGCCGTAATTTGGTTTGTACAGGACGCGATTGCAGCTTCTGTGGATAGACAGAAACTGAATGCCGATAATGTTGGCAGGGGCAACACAAATGAATTCAAAGTGGATTCATTGGTTTTGTTATCTACTCAAAACCTGCCTAAACATGCAGTTTCAGATTTCGGAGCAAGTAAGCTTGCTCCGCGCTTCATCGGGCCATTCGCGGTGATGGTACGCCACGGTAACGCGTACACGGTAGACATACCGTCTCGCATGCGGCTCCACCCGACATTTTATGTCGGGCGGTTAAAGCCGTACCTTCTGCACGAGCCAAGTGGCTCGTCGGACCCGAAGAGACAGACTCGGCAGGGGAAACCCTCCTCTCCAGCGCGTAGTCGCGCTGGAGCAGTTAATACAGTCGGGCCTACTGCCCGACCGGCACGTTCAAGGCGGTCTGGGAGACCGCCACAGCCGGGACACGATGGTACAGAGTGGCAACCTCCTCGCTCTGAAGGTACTCCACGACCGTCACCTGGTCGTGGAGCGACACGAGAGGAAGGTCAACATGGCGTTGACCATCGGAGCGTGTTTCCACCACCTCCGCCACCGCTGCGAGACGCACGCTGAGAAATTCGCTGGATCGTCCAGCGAATTGTTGATCACAGGAAAACAATCCGAGGTCCGGATTGTTTTCGCATTCGCTGGAGAGGTTTCCCTCCCCAGCACGACACATGGGAACCACGGAACGTCCTAATGGAAGACGTACCGGACATGGTGAAGGAATACGAAATCCAACACGCACTACCAGCAAGAAGGTAGTGCGAGCGCTGCAGTAATCTACAACGCCTGACGACTCGCGTGCTAGATAATTAGCACGGAGATCATTGAGGCTTTCAGGTATACATATAGTATACCTGTTGTAGTCGCGGTTGCTAATACGCACCGCCACTCGGACGAAGAGTGCGCACGGACACCAGCCTCCACCGCAACAGCGTGGAGTTACTAATACTTGCCTCACTTCGAGAAGGACTCGAAGTGCTTTGGCGCTTGCTTACCCGATCACGGTAAGCAACAGAAATTCGCTTAGAGATGTCGACGCATAGACGTGGTCGACATCGAAGAATCGTACACAGACACTGTGTTGTCTGTCCCCGTGGTAGCGGCGCACCTCGCGCTACCGCGCATGGTACTCAGCAACAGAGAGCTTACCCTCTGTTGCAATGGCAGTCTTCAGCTTGGTCGTGCTCATTCCGGATGAGCACGGATACCCCCAACACAATCAATTGACAAGCAGTCAATATTAATTGACGTGTCGAGACCGACACGTCTAAGCTTCACGGGGGGATGGTGTAACGGGGTTACACACACAAGTGACTGTTGTCACTTGTGCATGACGACGGTCACAAGTGACAACTGTCACTTGTGCATGACATTTGTCACTGATGGTTTAACAGATAAATATCTGTTAAGGTTTTAGATACTTCCTCACCTTGGTGAAAGTCACACCAATGGATACATTAAAGTGGGCCACCACAATGAGTGGTCCACACCTACCCAAATATCCTATTGGTAGAAAGCAGCATCTTTCTACCAATTAGAGACGTGCATATTAGCTGGACTCGCTCATAGGGCTGCCCCGTACAATGTAGACCACTTATTTAGTTGCAGAATAAGGGGGTTTATCTCCCCCGCCAGGGACCACCAGTCCTCACTCCGTCTAATACACAAGGACTTCCGGGCATCATTCCTCCTCCAAGACCTCTTCCTTTGGCACCATCACGCTGTCCTCTGCTATTCCTTCCTCTAACATGTCCGATCCAAAACCTTAACAGGTTATGAGCCCAACGCTGACAAGAGGACCCGCGCGAATCTGCCACGTGTCAAGCAAGCCCGACGGACCACGTCTGCTCGACGGCTGCCACGTGGCAAGCCACTTCCGCTACGAGGCCATGCTGCCCTCCTTGCGCCAGCCACTGTGCTGCAGCGCCGCACGAGTCACACATATACCGTGCTAGTCGGCTACTGCCGCGCTGTGAGGCCACGTTGCCCACTGCGCCAGCCTCCGTGCTGTTGCGCTGCGTTGAGCAGGACGTCTGCCACGCTATGCATGAGAGCCAGTAGAAATGCGCTGGACTCTGCGCCAAACGCGCTACACGATGTGCCGGCCACAGACTGAGCCCCTATGAGCTGTAAGACCGCCTGACAAGGCAGGCAAGCCTTTCGTACTCATGTACTAGTACTTCAAAGCGAGATACTATACCGCTGCTTCCACTTTTTCATGCGAAAGCTACCTTAGAGAGCTTCCATGTAAATACGCCCATGAGAGACTTGCACGACATCGCAAAGTCACAGGCCTTCAGCACGAATATAGTAGTGGACATGCTACTCAATGCCCCTGTCCATCTATACTGCTGCTACCTGAAAATAAACGACAAGCTCACATACACGAAGCCTCTGTCAATAAATTGAATTACCTACATGACGTGCTACACAATGCCTCTGTCAAAATAACATATCACATGACTATGAACAACAAGCCAACCAAATACAAAATCAAAATCATGAAGCCTCTGTCCATGAACTAAAACTAAGATCTACCCCCTTGTAATGAGCGACAAGCAACACACAGCCTCTGTCGATAGCGTACGATTTCAATAACATACACGACAAGCACACAAAGCCTCTGTCAATGTCAGATACTGGAAAACAAGAGATAACATGAAATGAAATACTTCGATGTACATCACAATAAAGGGAAAATAATCATTGCTCTCAACGACAAGCACACAAAGCCTCTGTCCTATGTCTCCACTATTGTAATACCCACGACACAAAAACCAAAAGCGAAATGCGCCGATCTCAACGGCATGTAAGGCATGAACCATGAACAGCCAAAGCATTTTAAAGCAACAAAAAATAGCTGTCGAGAGTCGCCACATTATGGTGATCCAGGAATGCCACAAAGGCTCTGCCGGTGGATTAAAC
Source organism: Phytophthora cinnamomi (assembly GCF_018691715.1). Lineage (NCBI taxonomy): Eukaryota > Oomycota > Peronosporomycetes > Peronosporales > Peronosporaceae > Phytophthora > Phytophthora cinnamomi. The sequence continues at coordinate 641,400 of NW_027150948.1, read as the reverse complement.
TCCTAAACATGAGACATATACAAAATGTCAGGTTCTAAATACTTCTCTGTCCCACCAAGTTATAGGTAGTTGATATTTCGAACCATAGATTCACCTACACATATGAGCCGAAGACCGGAATAGCCGCGTTTAAAAGCCCGCACTAGCGCACTCTTTATCATATTTTTTGCAGATTAATAACAGTGCTCAGCAAGTAAATAACAACACAAACGCGAAAACATTTTTGAAAGAAATAAGGTTTTATTTCGTAATTACACGGCAAATTAGCGATATTAGTAAAACAAATTACCAGATGTCCACTCCGACTTGGTGACCACGTATGTAACAGCACAACTGCCAGAAACGTGCGGAACACTTTCTAATAGGCACCCAAAAAAGTGAGGTTTAATTGCCTGTTATGACGATATGCGTCAAATCACATGATAATTTCACCCAGTCATCGATTGATATAGTTTTAGGTACGGAATTAACAAATATAAACATTGTTTTATTGATTGAGAATCTGAGAAGTCAATGCTTTGTAGCCATTTTCTATAGTTGAAGGCGTAGTGGCAAGTGACGCTTGACCGAGCCCATTAGGACCGACGGTCTTACGAAGTCGAGGGAGCTTGAAATCATTGCCTCCCTCGTTAATGATAATGCACTCCAACACTTTTTGCAAAGTGAGGAAGCATTTATCTATAGTTTCGTATTTAACACTATTAAAATCACTAGCTAAGCTTGAAGAGCCGCTTGGCTCGCGCTGTGGTTCAGTAGCGGAGGCGGCCTTCCTTACTCAAGGTGGTAAGGAAGACCACCACCGCAACGCGCGTTTGCGGAGAGATGTCCTTGGCCCCGACTGTGCGTGTCGTCTTGGTTGCCGAAACTGTTGTGGCGATTAATGTCCACCACCAACCGTTTTACGGTGGGCTTCAGCCCGCCTTAGCCAATACTATTTTAACCAATGAAATCATTCTAACAATGTTGAGTGGTAAAAAAAAAACAAAGTACCTATAAATTGGTGGGACAGAGAAGTAGACCATCTCTCAATGGACTCAGTCGCACACATACTACCGCTAGTGCATGCTATAAGCATAATTATTCACAAACGAGAAATGTCAGGTTCTAAATAGACCATCTCTCAATGGACTCAGTCGCACACATACTACCGCTAGTGCATGCTATAAGCATAATTATTCACAAACGAGAAACATCTCGATAAGGACACTAGGGAGAGACAAATAAAATACCTCCTAAAGATGTGATCCCCGCACATTTAAAGCGGACAGTTGTGTTGTTGCGGAAGATATTAAGTTGATGCAGTCCATGCTTCTAGAGCTACATGTTCCTACAAATGGCAAAGTAATTTACTCTAAGCGACTATATGTTGCTGAGCTGTAAGGAAAAAATCTACAAGCTTTAAAATAAAATCACATTGTCAACAATATTATGTTGCAATTGTCAGTCTAAAGCGACTGGGAGGCTCAAAGCCTTGAAAATGTAATACTTTGACCAGATTGAGGAAACTGGGAGGCTCATAAGCCTACCCGTTGAGATGGCTAAGTCCTCTCAACAATTCATGTAAAAGGAGATAATCTGTAGTGGGCCTACTTTGGCTCACTACTTTAGCTTACACGTCGCGCTACGTGTATGAGGAAGCGTAGGAGTTTATTAATAATTTGAATTAATTATACTTGAGTCCACAAGTATAATATAAATCAAATAAAACACCAAGTAGCTAGTTTAAGGTAAAATGAGAACTGTATTGTTTGTAAATTGATCTTCCTCCTAAATCTGCTAAAAACTGTTTATCATCTATGAAAGGGATTGACAGCGGATGGCTGTCAGAGCCCCATGTTCTCCTGCAAAGCATCAGCACGTCGGAGATGCGCAACTTTAACAGCCAGTGGGGTATACGCTCCGCGACAGCTATCTGTGAACGCGGCTTTTTACAGAGGTCTATTGTACGTCTCGTGAAGAGATCGATTATCAGCGGAGAATCTCGCCCCTCCACAGCTTTACAGAGCTCGTTAAGGAGCGCGAGCTCGCCCATATCCCACCGCCAGGTCGACATAATGCAACAGTGCCCCTTTTGCATGAACTGGTACAGTAGATCGATGCTGCCTCAAGTTATGCGAGCGAGGTGCATTCGATCACATGCTGGCTTGCGACGTGAGAAAGTAGGCATCACACAGTTTGCTCAAACGACGACGCAACGCATAGCATCTCATTGTCGCCTGTGCTATTGATATGAGATCCCCTTTCACAGCTCCCAAGTTTGCAGTGGACTCATGAGCCTCCAGAACGAGTGAATGGAAAGCGGTCCAACATGTTGTGTTACGCTCAATCTGCCCATACGCGCACTTCATGTTATCCCACAAGTTGCAGTACAAGACGGCAACTGACGAGTGTTGTTCGGTATCTTTTCTTAGTAGCTTTTGCGCGGAGTCCATTGACTGTTCAAACGTAACGTTAGCCACGTGGTCATCTTGGATCTTCGCATCAGTCCGTGTATCTGTCCATCGCTCCAGCATATCAACGACAGTCGAAATTTTCAATCTGTCCTTTGGGTTCTTCGAGCACATCCGTGCGACCAACTCCCACTGGTCATCCTCGCACTTCGGTCGAGATGGCATCCTGCCATTAGTAGCGTGATATCGCACAGCGACATTATCGACGAGACCTTCCCGCGGCAGGCATCTGGGCAATGGTATTCCCGTCTGTAGTGCCGCAACAACTCGCAACGCTTCCACGATACACATACCCAAAGAGTACACATCGGACTCGATCGTCGGCTTAGCTCCCATCAAGCACTCCGGAGCCACCCAGTGCCACGCCCCAGAAATCGGGAAAGTAGTCTCGCTGTCTGCCGCGGAACTCAGACCGAAATCGGTCACCTTAGCTTTTAGGTCACGTCCGATGACGATGTTGTTGCCTTTTAGGTCACCATGGACAAAACCGCGCACATGAAGGTATTGCACGCCTAGAGCAGCCTCGAACAGTTTCGTCCACAGCTCATCGGGGTGCTTTCGCAAATACTCGACAAGCGTACCGTGAGTGGCGTACTCGCACACGAAAAACGGCCTCCCGATGTGGCAGGCCCCAAAGAGCCGAACCACGTGAGGGTGGCTAAACCCAAACCAAGTGTCAGCTTCCCGGCGGAACATTGCTCTAGCCTCTGTTCGCTTTGGATCAAATGATGCTGACAATAAGCTGTCGTAGAAGCTGGTATCATCCGCACTTCCAACTACCTTCACTATCACGTCCGAATTTAACCATTTCGCTTGCCACACGCTTCCAAAACCACCATCAGCTATATGTTTTCCTTGGACCAACTCGTACCACGGGATAAACCACTCCGGAGTGAGATGAGCTATATTGCCTTCTCCTTCAATCTTCAGCCTATTATCAATCTCCTCATACGCCCTTTTAATTGTCTCCGATTGGTCTTCCGTGTACTTGCCTGGAGCTGTTTCCATCTCTGTTCTCAACGTCTGCAAAAAGGCAGTTTTCTCTTCCACAGACGTCAACTGCTGCAATAGGAGGGCAATATCTGCTATACCGGACACAAAAGCCGAGGCCTGTTCACGGCGTTGCACAAGCCACGACACCTCCATATCTTCCGATATAGACTCCCCGAGAGCTTTCAGGAGAGCATTCACGCGCCAACTGAAGGAGTACATACTGGTCGTCGTGGCTCGTGTCGAAGTCAGCCGCAAGGCGCGAGTTTCCTCTGGCTTCATCGTGATTGTCTGGTAGACATCAGCGAAGAGAGAATCAAATTGGCTGCGCAAGCGTTCGTTTTGCTTTGATCCCCGAAAACAATCGTGCATATGTTTGAGTTTGTCGAATAACCAGAGGTGTTCAGCATTATTGCCCTCGTTCACACACTCTTGCAACGTTAGCCACCGCTCAGTCATTTCACAAGACTCGTAGTCTTCGAAAGAGTGTTGAGGCTCCAGGTCTGGCTGGCAGACATCGGCACTCTCTTCAATGGACAAACGTTCCAAATCGGAGACAATGGACGACAAGCTGGGCCGATTGTATGGATCTTGGCAGCACATCCGCCACACCAATGCACGACTCTGTCGAACAAAATACGGTTTATTTCTTTGAATGAATCCATAGCTATCAGGGCCCGGTTGCAAGGAGTCAAATTGGTCGTTGGGAACGCTCTGGTGGGGATCTGCGTTCCATTCTAGTTTGCATTTCTTTGCATTTTCTTCATTTGCCTCGCTCCATGGCTTCTTCCGGCTTTCAGCTTCGAGAATACACATTCCAAGTGAATATACATCAGACTCACGCGAAAGTGGGCTCCGTTCCACCACCTCAGGAGCTTGCCACCGCGTTGATCCAATCACAGATTCCACTGTACTCACCTTCTTCGTGGCTCCCGCCAGGCCGAAATTTGACAGCTTCGCCAACCCATCACTACCAATCAAAATGTTACTGCAACGAAGATCGCCGTGAACAATCCCACGCTCGTGCAGATACGCGAGTCCCAACGCCGCCTCGTGCAGATATTTCCACAGCAGTGGCGGCTTTACATCACTTGACGGAGACGACGATTTGACATACTGAAGTAACGAGCCTTGACTAGCAAATTCACACACAAAGAAGTTCACAGCAGGCCCAGCCTGGCACACGCCATACAACTTCTGCACGTTGGGGTGGCGCAGCTGGTGCCATGCGTGTACCTGCTGTGCCAAAGTGGAATGCGAAGCGTCAGGAATAAATAATAGTTTTATGACGGCATCAGCATCCAGCCACTTCGCTTGAAAATCACCACCGATAGTTCCTTGTTGGGAGAATTCGCCCAACTCCACTTCGATTGGGGAAATGATGCTACTGCCTGATCGGTCAGAAGTATTGTGACTATCGACCTTCTCCGTATCGTCGGTAGATGTTTGACTTTCAGGTAAAAGATATGGCATAAGTAGACGGGTAATGCCATAGTATCTGTGATCAGTAGCTAGGCGAGTAGCTGTCTGCCCGTCGTTGGCCTTCGCGTTGACATTCGCGCCACAGTCGTTCACAAGGAATCGGACGACGTCAACGTGACCTCCGTAAGCGGCCGACATCAGCGCTGTGTCTCCATTATTGTTCGTCGCGTTGACATCCGCGCCATAGTCGTTCACCAGACACTGCACGACGTCAAGGCGACCTCTATCAGCAGCCTTCATCAGCTTTTGCCTCGTATCACCACCGTGGAATAGAAGCCATAGCTTCACGTTTGCCCACTTGCCTCCCCTTGTTTGGCCACTTCGTCCTTCATATCTACTGGATCGTCGGGATGATTTTCCCATCCTAGTTGCCTAGAAGTCGCAATTTAAGAAGTGAGAGAATGGTGAGAGAGTGCACCCATGGTGGCCAGTCGCCACGCAACGGCTACACCACTCGTGCGCCTTTCGGAGAGGGGAGAACGAGCCAGAAATACCCCCCCCCCCCCCCCCCACACACACACACAAACAAATAGCCTCTCTAAATGCTCTATGAGTATCTCATTCGTCACGAGCATACTGCTGATCACGGCTACAGGTAGGGTAGGAACTAGTTTGAGTTTTCGCCGCAGAATAAACTAGTTTAAAGCGTCGAAAACTAGTTCGAGCCGGTTTTATCTGCGGCGGAAACTCACCGGATTTCAGAGACCTGTGTGTAGGACTACAAAAGCATTCTAGACGCAGGAAACGTTATGCAGCTAGCTTTGGGGGTAGAGTAGGACAGGAGAGGACGTTCTAGGACACCGCAAATGAATATGAAAGGTGTGTGATAGTGTATTATTGAGTTAAAGAAATATACGCACTAAACTCGGTTCCTAAAAACTGGTAAGAGTAGTCCAGGACGTGATCCATTTGTTGCACGTGACTCACTTGCTTGTCTGCCACGGTGTTGTCCCTTGACAGCAGATCCTCATCATCCTCGTCGTCGTCCGAGAATGAGTCGTCTTCTGCTTCGTAGCAACTTCCACTTACCCCGTTACCGTCCACCGCGTCGTCCTCTATGGCGTCCTCCAACTCCGACGGGTCCGAGATCACCTTCTGTAATAGCTTCACGCTGCGCTGATTCCAATATAAGCCGACAAACTTGTTAACCTTCTCAAGGCCAAGCTGGTGTCGCCGATCACTCCAGCTTCTCTCTGTAGCAGCCGAGGAGGTCGGCATCGTGAAAACCGTGCGCGCAATACGGAACAAACAGGGTAGGTTTTGCGACGCTCGCTCCACCATTCCAATGGAGCAGTGCAAGCTTCATTCTTTCGCCGTTTAGGAGTCCAGGCAGCTTTAATGTTCCAAAATACTCCCGCTTCATGAAATGGATGCTATATTTCACCTTCTGGGTATCCAAGTCGTCTTGCCACTTTTTCGATCTGGTTCTTTGTCTGCTCCCGGTCGTCATCAATCAATCCATTGGAGTTCTGGGCAGGATCCAAGAAGTACCCAAGCCCCATGGACTCTGTGTGAACAAACTCTCATCTCTTCTTAACCAAGCCACGGTTAGCTGCTGCAGTGGTAACCAGAAACTTTGGCTCACAATATAATGTGTTCTCCATCAGATCACGAAATGCCCAGTAGACCAGAGATATATAGCATCGATCCGACTCCATCAAGCCAAGCTTCTTAATAATCGGGCTCAGCAGCTTGATTACTTGTCCACCTTTTGCCCAAAATTGTTCATCCTGCACGAACTCGTTTACGCGTTCAAAGGCAATAGCTTTAACAGATTTTGTCGGTTGAATTTCTGCCGCTTCCCTTGCTCTTCTGCTCTTCTTCTTGGTGCGTGTGCTCCTCTTTGTCGAGATCGCACTTGAAATTGTTGGACCGGCTGCCTTCGCCGCTTTTTAGTTCCTTTGTAAGCTTCCATGAATTCGCCGTCATCGAAAACACGGGCGACCGCCTCCCTATTGGCATGATGCGACTCGGGAATTTTTCCCGTGGCCACATCCGACTGCCGGACGGATGGATGCGATGGAGTTTGATTGGTCGCCCTGAATTGGAGTCCAGTGGCGTGCTGTGTGACACGTGGAGAGTGATTGCTTGTGTGGAGATTTGGTACTACCGGTGCTTGCGGTTAGTGTGGGCGCACAGGATCGGAGATGTGCCCCTGGATGAGCGCTCATATTCAGCGAGGAGTAACACATCCTGTCCGTCCGCCGACACCCTCACCGCAGGAAAAGCCTAAGGCGTAGAAGTGTAGTCGGAGAACGTATCCCGGCTACAGCCTGCATTGGCTCCGTTCAAGACACTGAAGCAAGACCAAATGGTCCTCCCAACAACATGACCCCGTGCATGAAGCACCTCACAGACGAAGATTCACGGTTAACTGGACTGGATGGTGGCATCTTGGATCGTGACACACTGAATTACCCAGTGTCATACTGAATCGAGTTGATTCCCGGATGACCACCCTGGATGAAGACAAGCGAATACCCATCAAGGACAAGCTACCCACGATATTACTATGGAGTTTGTCCCCAGCCTGAATGAGAACAAGTCATACCCGTCGACACTGTATTAGCCGCACGTCGGATGCCGAAGGCCAGTTCGACCGCGAGTCGATGTACCCAGATACCGCTGTCATCAAGTGATGAGCGATGCCGTGAAGAAGGTCGACGTCAACAGATCGAAACATAGTCAAGTCAAGTCAAGCATACTGAAAGCTTTATTAGAAGTCAACGAAGTGATAGAAAATAGCTAGTCAAACGTAACAACAAACAAGAAGTCAATTTGCCGAGAACCACACAAGTCCCCGAGAAGAGCTGCTCTCGACAGAGAAAACAATTTGCCGAGAACCAGACAAGTCCCCCCCCCCCCCCCCCCCCCCCCGCCGAGAGCAGCTCGACGGACCCGAGGACGACGACAGCGCCGCGTGGAGGACAAGCTGCCCGGAACATTGCCCGGGGGCCCAAGACGACGGTCGGTTTGAGGCCTCCCCGACGTTGCGAGTGTTGGGTGAGTGGCTTCTCGATTGTTTCAAGCCGAGACGGGCAAGGACTGGGGTATTGCACACTGGGGTGATCTGCTCTAGCTTCATAACCAAGTTGCCACGTCCATTCCGGACGTCCATTTCATATTTCCCTACTGTTGTCTCAGGTGGTTGTTAGCGGTTACCCCTGCGACTGAATTGATTTACTGCTGTGTGATAGGACTGTATTTTGTATTGTCTTATGTTTCCCTTACTTAGTGAGGGTGGTGCGCGAACGCTGAGTGCGCATCCAGTACTGACCAGTGTACTGGGTGAAGACTTGATTGTTGACTGGTGTATAAATCCCCCACCCAAGGGTCTCAAAGAATAAGTGGTGGCTGTATATTGTGTGACGTTCAGCTCGGCATTGTATTTCTGTATTTCTATTTGGTTGGTTATTCTGAATTACGGGTCTGACTGTGACTCCTACCGTTCGGTCTGATTATACTCCATTCAGGACAGTCCCGTTGCGACTTACATTTCTGTATACTCAATTTGTATATTACCAACAACTTCAGGTGGCAAATCCGGTCCGCCAAAGTTAAACGTACCGACCGGGGTTGACACAAGGACACACGCCAATACTGGATCCCCCGATCCAGTAGTCCTGATCCCGTTCCAGTTCCGACTCATTCAGTGTGTTGGTAGCTGGATCGTGGTGACAAGACACCAAAGGTACTCCGCGGGGTGGAATTCATTTCCACTTTCCCCCACGGCAATCGTACTATACACCTGGACGATAAAGGCGTTCACCCGCCTCGCCTCACTGTTCCGAATCACGTTCACCTGTCATTGATACGAGGAATACCATCGCGTAGCAACGGACACTGAAAAGAGTGACTATACGCTTTGGCGCTAATATCGAGAGCAATGGCCCGCTTCTCTTCCTTAAATCGCGCAATAAGCTGTGGCCTTTTCGTGAAGTACGTGGTAATCACCTCAGCACCAGCCACTACTTGTTGTACATCCTCCAACTTTGACACATCTTGAAGAAGTAGGTTGATGGTGCACACGACTGGTGCTGCTGCTGTTGCTGCTCAACGTCGCGTGGAGGTGGATCAGAAACTCCACTTTGTCGGTGTTTTCTCAGTGCTGATTTCGCTGCTCGATCTATCATCAAGCGCCGTCTCTTGTTCTTTTCCACCAACGTGTCCACTACACTTTTCCAAGCGGCGCCCAAGCTTCGGGCACTTGGGGTTCGCTATGACGGTGCCACACCGCTTACACGCCACATCACCATTATCCCTGTCATTAAAAGATCCCAGACTTTACTTCGAGGACGGCCTCCGGGGTGTGGCATTACTGCTCCATTGAAATGATGGATTAGAGCACCCCATCGCCAGCAATCCCACCGCCGCTGGCTCACCTCCCGGTCTTCAGTAGATGTAGCGCGCACTCCACGCGCTTGAATTTGTAGCTGCTTGCGCTGGGAGAGTTTAAGTTGGAGTGCGCGCGTGTTGAGGAGTGAATGTCTCGAATCGTACTTAGTAGTCGGATTCCGTACTTAAGACGAATAGCCGAGTTTTCGCCGGCACAAACTAGATACAACCGGTTATATCTAGCTTTGAAACTACCGGCGAAAACTACACCTTTTCTCCAGCAAACGGATCGTTTTTTTTCAAGCAAAGCGGTTGATTGAGGTGTTCCTAAAACCCCTAAAATAAGGTTTTTCAAGCAAAGTGGTTTGGCGCCATATTTTTCCCAACCAAAGTGGTTCGGTGGGGGGAAGAAAACCAACCACTGGGTGCTTGCATTGCTGTTCGCCGCCACCGCGCCGTTGCCTTCATTCGCGAATTCATCACTCCGTCCGAAACCCTTCACCAAGACAATGGCCCCGCAGTCCTCACCCTCGACCCCTCAGACGCCCCCTCCGATCTCACGCGAGGTCAAGCAGTTCAAGCGTGCCAGCGCCAAAAAGCGCGTTCTTGACGCATACCTGGCGGGCCAAGACTGGCTCGGCGTCGCTGCCAGTAATGCCGTGTCTGTCAGTACTGCCAGTCGCGTTACCGCGAAGGGCAGTATTAAGCAGCAGCCTCGCGGCGGAGTGCGGAGCGTGTGCATCAAGATGACGGTCGAGGTCATGTCCAGGCTCGAGGAGTACCTGGACGAGCAGGCGGACATGACCATGGCCGGCATGAAGGAGCGGTTGCTCAGAGACGTGTCAGCCGAGGTGAGCATATTCTCCATCCACCGCGCTCTCCATGGAATGATGTACACGGTGAAGGGACTCCGGGGTCGAGAAGGCCACCATGAACAACGATGGCAAGAATCTACACGTGCAGTGCGACGTGGCGCCCGGTAACGAACTCGCGCTGCTTCGCACGCACGAAGGCTCCATCCGCATGGAGGAGAACGCGCGTTTCGTTGCGCACCTGTTTGTCACCGCCCTCAACTCGGACGAGTACAAGGAGTGCTGGGTGGGCAAAAAGATCGTCGTGGTTACCGATAATGCCCCCGCCCACAGCCAGGTGGAGACACTGGCACGTGAGCAGCTTGTAGCTGATGGAATCGTCAACAGCAACAAGCTGGTCATCCTGCGTCTTGCGGCGCACAGCCCGATGTGCAATGTCATGGAGAGCTGCTTCAATGCACTGAAGGTGAGCATGAAATAGCATCTTGCAGTCAAGCGTCACGAGCTGCTCTTGCGAGGCGAGTACGACTCGCTGGCTTCGCACAGAATGGCACTCATGAAGGAGGCCGTGGAACTGAGTAAGATTATCTTGACTCAACGCTTGGTCTGGCGCATGGAGCGACACTGCTTTAGAAGCATTTTCCAAGCCGAGCGCGGCGAGGACATGGAGCTCGGTAAGTAGCGTAAGTACGAACCACTCTGCGTGGTAAAAATATATCAGAAAACCACTTAGCCTGGCAATTGACCATTTTACTTGAAAAAAAAAGGATCAGTTTGCTTGAGAAAAGGTGTAAACACACACTAGTAGAAACACTGCCTCTCTGTGGCAGTAGGTAATAGCGACGGCTTTTCACACATCGCAGACCAGCCTTACCGCATTGCCACCACCATTCCTGCCTCCGTTTTACAGCAATCCACTCCTTGTTGCCTCTAATCCGCACAATTTACCTCTAATCCGCACAAGATTAGACCAGAGCCCGTCGAGGATTGGCAATTCCCTCAAGACCAGCAGCATTAGCAGGCCTCTCAAAATTAGGTAGTGTGTGAAGGGAAAGTGCAAAATTCCTAATCCTATTTTTTCAAAATACAACCACCCTAGCGCGCAGTCTATCCGCGTCGCTGCCTGTGCATTCACCTTTCGGCGCTCTCCACCTCCTAGCACGAATGGGGAAGATAAAAGGATCAAGGCGAGGGTCTAAGAAGGGTGCTCGTGGAGACCAACAGACCGCACCACAGCCTAAAGTCACTGGTGCAAACCGCTGTGTCAACACTGCCCTTGTGCAAACTAAAATCACCCCTCTGCAGCAGCGACAAAAATGAATCGAGATTGACCAGGAAACTATTGATCGCGTGCCAAAAACGCCAAAAGATGTGATGAATTGCAACGATCTCCAGTTTCGCAGTCTCATTGAGACGCACAAGGCTCGGTTGACCGCTGCGTATGGTCCGACAGCAAGTCACGACATTTGGAAGCAGAGACATGATATGATCGAGCGATACAAGGTCGACACTTCTTTTCATCACCGCGTTGACAGTGTTGATCGATCTTCGTTTCTTGATGCGTGGTCTGATGTGGACTGCGAGGGCAATTACACGTTACTGTTCGCATTCGTCGCTGGAGTGGCGGCGATATCGCCCGGCACTCACTCAGTTGAGAGTGAGTTCAGCGTCTTGAAGCAAGTCAAGAACCCGCAGAGAACAGCTCTAACTAACTGTGCAATGGAAGGCCAACTCCAGTCGCTGCAGTACTCCTGTTTGCTCGAGGCCGACCCGGTGCTGCAGCGCCGCGAGGCCGAGAACGCGGTGCTCACGAGCGTCTTGCGCCACCAGCAGCTGCACGTGGCCAACGCGCAGTCGCTGCTGTCGCGCTGCCTCGGGGACCAGCACACGCACCCGCTGTACACGCGCATCCGGCTGTCCAAGGACTGGCCGGAGCGCCGCGCCACGCTGCGCAGCGTCCGCGCCGAGAAGCTGCGCAACGCCTACGAGTACATCGCGGCGCGCAGCAGCCACGCGCAGCCGGAGAAGATGCAGCTCTCGGACGAGCGCTTCGAGTCGGCGCAGGGCGACCTGTGCTGCGTGCGCTTCGAGACGGTGCACTTCCGGGGCGTCGAGTCGCTCGAGCAGGTCTACAACGCGCTCGTCTTCTACCTGACCAACATGGAGATCAGCATCTCGGAGCGGCTGGGCCACATCACGGTGAGAGACGACTACGACTCGATCGAGGGCACGGCGTACAACTCGAGGATCGCGTCCACGGAGGACTGCGGCGTCACGACCGAGATGAACGCCGTGTCCTTCCCGCAGCTCTTCGCCAAGGACGAGCTGGGCGCGGGCGTCGGGCCCTGCGCGGTCATGGCCAGCGACTGCGTGGACGAGGACGAGCTGTACCCGTACAACCCGAGAGAGCGCGTGAGGAAAGACGTGTCGGGAGCGGTGGTGCTCGCGGTGAGCAGGAGGAAGGTGAGGCACAAGGGGAGGAGGCAGATTGGCACGGACACCGTTGCAGGCGAGGAGGAGACGGAGCTCGTGGTCACGATGCGGCGTGCGGCATTCGTGAAGCTGCATCGACCACAGTTCCCCGTGTCGCCCTTTGCGCTGCAGGAGCTGCACGAGGGTATTGCGCGGTGGGGCGACGTCATGCTCAAGACCGTGCGTAGCGTGGTGTATACGACTCCGTAGTAGCGTCGGTGCGCTGGTAGCAAATAGGTGCGATGAAACGTGTAAGATTGGATTAACCTTTATTGGCTCGATGCTGAGTTTGCTTGGTTGCAGTGTTTCTAGTCGCGTAGGTGTCGGCGCAGAGCCTAACCAAAGCGGGATCGGGCGGGGCAATATACACGCATGTTTGTGTGAATGCCCGCATTGACGATCTTCCTCGTCTCAGCCGAACGTTATCGAATGCAAGAACGTGGCTTAGTTGGTCCCACCGGCATCACCAGCTTGGATTGCTGGTAAGGTAGCGAGTTGAATAGTCCGACAATCGACAGCGCCGCAACCGCTTTTAACCGGGGTTTAAGCTACAATGACGCGCGCGTTCGTCAAGGTCAAGCTTGTGCGTGTACCGCATCGCCCCTGTCCTAAGCGAACTGCAATGTGTGTAGTTTACGGTACATCTGTTGCCAAGTCTCAGAATTAAATGATAAAAAGTAAAAGTTATAATAATTCTTGGTATTTTGGACCAACCAAAAAGTATGGACGCGGCGGGAATTGAAATCTCGTCCATCCGCATAAAATTGCGATGCTCTTTCCCAATTGAGCTACGTGACCAATCTCGCTTGGTTACCTTCGCAATTAAGTCTCATCAAAGTAATATGTTGTATTGTGCATCTAGAAAAACTCATCGTCGGAGCTGCTGGAATAATCATCATCACTACAAACCTGTTTTCCTGTTGCAATTTGGGTAGAAGAGTGCAATAGCTTCTTTTACAGAATAGCCAGCAGCCAGGAATTCGAGAAGGCGGCGCTTGTGCGTATATTCGACTGCAATGCAGGTGTAGCGCTTTGGTTTTTTGCCGGTTCCTGTGGTGCGTGGTCTACCCATAGCACTTTGAACACTGAGACCGAATGGGTGGTGGCAGCCTATAATTAGCTGGTCAACATGGAATTTTAACTACAGACATCTGGTGTCAATGCATTGTTTTCATTGGCTAAAATAAAAATTCGCTTAGGACAAAACTTCGCTTAGGACAGGGGCGATGCGGGTAGTACTTGAAGTAGCGCTTCCATTTACAAAATGAAGGGTTAGGTTCTGATGAATCACTTAGCGGATGTATAGTAGACCTAACCCTATCATCGCTCCTATTTAAATCTGCTGCGCAAGGAAAAAGAAGCCACTTCCACGATATTTGGAATTTGTATGACGCGGTGTCAGAAGCAACTTCCATCGCATGAAACAATGAAATATGCAAAATCGGGTTGCATGAATCAGAAAAATCCTATATGCGAATATGCACCAATCGTTGAACGACAGAAAAAATAATTTTTTACAGTGCTCATTTAGGTCGGTTAGATAAGGTCTTAGAGACGGTCGGTCTCCTACAAAGGTACGACAAGACTAATAGTACTAGCAAATTCAGACAAGACCAATATTACTACGGCAAGCTTAAAAGTACTAAGACAAGACTTGCTGTACTAGGATAAGACCAACAATACGATGACATTATCAACTACACAATTCCTTGCATGTACGCATGCCGAGTCTTCACAAGTCGGCGCTTTTTGTCGAGACGAATATATCGTGCAAGTGTGTCAATCGTGAGTACACACATATTCGGAATAACACTGTCATTCAACCAATGTGTGGTATAGTAAGCCGAATACGCGGTTAGTGTAGCGTCCGAAACCTCCCTTGGATCAGCAACTCCCTTCTGGATGGCAAATTCCAACACATCTTGGGCAATCAGTTTGGCAACGCTAAAGCGGCTGGGAAGCACACCGCTTTTCTTTTTGTCCAGATTGGTCCAATCACATACCGGCTTGAATAAATGACGAGAAGGATCCGCCTTCCAATACATGCGACACAAATCCTTCCAATCTTTTGCTGGAGGGAGAATAGATACCTCTTCACTGCATCCAGGCCGATCGCGCGATGGCTCAGGCGCAGGGCTCCTCCCAGGCTGTAGTATCGCTATCAGGAGTATCCAGTTTTTCTTCTAAAGTACTTGTAGATTTTTCGAGGGCCTTCAAACGCTTTTCCGAGTGATATTTCTGAAGGCGTCTGCCTAGTATTAGCTGCCGCACTTCGCTTTCTACCGGTAAACGTCGTCGGACAACCTGTGTAGACTTCACGATCTGGGGCCAAACAATCCGCTAGTTGTTTATCTTCGTCGCTAGATGCTTGGTCAAGAAGATAGCGCACAAGGGTCTCCGCCGATTCATTTTTGTCCAGCCAGCCCACCACTTTACCATTCTGAGTGACCATCGCTTTTCTGGGACGGCAAGCATGAACCAGTACTGCGCGCCAGCCCGACGAAAGGTATGCGATGTAAACCAGATATCTCTCCACGCTTGTCTAACGTAGCCGCGAGTCTTCGTTCCATTTCGATTGAGATCACGAACCACACAGTTAAGCAAGATGATGAATGCCTGTTCTGACATTTTCTTGCCCCATTCCACACGCGCATTTTCACATTCCGTTGTAGTTGTGTCCGTCTTGAGAACGTTCTTTGAAATCTTCGAAAGTGCCGGAAATACATAATCTGTGTCACTCCATCGATGATCCGTCTTCGTTTGGATGTACGCCAGCCAGGCCGTCATATGATACAAAGCATCAATTGATCGTTCACGCTCGTCCAAGTGGTGTAGATTATGGCAGCGGCCTTCTGCGACCTCAGTTTTCCGTCCTTCAAGCTTGTATGATGCAAACGATATGGATGAGGTAGGGTCCGAAACGGTTTGTCGCGTGAGCCCTAGCGTTAAATTTTTCCACTGCAGGCTCAACACCTCGTTAATTCGGCACATGCTATAGAACGCAAAAGCGGATACCGCTGTAAACCACAAGCGACTTGCTTCCGTGAATCCTTCTGTGGTCGCCAAATGGCTGTGCAGAACGTTAAGCATGTCCAGCGAAATAGGCGTGGCTTGGCGCTGAGCAAACTCCACACTTTTGCGCTTCTTGAGACCGCGCATGAACTGCCGAACAAACGAGTCTTTTGCTGGGTTTCCCAGACCGTAGTTAATTCCATTCTCGTCGGAGACCACCACCCACTTATCTGGACCGGCAGCATCACGACGCTCGTGACTACTGTAGTAGTTTGCAACGGCAGCTCGTATCTTCTCGGCAGTCTGGTTAGATACAGCACTAGAGACCGATACACTTTCCATGAATGCAACAAGAAGAGAGGGAAGCTCGTGATGGCGCACCATAGCTGGATCCGGGTATTCATTTGAGACGCAGAAATCGCAAAACTTCTTAAAGTAGGATGCGTAGACGTCCCTGGTTTCCTTCTTGATCACATGCGTAGCTGTCGCAATTCCACCTTGCAATAGCTCTTGAAATTAGGGTCGTTGAGACGTTGGCTGTGATGCCATTGGAAGGAAACAAAATAAACTGTGCGCTCACAGCTTCCTGTCCAGCCAAATCAATTGTGAGCCTCTTCGCCATTCATTTTTACTCCAGTACTTTTAGTCTTGTCGTAGTACTTTTAGTCTTGTCATACTAATTCTTATATTGTTGACTAACGATGGCCTTTTTATTAATCGGATACAAAGCTATCCGAGTTTACCCAATCCCTTAATCACCCTCAGAGTCAGATTCAATACCAAAAGCAGCGTCGAAACGGCGCTCCCGGGCGGATATCGTTGCTTTTTTCTTCGCCTCAGCCTCATAAGTCTTGTCCTTCTCAGCAAACCGCGCCAAGTACGAAGCTTCAAACTCTATCAACGATTTGCAGCTCTTGCCTTCTCCGAACGCGTCAATCTGGTCTTGGATAGGCGCCTTCAGTAAATTGTTCTCATGACGGGCATCCTCGCAGTCAGCAAGCCACCGGTCGATCTTCGCTTTAAAAGTTGTCTGTAAGTAACTGCGGTACTTTTGAAATCGAACGCGCTCCCCAAACAGCGTGTTTGCTTCTTCCTTGAGCATACGCTGCCTATAGAAGACAAACTGCTTGCACGTGGATTGAAGTAACGTACTTGCGGGTTCCACCTGAAACTCAGGTGGCATGCGGTGGCGCTTATCGGGATGCAACAGTAGAAAGGTTCGTTTAAACCAAATTTGCGACAGCAAGTCCTTGTGCTCCATCTGAACACAGTAATATTAATAAACACATGAGAACCTTTTGATTTTCTTCCATCAACACTTACCTGGGTGAAGATGTACTCAAATAGGTCTGCATCACGACTTAAATCTTCCAGTTCGTGCCCTTTCAAGCCTACAGGCTCGGGTTTCGGAGGGAGAGATACACTTTCTAGTTCGAGAAGCTCCGCTCGTAACTCTAGAGACACGTGTTAGAAATAACGGTAACTTATGGTCGCAATAGATTAAACCCACCTTCAAGTCGCTCGAATGCACGCACGGCACGCTTGGCACGCTGGGCGCCGACACGCTTGGCGCGGTTCTTATCCCACGACTTCTTCCGGATCTCACTGCGTGAGAGCCGCTCCTTGGTGCCCTTGCACTTCTTCTTGTGCTTGGAAAGGTTGGTGCGCGATATCGCCTTGCCACACGCGTCGCACGGCGTCTTCACAGCGCTGCCGTACGGCGCGCGTGTCGTCACTCCCCTCGCCATATCGCGATGTGCGAATCGAATGCGCTCTTAACCACATTTATTGGCTAATATTAATTTTTCTGATATCACAATTTTGATTGGTTAAAATATTTTTTGCATGAGCTTGTTTTCCCGTTGCGCTGGTGAAAGAAGTATTTTTCACCCTTTCGGGGTGACGGCTACCGAATCGGACAAGGCAACCGCCGAATCTCAGCTATCCCTCGGTAAGCTTTGCGGAAGAAGGTATCTGCGAAGAGAAGACGTTCTTGGAGAGAAAAATGAGGAAAGAACCGTCGTGAAATGAGCTGCTAAAAACGTCAAGGCGAAGGAATCTCACGCGGCACATACGCTCTACGTGCTGACAGGTCCAACTAGTTACCAGATCTTCTAGTCAGAAACCTAAAGTATAGATTCAACCCACTTGAGACGACAAGTAGCATTCCATGACCATAAGCAGACTTAAAATTGTCGAAAATTGGGTCGATATAACTTTTTTTTTACCAACACCATTCTTCAAATACATGTACACTCAGGTCAGGTCAGGGGCAACGGTTCAGATCGTATGGCGATGTGATTGTTACACCGCGACATAGAAATCGAGTGAAAAGAGAACTGCGGGGGCCTGGTCACAACGGCGTAGTTTGGACGAGCTCAGAAATTAAACGAGAAGATTTCCCTCATTCTTTTCTCGCTGTCGAGGGGCTCAAGTGCTGCGAAGAACCCCAACACGAACTAGCAGCAACAGCAGAGGCTATCGTAACGGGGACCATGTCCGCCAAAGTTTTTTAAGGACATCCTACGTAGCAACGATGAAATGCCCCTGTACGAAGACATCCAGAAGTTGGCGAAGCGCAGTGGCGACGAGACCATTATCGTCGGTTGGAAGAGTTTGTGGAGGCGATCACTCTTGCCAACACCCAAGCTGCAGAGGCAGGCGTCGCTGTTCCGCCTCCTCCTTTCCCGATGCCAGACCCGTTGACGACCGAGTCTTTCAAGGAAGTGTTGCTGACTTAGGCTCAGCACGTATCGGCTAGCCCGTTGGGAACGACGTGTCTGTCGGGTGAGATCGACGAGTCCAGTAAGGCGGTGATATGCCTCGACCGATTGAACACCACGTCATTGGCATCGGAGGTGCTGACAAGGTGGTGCCAATTGCGAACCTGTTCGTGCCTGAAGCGGGCACGAAGAATCGGATAAATGTGGTTCCGCCACATCCCAACTATCAGCTGTGAAATTCCCTGTGAGAGGACCCACTGAGCTCTGCGAGGTTTCTAAGTGACGTCGCTGTAAGCCTTAGATTAATTGAATGAACACACTGATACTTCTTCAGCGACCACGAATATTGACGGATGTGTTGATAAATGGATGAGCAGCCCATGGCGGCCACTTCTTACTATTCATTTAATGGCTTGAACATCTCTGTGGGGAACGAAGCACCTTGCTTCCTCAAAACTCCCAACGGTATCTCGCCTTAATCACATAAATCCACCTAAACTCGTTCATACTTGACTCCGGTACAGCTCTTACAGGCTATAGAGAAGATCCTCTTCATAAATTTTCCGTTGAAACTTGTTGCGGGGCTGAATGACTACTTAGTATCATTCAGCAGCGCCAACAGATTCACTGTGCCAGCATAGGCGACAAGACCCACGAACATCAAAGCAATGGCGATACCAGCAGGACGGCTATACTCGCCGTACGTGCGCATCTCCTGTGCCTCCAGCTTCTGGCGCGGTAATAAATAGAGGATAGGTACCAGCGCCATCAGATTGATCGCGGAGTTCGCCATAACAAATGACAGCATCTGCATGCGCGTTCCGTGGGAGTCCTGCTCGATCACGCTGTCCGTAAAGTCTTGCTTCAGCTGTGCGCTCGATGTGCTGATAGCGTCCGAAAACGTGAGGATCACCATACTGATCAGCACATTATACGACGAAACTAGCCCTGTTGTAGCGCCCTCCAGACAGTTTTCCGTGATCTCCACGATTGGCAGCGATGTCACCAACAATACAGCAGCGCGCGAAATGCCCGTCAGGGACAAAATCGCCAAGGTGTACCAAGCGCTGCGCACACCGTCGAAGATTGTTGGGATGGCAGCGAGGAGGTTCACCCCCACGCCGAGCATCAAGCCTACTACCGAGATCCGTATCCAGCTGTAATTGAAAAGTGTAAGCTGGAACGCCAGGATGGCTAGAATCATGATGACCTGCTTCGGAATATCGCCCACACGCTCAGCATTAGGCGACACATGTGCCCAGTCCAGCAGGGCCTCATCCACAAAATTGAACCTGAACGAAGACAGGAACACTGAGAAGCAGACGAACAGAATAATACGCCACACAGCTTCTTGCTGCAAAATACTCCAGAGCTGTCGCGTGAGGGACGAACGATCCACTGAGTCCACCTTTAGTTGCCTGGGCTCTTCGTCCAGCCGAAACAGCACCGCCGGAATGGGCACCAGCGCCACCACCGCCATGAGCAGGATAATAACCTTCATCGAAATCACCGCCTGCGTTGTGTCCGACTCCTTGTTATATCCAACCACCAGCGATACGATTATGTCTGCCAGCAGCGTCGCCGCTTCTTGCACCAGTAAATACTGCACCAGCAGTGTACCACGCTCGTGAATAGGTTCACGCTGTGATAACTCCACCAGAAACGCGAACGCAGCTACCGAGGCCACGGTGATCCCTAGACTGGCCGCCATCATCAACATCACGTAGACTGCGCCTCCGTAGAACGTCCTTACACTGGGGTTCATCAACCCGGTGCTGTCGTCGATCAGCGCCACAACGACAAGAGCCATCAGCGCCATGTAGGCGAAAATCCATCCTCCCAGCATGTACGACTTGCGGTGGAAACTCCAGATCGGGTAGAAATCCGACAAAAGACCGATGAAGAAGCTAATGACTCCTGGCAACTTGAGGAACCGCAGCGTGGCTGTGCACTGGTCGCTGCTGAAGCTCAGGTACACGCACAGCAGCGGCTGGAAGGCGTCGGCCAAGAACGGCACCATGAAGCCCGTGGCGGCGGCCGAGATGGCCAGGCCACAATACGGCTGCGAGAACAGCTCCGCCAGCGCTCCAGCACGTAAGCTGCCGTACAACAAGTGGTTAAAGAATCCGGACGGAGGGGCGGTGGCTGCTCTCCTCCTCTCGGAGGGTCGAAGCACCTCCTGCAGCAGCTGAATCGATGGTGGGGCGGAGCTCGATCTGCCCACCACGGGGATGTCCGAGTCGATCCACGTCCTGTCGAAGGCCACCGAGTGCTGCTGCTTCTGGGCCAAATCTGCTCCTGTTCCTGCTCCTGCTCCTGCTGCGTGGTTGCTGGCCGCTGTGGCTGCTCTGGAGCGCGGACTGGCGCTCAATATGTCGTTCACGTTGTCCGTGGGGGTGGATGAGTGCACCCGGAGCTCTCTGGGCACGCGGAGGCCGTAGACATCGTCCCCAGCGCCGGTCTGAGGCACGACGCGGTCCCAGTCGTAGGCGCTGCTGTCGCCGCAGAAGGAGCCCTCGGAGATGAAGCTATAGCTCTTGGACGACCGCTCGCTCTGCATCGTGGTGACTGGAGACTGCTGCCGGGTGATAAGCAAGCACGTGAGCCCCTCGCTCTCTCCTGCTTGCTGCTGTGGGCGTTCTACCTGCGGGTGTACGCCAGTTGATAGCGGAGGAGTGGGGGATCGGTAGAGTGGAGCGTGTTTGTGGACCGAGTTCGGCCGATGGGGGAGGAGGAGATGGCGCCGAGCGGACGGATATCAATAGTACGCGCGCACTGCACTGGGAGGTCTCTGATTGCACGCCACACTCCGCTTCTCGTCATGCACTGGGGACTCGAAGCAGCTTTGAGCCAGTCTCCTACACCTCAGGGCAGACGGTCACAAGTCTCAGCGTGACTCGCTCCACAGAATGCGCCCTACAACTTTGCGCCTCGAAGACTTGGGGGATGTATGCGACTGATAGGGGAAGTTTTAGAGTACTGAAGAGTTCGGTCCACCGACTGACGCTAATGAGAGGCACAGAGACAGGCCCTGGTCAGAACGTCGTATGGGCATTTGTATGCCGCGGGAACCCACGCTTTTACGAAGTGACAACAGTGAGACTCGGGCACCGCCTTGAAGACAACTTGGTTCTAAGTGCACTCGGAGCTGCCCATTCCGCTTACATATCATAGGCTCTACATGCAGACCACGTGCTGTTAGGCCTTGAAGCATTTCATTTCTCGTACCGATAGCTATGCCTGCGAGGTAGAGGCCTAAGACGCTCCTACGTGTTGGTGCTTGATGGTTGAACTGCAGCCACCCGTTCCAATTCGTTCGCGCGAGAGCCTTTCTCAGCGATCGGTCCGCTCTCTCTTGGTGAAATAAGCGTCGGTCTCGCTCTTTTTGCGCGCCTCCACCGATGGGATTCGGCTCCCGAATTTGTGGCTGCGTGCTTTGTTGCATGTGGCGATCGCCCGACTCGGCCAACAGTGTTGGCCCAACACTCGACAAGGTCAGGTTGAGTCGTCGTCGTGCTGGTTAGTGGCAATCCGTTGAACCGATTGCACAACAGTACGTGCGCGCATCGATGAACGCCAGCCTCGCAATGCGGAGGAAGATACACGCACGACTCGCCCGCCATAATGGAAAGACACGCCAGCGTGCGCTCACAGCGTGCAGGCATTGAGACACATGTACTGATTTTCATTGCCACCTCATGTTAATACAAGTGCTTCTCCAGTTATTTCGTATCAGTGCTTTTCTCCGTAGCCATCTCCACCGCACATTTCGATCATCAAGCCTCGACACCTCGTGCGTCATGCAGCTTCGCCGCGCCGTAACTCCGCTGCGCCAATGCCTCCAGCCTCGCAACTTCTCAGATAGCTCTGCCAGCGTCTTGGCAACGTCTCTGCGCGACATCGCTCGCTCGGGCGCGCGCGTCGAGGAGCTGGAGCTGCCCCAGTCGGGCGACCTGGTGTGCCGCCAGCTCATGTGCGAGCACGTGGGCGACGCCTGCGCCTGCCGCCTGGCGCTGGCGCTGGAGCGCGTGCCGCGGCTGCGGCGCCTCGACCTGTCGGCCAACCAGCTGCGCGCGCTGCCCGACGCCGTGTTCGCGCTGCGGGAGCTGGCGACGCTCGACCTGCAGCGCAACCGGCTCACGGCGCTGCCCGTTGACGTGCAGCAGCTCGCGCAGCTCGAGACGCTGGACGTGAGCCACAACCAGCTCGCGTCGCTGCCTGTGCCGCAGCTGGAGACGCTCAGCAAGCTCAAGACGCTGCGGGTGGCGGGCAACGCCCAGCTGGTCGAAGCGCTGGAGACGCTCGACATGTCGGACCACCTGAGGGCCAAGATCGTGCTCGAGTAGAGATAATAGAGTGGCTTGGTGTTGCTTTATGACTACGTTACTGGGCGAGTTAGCTAAATTTTGGGCAGTGTGACGCCGGAGCTCGAGTTGTCGCCGCCGAGGCGGTGCTGGGACGAGTCCTTGCGGCCGTAGTTGAGCTGGCGCGCGCTGTTGTTCACCATGGACGACGAGCTGTGGGTGAGGTGCATCATGCTTTCGTGGGTCATGGAGCGGCTTTGGCGTCGCACGGCGGGGGCTTTCGACGTGCTGCGACGCAGCAGCGAGTTGCTGCTGTCGGTGTTGCTGCCTGTGCTGCTGTTGCTGCCGAGACCGAAGGCTCCGCTGCCGCGGTGGCTGGGAGAGCGGCTCATCATCAGCGATCGACCCGTCGGCTTCTTCTTCACGGGCGACGGCATCCTCGTTTCGCTGCCGGGGTCGTCTTCGTCGGTGCTGGAGGAGCCTGCGATGGATTTCGCGCTGGACCCGACGTTGGACTTTCGAGTGCTGCTGCCATGCCGCGAGTGATCTCGCTCGTGGTCACTGTCGTTATTATCGCCGGGGTCGTCGCTGATAGCCATTGCAATAGCGTCGGATAAGTCGCTTGCACTACTCCCAGCCGATCCAGATTCGGTTGAACCAATTAGTGCGGATGCCAGCTTGGCGAACCGCGAGTTTTCAAGCCGCAACAAGCACTTGGTGGAGCGCACTCGGAGGATCCGGAAGCGGCCGTAGATTTTGTCTTGGATTGTTGCGCCCGATGGGGGCACAACGGGAGCAAGTACGGCGAGGAACGTTCGTGGTTCGGCGGGGACGAATCGAGCGTCGTCGATGGCGGAGCTGCGGAAGTCCCAGCACACGGGCAGAGGCGTCTCGAAATGCAGATTCGAGTTGCCTTTCAAGAACGTCCAGTCTTTCTCCGTGGCGGCGCGCAGTACGGCTAGTGCTGGGGGCATGGCTGCCGCTAACCTGTCTACGCGTTGAATTCCGGCCGGATCCAGCTCGAACATCGCCAACAAAGCTGTCACCACGCCTGCTTCCATCAAGTTGTCCATCTCTTGGAACTCTCGGAGGTTTGAGGACTGCTCGGCACCCTCGACTTCCTGAGCTTGAACCAAAGCTAGTCTCTCCTTGATTCGGTGCTTGATGTGGGCTAATGCTACAGCACAAGCCGGCGCCATATCACTGCCGCCGTCAGTGGAGAGTCTGATTAGCAGCGGCACCACTCCACTGATCACCATCGCGTCCAAGCCCCGCATGCCTTCACTTTCGTTGAGCTTTGCGATTTGACCATCGCCGTCCGCATCGCTGGTGTTCTCGTCTTCCTCGATACTGACGCGACAGGAGGTGATGTTGTAGAACGCCAGGATGACGTGTTTGCAGGCCTGCACTTGGCGGCGACCAGGACAACAAGTGCTCACAATGGACTGCATCATCGGCACGAGGCGCACGTCACGCATGAGCATCAAGCAAACAGATTCACCTTGAGTTGACAACGCACGCAGAATGACAGCACACCGCTCTGCCGTCTCCTGTCTAGCTTCGTGGGCTTTCTTGCTAGTTGGATCATCACCGGGAGGTGGAGCTTCATTACCCAGATCAAGCGCGCGAGCCACCACGTCTAGTGCGCCATGTGCAATCACAGCTTCGCCGGACTTCTCGCAGCGCGCAAGCTGGCTCAAAGCGTAGATGGAGGCTCGAAGTGCTACCTGGGAAGGTAGCAATGGAGGTTCAGCGTTGCCGTCGACTTCAGTTATCTCGCGGAGCACTCGGACAGCACCCGTGGCGATCAACTCGTTCCAGTGCAAGGCATCTTCGCACAAAGTGGCAACGATCTCGGCGCAAACATCGCCAACGTGGTGCGAACAGCGCAGCACTTGAGCGCGAGAAAGCAGGGTCGGAATTAGGCCATGAGTCAGCAGGGCTCGCCGGTGTCGAGCGTGGAACGTCAAGTTTCCGAGAGTCTGCACGCACGCTAGCACCATGGTTTCGTCCTCCTGGTCTTCACTCTCTTCGTTTCGTTCTCGACTGGCATTCGCAGCAAGAACCCTGGTAATTTGTGCTACAGCACCAGCTTCCTCGAACCGATCATGTAGCGCTGGGAAACATGAGATGTTGCAGAGCGCATTGAGCGCGAACTCGTGCTGTTGTCGCTGCTCTAGCTCCATGCCAGGGTTATCACTCTCGGACTCCGAGGTCTCAGCATCGGGTGGAGCGAGTAACAGCTTCTTCGTGAGTACGTCAACGAGTCCAAGAGTAGCCATGGCCTCGCAATTGACGCGGTATGCCGACAGAAAGCACAGTGCTGCTGCGCAAGCATGTCGTGTGGACGGATCGGCGTGCTCGCATAGCACTAGCATTGCAACGAGTGCGCCGCTTTCTACTAAGCGGACTGCCATACTGGAAGAACCTCCCGCTGCTGAGTCACTGGTAGTCGCCACTTTCTTCCCTGAAGGAGGCTTGGGCTCCGAGGCCAAATTGGTCAGACAAGCAGCGAGTTTTCGGTGAATTTCCTGGCTGCTGAACTCCATCTCGCACAGTTTGGTGATCACTTGCGCGACCTTGAGCTCCATGAGCGTCTCCGCGAGTGCTGGGTCACAACTTAGGTTGTAAAGAGCTGTGACGCAAAGTGTGCGAATCTCGACGCTCTCGAGCCGGGCGAGCTTTACAAGCGCGTACAAGACGCCATCCTTGATATGAACAGCTCGGAGTTCATCGTGCGTTAGCAAGTTGAACAGCGCACGGGCGCAGATTTCCTTGGTGGAGTCGCTGTTGATGCGAAGAAGTGCGTTCACGATGAAGTCGGGCACCGTGCCTTCCTTCCAGACGTGACGGACACCGACAGGCTTTGCTGCTGGAGGTTCGACAGCCAAATTACAGAGCGCGACAGCCGAGTAGATCTGAATGTCTTCGACGCCACAGCGCATCATGAGCGTGAGCGCCGGATACAACTCGGCACAGCGCGTGAGTAAGACGCGGTGTGTTGCACTGGACGCGAGCTTGGCGAACGCGATAGCACACGTGAGAATCGTTGGAGCATATGAAGATGCTGACAGGTCGATCAACATGTCCAGCACTGGGGTTTTCTCCAGTGCGTCTGCTGCAAGGTTACAGCATGCAGTGGCACAGCTTCGAAGTGTCTCGCGGATTATTCCGATAGCTGACGCGCTCACCGGAACATCTGAAGCTGCGGCTGCAGCAGCGGAGGACGTTGCGGCACTCATGATACGACGGATTAACCGAACTCCGTGGTCGGCCACCATACGCGCGTGTGCCTCAGCATCGAACGACAAGTTGGCCAGAACACCAGCACATTGACGAAGCAGCTCATCGGCGCGCACTGGTGGCTTGTTGAAGACTTTGGCGAGCGTGGCCACCACGTCAGCACGCAGCAAAGCGGGTCTGCTCTCGGCTGCGAACGAAAGATTCAGAAGACATCCCAGCGCACACTCCTGGTAACGCAGTAAAACTGTCGGTGGTCCTGATCCTGACGCGGGCGTCGATGGAGTTGGCCCTGAGGTTCCAGCAGCATTTTCGTCGTCAACTTCACCCTTGCGTCTACAGAGTCTTACAATTGCGCGGATGGTGTCGTCCTGCAAAAGCACCGCGTGGAGACTCTTCTCACAGGATACGTTGAAAAGTGCATTGGCGCAGAGTTCACGTACACGATCGTGGGGTGTGCGCATCGCTAGCCTTGCTAAAGCTGCCGGGAGATTGCTCTGGAGAATTTCGGCGCAGTATGCTGGATGGGCCAGCATGCTGCACAGTGTGAGCACTGCGTACTGCTGAGCTAAGGCACTGCCCCGGACTCGTTATCTTCTTCCTCCACGAAGCGCAATAATAATGACACTACGCCAAAACGTGCAAGCAGCGCTCGGCTGTCAGCTGTGGCAGACATGTTCGACAAGCACAACGCCGTATTCTCACGCACGGACGCGTTTGTGTGATGAGTTCCCAGCTCGACGAGGTTTGCCACGGCATCACTAAGCGCCAAATTCTTGAGCGACGGAGGGTACGACGATATGTTCGCGATGGTCACCGCACACATTTCGCGCACCTCTCGAGGCTTCTCGCACTTGAGTAGTTCTTCAAGGCACTCGAGAATTCGTCCGTGACTCAACGGCTCCAAATTCCCTGACAGCCCCGACAAGTTGCAGAGTGCAATGGCCAAGTGCTTGCGAATTGATCCAATGTCACCTCCGTCTTCAGCTTCCTCTCCGGACCCAGCAGCTGCAGCCACGCTAGCTTGTTGTGCTAACTCACACACCGTATCAAGGATTCCTTCTTCAACAACTTTTGTTCTGGAACCACTGAGCAGTGACAAGTTGCAGATGGCCTCCGCAGCAAACCTGGCGCTGGACTGGTCCTTTCGAGTAGCGAGCTTCATGAGAATGTGCACGACGCTCTCAGCCACGGATGCACTAGACGCTGACGCGATGTTGATGAGGGCCTTCACGCAAGCTTCTTTTGTCTCCAGGTCCGGTACGTTCAACATGGATAGAATAGCCGATACACAGCCTTCCTGGACGAGTCTAAGCTGCCCGCTACGCTCATAGGAGAACCGACACAGCGCCATACTCGTGTGTCGCCGCACTTCTTCGTGCTGTGCCTTGGCCAGCTCAAGCAGCGCAAGCAATACACCTTCATCCGCCATCTTGCTTCCGAGTGGTGGCTCACACAAGAGGTTCAGGATCGACGCGGCACAGAAGCGCTTAACTTCCGTGTCTTCAAAGACCGCGAGCTTGCTCAACGCCAGCATACAGCCTTCCATCACCATTTGACGCTCGTGACCAGGGGTCGTTGAAAAGTGATAAATGCTGAAGGAGCATTCCTGCTTGAGACAAATCTCGCGCGTAAGGCCCACGCCGTAGTCCAGTGCATCGGCACTCGGCACCTGCTCCTCTTCTTCTTCTTCGTCATCTTTCCCCTTGCTATGACGACTCAGGGTTGAGTCACTACCCCCGACGCTATTCAGTGAGCCGCTGGCTCCGCCCATGTTGTTCACGAGCGTAGGCTTGCGAAATCGTGACAGGTAAATCATACCATCCTCGTAATTGCCACGCTGACCAAAGAGATCACCACCGTAGCCCCCGAAAACATTATCAACGCGTGGCCCCCGGCTCGGTGGCGGGGTAGGCCGCAGTCCTCCTATGACGGATCGATTTCGTGACGATTCTATGATCGACACTGAGTTGTGCCGTATTGGAGGTGACGGCGATGCTACGGTCCCAGCGGGACTATTCATCAGGTGAGAGGGTGATCCGTTGCCATTGTTTTCATCGCGTGCCTCCTGCGGGATGATCTTGGTGTTGATATGGCGATAAAGAGTTCTCACGAGGTCCTCTTTGGTGGTGTTCGTCTTCCAGAAATTACGCTGGCGGTGCAGTTTCCAGTGTTTCGCTAGCTCTTTCAGCTCTTCAAAACGGATAGGAGCCGCTGCGGGGTCACGTTGCCGCGGAAACAATTCGAAGCGTGTGAGGTACTCGCGAAGCACATCCAGCTCCTTGTCGCGCTCAAGCTCCTCCAACAAGTCCCTCGTGTGTCTCGCATTCTGGGAGAGTCGGTGGCTCATGGCTCGAAAATCAACCGAGGTGACCCGACTCGAACCCCTTCAACTCACTTTTTCCTGCCACGCTCGCTATTGCTCTTCGGTGAAGCTGTGACGCTCTTGGTTGGGCTGGGTATTCTGTCCGTTTCGCACGATAAAGCTAGACAGCATGAACTCGGCGACGCTAATATTGTCTCCACTATTCTGGGCAAGCATGGGATTGAGATGGTGGCTTTGATCTTGATATGGTTGGTCTGGTGGTGGTGTCTGCACTTGTGGTTCCAGTCATCAAAGTTACAGCCCATGGCGCTGAAAAGCTACCACCGCGAAACACTGAATGGTACGATGTGTTAAACACTTCGGAAGCGACGCGGAATTTTGGTGATAACTTTACTTTGATCCCCCCCCCCCCCAGATAACTGGTATGAAGAGCGCGCGGCGCCTTTGAATGGCGTTCTTCCTCGTGATGGAGTGGTAAGCAATGCTCTCGCCAGCAGTGATCAAGACACATTCTCATCTCGAAACACGCTTGCATTAATGTACTAGAAAGAGTACAAGACGACAGCAGGAACCGATTTCAATGGGGCTCAACCGATCATCCCGGTGCGTTTGTCTTATGGCCAACCGTCTGAAAACCAAAAACTGATGGCATGTGCTTTGCCTTCCTGCTCACAGCGTCAGAGACAACGCATGATCAACGATAGTAATGTCGACGAAGCAATTCGCCAGACGACTTCGCTCAACTGGAGCCGGGGCTTTCGCTCCGTGCTTCCGGTGCCAGACCCAGAGCCGAACCGCGGAATGATCTCAACGCAGCATCGGGTATTTGTCAATCACTTTGCGTCTTCATCCCAGCCCTCGTACACATCCACTGCTGGGGCGATGATTGCTGCTGGAGGTCCCGGTGGAAGGACTGTCGAGCGTGGCAAGGCTGCGTCGGGCGCGATGGGCGAGGTGTACAAGAAGAGTTCCGAGCCGCAAAAAGATACACTAGCGCAGCGATCCTGGATGTACTCCACCGACCCGATGATCGTCGCCACGCAGAAACGAGCTGCTCTTGAAGAATCTCGGTCCAAGACGCCCCCGGAGCCGCAACAGGCAAAGGCTGAAAACTACGGACGACAGATCACCTCTATCACAAGTATCAGACACCACCACAAAGGAGTCTTTGTCGACGACGAGCCAGAACATCAGCAATAGTTGCAATCATCCGCTGCAGACAAGGATTCCTAGTATTTCACTTTCATCCATTTTTTTCTAGTCATTACGCGGTCTACGTACCAACCAGCTTTTCTCTTGCTGCTCTTTCTGCGCCAAATATACAAGCTTCGTTTGGTTATTGAGACGCGCCGTTCTCGGCTAAACACATCCGGTAGCAGCTCTGCAGCACAACATTACGTAGGCGGTTAGTCCCCGGGTGACAGCACAAGTCACGACAAGATTTCTTACCAAAAACTCTTCCTCTGTCATACTCAGCAGATCCTCGTCATCCACTCCATCCAGCCGCTTGGGCTGGCCGTTGACCGTAACTTCAATATCGTTGCTGCCACCTTCGTCGTCCGTGCACCACTCCCACTCGACATCTTCCAGGTCTTCCTCATCCATGGCATCGCCGTTCATCTCGGCATCCCAGCCCTGCTTGTCAACCTGTACCTGCACTTCCTCTCCTTCGTGGTTCTCTTCGTTGTAGCGCTCCAGCTCCGCCATGTACGCGCGCTTGAACGCTTCTTGCCGCTGCTCCTCCGTCATCTCACTCTGCGTTAGAGGATCAACACCCCCGATGCTAGTTTCCATAGGGATAGCCTTCTCTTCCACCACCGCTGCAGCAGGTTGCAAGTGCTTAGCCGCCATGTGGCCACTGATAGAGCTTCCCTGCAAGAACTCCGGCAGCGCGCGCGGGGCTGCAACCTGTTGGTTGGCCGCCTCCTTGTCCTCTTTCCGTTCCCTGCTCGTCAAGTACTCGTCCTCAGCCTGGTCGTTGCCTGCAATATCCACGATAATCTCTTGATCCTGCGCGCCATACGGGTACAAGTACGACTGGCTGTTCTGTTCGTCACCGCGGTTGCCGCCGGCGCCACCACCACCTCCACCGCCGCCTCCACCTCGGCCACCGCCTCCTGCCCCGTTGCCAGCACGCGCGCTATTGCCACCAATTCCAGCAGCTCGGTTGTCGCTCGGCAGGTTGCTCGGCAGCGCGTGGCCTTCCTTGACAAAGTCGCCGATGCGGCGAAGCACCTCGTAGATGCCCTCGTGCATGCCGTTCTGCTTGTTCATCTGGTCCTTGAACTTGCGCTGCAAATTCTGGATCCGCAGCAGCCTGTCGTTGTTGTCACACTCCAGCAGCAGCTCGTTACAGTGGCCGCAGCGGAACTGGTACTGGCCGGGCATCAGCAGCAGCTGCGCCTCCAGCGCCGTGTACTCGCGCCCGCACTCCGGGTCGCTGCACTGGAAAGTCTGCCGCTCGATCTCCAGCTGCTCGCTGTCCTTGAGGTGCTCGTGCATCAGGTACAGACGGTACTGCACCACGTCCACAAAGTACTTGTAGTCAATGTACCAGTACGACGTGGACGAGCTGCCGCCGAGCCGCTTGTCGTTCAGCACCTCCCTGCATTTTTCCGAGACAATAGTAATCATAGTGTTACGTGAGTACTATACTACTCCCCATAACATAGTACTTGTCCCCAATGTGCGAGCGGCGGGCACTGACTCGCAGACGAGGTTGTCCTGGTGCAGCTCGTTCATGATCTTGCGCACTTGACGCGTCTGCAGGTTCACGGCGTTCCCCATCTCGTCGTCCTGCAGCAAGATTATATTGATACGTTAGTATAGTAAAACAGAACAACAGTACTAACATATCAATTTTGCACGGGGACGGACGGACCTTCATGAACTTCTCGCGGATCAAGGCGCTGAGCACCACGACATGCTCGTCCGAGTAGAACGCGCTGCGTAGAGTAGCGCAGAGGCGCGAGGGTTAGCAGAGCGCAGAGCGACAGCGCAGGCAGCGCGAGGCGCCGCACAGGAGACGCACCGCCCCACGAGGTTCACAAGCTTCTCCACGAGCCCCGCCATTACTATACTAAGCGCTGACGAGTTGGCGACTGTAGTCACTAATGTGACTGAAAGGTCATTGAACGGAGGGAAATATCGTGATGGGGGGGCGTGATTTTATTTAATTTTATTACCAATTATGCATGCAAATCAAACTCATGTGCTACCAAAGCTAACAATAATTTATTGGACCGACTCCACTTTGAATAGATCATTTCACTGAAAATACGAAATACATTTCCATTTTCCGTGCATTTGTCGGCTGGGTCCCCGCTGTTTGGAGATCAAAGTTTAACAATTTCCTGCGGTAGAGCTCGCAAATGGCGAATTTCGGGTTACCCGCCCCGCCCGATTGTATCTCTTGGTTCACCTCGGGTACCCGCACCCGCCTGACAGCACAGTTCTGGTACCCAAACTTACCCGGTCCATTACATTATATACTACTACTACTAAGTACAATCTAACAAAGTGTGCAATATATTGTGAGTTCATCTTTAATTGATCGATGAGATCGCTATCAGATCTTACTACGTGAGTATCATTTAGCATCGATGGCTTGAAGGAACTCCGCGCTTTACACATTACGGTTCCCACAGTGGAGAAATTGCTTTCCGATACCGCGCTTGACGCTGGAATGCACAGCGGGCTATACAGTATCTATAACAAATGAGACCCCGCCAAACAAAATGACGCTTATCTACATTTGGTTCATTTTGAAACCAGCCATATCACGTTAGAGCCCGATGTTTTGTGGTCATTTTGAGCTATCGGTTGCCCAAAAATACGTAGTGGAAGTATTTGTAATGGCCAGTCGAAAAACGTATCTCCAGAGAAAATTAAAAGTGCAAAATATTTTTTTTGGTTTTTTATACTTGGACGACTATGCTGCTTCAATGGACGAACTTTTGGCCTCCAACACATTTTATAAGCCCCGCAAAATTTGATTTTTGCACTAAGTGTCATTTTGATTCACTGAATTTTTATGTGTGACATAAGTGTCAATTCGTTTTGCTGACCTACTTATCCTTCTTGGCTCTTTTTCTTTGGGTTGGTTGAGTAGTTGTAGACTTGGACTGTGCATCATCGGCGCCCACGCTGGAAGCTG
The DNA here is from genome assembly GCF_018691715.1 of Phytophthora cinnamomi. NCBI lineage: Eukaryota > Oomycota > Peronosporomycetes > Peronosporales > Peronosporaceae > Phytophthora > Phytophthora cinnamomi. The sequence goes on along the minus strand of NW_027150948.1, from coordinate 609,098 downwards.
GCTTCTCCTGCCTTCTCTCCATCTTTGCTAATCTTGGACTGCGTGAGCTCCAGTCAAGTATTTTATCGGTCATAAAAACTAAAAAGCCCATTTCTCCGATATTCATTTAAGTGCGAAAATGAATGGCACACCGATATCTCGAAAACGTCAAAATGTAAATAAGCGTCAATTTGTTTGGCGGGGTCTCAAATGTAGGCAAGCGGTTATACTGTTTACAACATTATACAGTATTTGCAAACAAGCCACAACACTAGTTTATTGCGTTATATCCAGACATGTCGTTGCTGTCGTGGCCTGGGCAACACAAGACGCTATGAGAATAGTTATGTCCGATAGAAAACTGAAGACGACTCGAGGGATGACACCAATTTGAAGTTGATTGGATATACTTGCAAAGTTCTTGTGGCTTCAAGCTGAAATGGGCTAGATCGCCGCAACCTTTTTGCACGCGAAAATAATACCTACAGGTCCGTCGAGTGTAGCGCAGGTCTCCATTTCATTTAACCCTTACTATCACATGTAACCTATTCAGCTTCTTTCACCTGCTACCAGATAAAGTGGTGGTGGTCTGCCTCGTCACCTTGATCCACCTTGTTATCATCCTCCGCGTGCTTAATGTGACGAGCCGGTTGCGATCGCCACATAACTTGCCGTCCCTTGCGCTTTTTAGGCGCCTGCATACTTCTCTCCATTGACTTCTTCATGCGCTCTTCGTACATTTTCTGCTGCTGGGCAATTCGCTCTTGTCGAACCCGCTCGCGACGTTCCTTCTCCTTCTCTTTCTCGGCCTTTGCCACGTAGTCCTCGGGCATCTGCTCAATTGCACTCAGTAGATCTTCCAGACGAGCCTCCAGGTCCGTCAGCATGTACAACGTCGATGAGTTGGTCTCAGCCTCGAATCCGCAACGCTTGTACACTTCCAGCACCCGGTCTTGCAGCTCTTTCAGCATGCGCTCCTGTGCATTTTCACCTGTGCCACCTTGAGACCGCAGTCTCAATTGACTGGCCTTGCTCTCTTCCGTGCTGATCTGCTGCTGCAACCCGTCGACGTTCATCTTAAGCGCTTGAGTTTTGCGGTCCATAGTCTTTTTCGTCTCGCGGTAGTTTTGTTTGAGCTCCTCTAGCGTCTGCTCTGTTTCCTGGCTGTTCTGGATTAGGAAGAGATTGCTCTCCTCCAGAGCGGTGAAAATGTCCAACAATTGCTGAGGGTTCTGGAAGTACATTGCGATCTCTTCACCGCTGCTTGTTACTGGCATGCTGTCGAGGTTGGGCATTGGCGGCACGATGATTTCCTTCACTTTCACAGTTTTGTCAACCTTCTTCTTGCCGTTCTTCGAGTCAGGGCGTTCCTTCTCCGCACGCTCGCGCTCTTCGATCTCAGCGAGCGCCTTAGCCTTCTGAAGCTCCCACTCACGCAGGATTTTGTCCTTGCGCTTTTGGAGGCGTGCCATTTGTCGAGCACGCTTCTTGTCGCGCTGTTCGATCTCGTACTCTTGCGGCGTGAGCTCGTCAAGGAAGGCCTTGTATTGGAGGCAGTCTTGAAGCTGCTCGCTAAGCTTGGACATGTCGCTCTGCACGAGCTGGATCTGCTGGTTCAGCTTCTTGATCTCCTGCACCTTGTCGGCTTTGGCCTTTGTCTCCTTCTCCGCACGTTTAATTGCTTCGTGGGCCTTTTTGTCGTTCTCCTTCAGGAATGTGTCGAACCGCACAGCATCCTCTTCGAGCATAAGTTCACTCTTCTTGAGCGCCTCCTCCTTCAGTTGAGCCTTCTCCTCTAGTTTACGGATCTCCTCGCGCTTCGTGTCGAGCGACATTTGCACAAGAAACATCTCGCGCTTCTTTGCGATGAAGTCGGCCATGTTTTCCTTCTCTCGAAGACGATCATTGGAAATTGTGGCTGTCGCTGCAGCTACAAGACCTCGCGTTTGGCGTGACTGAGAAACTGAGTAGTTATCCAAGCCAGTCGGCTGCTCGCGAAGACAACAACCATATACTTGAGTTCAAAGACGAAGGAGGTGAAGTCATGTGCTGTGAACACCCCTTACCGTGTCATCTGAACGGAAGCGGCGAATGTTGCCGATCTTGGACGAGGCCGTAGTTTTATCGTAGATCTTGAGCTTAGAGTTCCTGTTTTTTTCCTGCGATATAGTACATTCTGGTGAGGACTTTCCTAAACGGGGGAGGGAGGCAGACCTACCTCGTCTTTTCGCTGTTTTTCCGTTTCTCTCATGCGAAAAACTTCCTCATCGGAGGGGAGAGTAAACGGGTTCGACTCCGCGGTCGGGTGCTCTACATGCAACGGGGGGGGGGGGCGACGTCAGTTCAAACAACGGAGAGCATCACGTACAAGTGTGAACCGTACCAGAGATAGTTCGACCTCTCTGCATCGTAGCCGTGAATTCAACAGATCGAGACTAGCTCTCGTTACTTGTGCTTCTTAATTCTACTGTGTTGAAGAACAACAATGTGCCCACGGAGGCGGGGTATTTCTAGTTGTTCAAACTGCTCAACTTGCCGGCGAAACGCCCAACATGAAAGTGACCGGAGTCTATCATACCAATTGAAGACAGGCAGGTCATCATGATGGAACCTGCAGACGAACATCTTCTGAGCGAGGCCACTCCACTCTCGCACATTATTGAGAAGGATCCCCCATGCTCCAGTCATCCTGAGCGTGGAATGGTGTTTCATTGCCGGCCGGATCTGAGTGGGCGGAGACTACTCTTCCAGGACCGGAACTCCAACTCCAACGACAGGGAGCGGCGCCAAACAGCTCCCGTGCAGCTCTTGACGATGGATGGACGTTCACACTTGGGCTTGTCCGTGGCCAGGGATCCGTCGACTCCCAGCTCCGATTCATCCTTCTACTCTGGGCAATACGATGACAAACTCGCGCGGGTAAATAAATTCTGCCACCGCCGAGCGCTAGTCGCGCCCGATTTCACGCTAACACGATAAATGGCGCTAGATTTTGGTGACGACAAACCCACAAAACGACTCGTCTAGCCAACTTCGTCTTCGCCGACTTCAGGTACGTCCACACCTAGTTTGCTGTTGTCGTTACCCTCGTTTTCAGTCCTCTTAGCCTGTGTAACTTGCCTTGTCAGCTCACAGTCGCTGTCGCCGCAATAGTCAACATTCTGCTCACGGTCCTGTTCCTCTGTCCAGCCAGCACTGGTACCAGGAGTTGGGCTAGTCCACCTCAACATGAAATTGTGTTCCAACTCTTTGTTGGTGGTCTGCCTATGTAGATGCCTGGTACCACGTCGACGCTTATCGATCTCCACGAGGGTCGGAGGATATCCAGCGAGTGTTAGCGGTGCGCCCCACTCTCATCGCGCTCGCGGTGGCCAGCAACAGCTTCTTCGTTCTGGCAGCCTATCTCAGAATGGACGCACTCCTGACGGTGTACATATCTGGTAAAGCCCACCGCCACTCTGCTTATCTTCCGTGAAGCTTTGTCATTCGGTATATGTAACCCGCTCGTTGTTGGCGTTGCAGCGACCGTCGTGTTCGACGTCTGGTCTCTCGTGCTGCTGCTGCCCCACGCGCTCTTCCTGTTCCGCCTCCTGCTCGACGCATTGCTCATCGCCATCGCGCTGGAAGTGCGGACTCACCTGGTAACTTTCTACAATACCAGCAATACCTTCCCTCCCAACACCCGAGCTCACCCACGCTCTCTGTCTCTGTCACACAGGAGCACACGTGGTTCCTCACCAGCTTCCACCGTCTCCGCGCGTGACCAGCATATCAGACTAACATCCCAATCTTCTGCCGGGCCGATACCACTGACCGCGACTCGATTAGGTGGTAAGTCACGATCTCGCCATTAGTGCAGCCCCTCGTCCCTCTTCAACCTGGCAAAAGTGTATGTACATGCGCACTCGTCGTTTCCGAAGCTTCGTCTGCACGCAACCAAACGCTCGGCATGGGCTCTCTGCACAGTTCGGGAGCCCGATCGTCGCGCCGCGCTGGACGCGCGGTCTCTGTCCGCCCCGCGCGAGTCCCCCGTGACGCTCGTGCCCACTGTCCGCGAGCGCGTTGGAGGCGGCGGAGGACGATACTGCACGATGCGGCTCTCTCGTCTCCATGTCATAAGCCCATTGAGCTGGCGCATTACACACCGACGCCGCGCGTGGTCATCGCGCTCACCGAAATGCAGGCAGGAGGTGGATTTCCAGCGAGCAGCGAGCCATAACACGCGGGTGATTGTCGCCTCGCGTTCCCGCCCGCCATCTGGCCGACAACTTGTGTACGCTGTACCCATCGGCGGACGAGGGGGGCTCGCTTGAGACTGCAGAGACCGAGGCTGCAGAATACTCTACGCACATGTATAATAAACAGAGCCGACGCTCGCTCGCTCGCCCCGTTTGGGCGCGGAAGAACAGAGCGCGATCGCCACGCCGGATCTCCCGCCACGTTCTCGCTGGACAATGTGCCGCCGTCTGGTCGTCGCAACCTCATGCCACACCACCGCGTACTGCACTCACAGTGCCCATGAACCCAGCAGCTCACCGACTTCCCTCCCTGCATTGCCGCAAAGCAGTCCACCCCCGCACCCGTACTGTATCATAGTCACGTCACCTCACCACCACGTCAGCCACACCACAACACCTTCAACACCTTCAACACCTCCAGGCACCGGGCGTCTGCGACGTGTGCAGTCTTGGGTTTCCATGGGAGAGACCGCTCCCGCTCTCATTGGTCGAAACGTCCTCCTCCCGTCTCATTGGCCAAAATTCCCCATAGCGAAACCGCATATATTTCGCACTCTCGCTACACTCAGGCAGGCAGTCAGTCGCTCTTCCCCCTCCAGCGTAGACGTCCAGAGCGTGGGGGCAGGCAAGGCAGTCAATGTACGCGCCCGGGGACGCCGCCGCCGCTGGCGCCGAGGCCGCCATGAGCCACGAGGAGCTGCTCGCGCACCAGCTCGACCTGCACCAGAAGATCCAGCAGCAGATGCAGCTGCAGATGGAGATGAGCATGCAGCTCGGCGCGCGCCAGTCGCTCACGGCGTCGCTGGCCAAGGTGGAGCCCGACCTGGGCGACAACGTCTTCGACATGCTGGACGACCTCATCATGATCCCGTCGGGGGCCGTGGCGCCCGAGCGCGGCTCGCTGTCCAAGGCGGCGCGCGAGCAGACGATGGACGTCGACGTGGGCGGCGGCGACGACGACGACGACGACGCGCGCCCCGCCGTGGGCTCCGGCAGCGTCAGCAGCGCGCGCGACAGCCTCGCGGACATCCTCGAGAGCCTGGACATGGACCTGGACGACGACCTGAACGACGACACGCTGTCCTCCGGCTCGGAGCGCGCGCGCAGCACCAGCGACTCGCTGGACGAGGACGACCTGGGCCTGGACGACCTGGACCTGGACCTGGACGCGCAGGACCAGGGCGTGGACGGAGAGGGGGAGGCAGACGACAGGGCTGACCCTAACAACGAGAGCGCGCCGCCAGAGGAGGACTTCGTCCACCTGCGGCGCTCGTCGCTCGACCTGCTGGCGTCCATGAGCGGCAGCGCCTCCAGCATGTCCAACAACGCCACGGGCAACATGTGCACGCTGGTGTGGGAGGGAGGCCTGCTCGGGCTGAGGCTGCGCCACTCGCAGTCGCGGATGATGCCCGCCGTGTCCAAGATCACGGGCAAGAGCTCCATCTTCGGCATCCACTTGGTGGAGGTGGGGGATTTGCTGCTCAGAATTGGAGACCGCGTCACGAGGGACATGGAGTTTCTCGAGGCCATCGAGTACCTCAAGGAGGCGCCGAAGCCCTGCAAGCTCGTGTTCCGACGACTGATGGCCGACCCCATGGCCGTGAAGCCCGTGCAGCCCAAGGTGAAGAGCGCGATTGGACTGAAGCTCGCGGCCAAGTTTGAAGAACTGACCGCGGCGGAGAACGAGAAGTTCCCGCCCCAGCCGGCAGTCAAGCTGGAGGCCAAGTACGAGATTAAGTGGATTGACGGACCGCTGGGCATTAGTTTGATTGCGAGCAAGGACGTCCCGTACCCGCTGGTGACGCGCATTACGGGCAAGAACAGGTCGCCACAGGTGCAGGACGTGCAGCCAGGGCATTATCTCGTGCAAATCGGCAGCTACAACACCGCGGATGGCAACTTCAACACGGCCATTAAGTTCCTGCAAAAGGTGCAGAAGCCCGTGTCGCTCTTCTTCTGCCCAGGTAACAAAAAGGTGTCGGCGCGCCCAGAGCCTACGGAGGAGGAGTACGACCACATTTGGGAGAAGAAACAACCACTGTGCTTCACGGTGCGGCCGAATGTTGCTGGAAACATGGTTGTTGCCGACTTGGGCAGCGCTAAATCGATTAAGGTGAAGATCAAGGGAGCGCCGAACAACGTGGCAGCGTTTGTGAGCTCAGGAGACCGGATTATGTGGATTAACGACGATAGCGTCAAGGATTTGAACTTCCATGAATCTCTGCTCAAGTTGCGCACTGCGAAACGCCCGCTGGTTATTCGGTTCAAGAAGGGTTCTCCCGAAGACGCGATCGCAGCGTTATCTTCGTCAGGTGTACATTCAGCGTCCAAGTTCACGGCATCTACCTCATCACTGGCATCTTCATCAACATCAGTATCTTCAACATCGTCATCCTCGTCGCCACCTCCGCCCACTTCCTCGTCGTCTGCGAGCGAGAGGGCGCCACCAGCTCCCGTGGTAACACCGCCGAAGCCTGCGCCATCAACGCCAACAGCTTCGCTTCCTACACCACGAAGTTTCATTAACCCGCTCAAGAAAATGAGCGTAGCCCTCGGTAGCCACGCGAGAGATAATGCCAACAATGGGTCCAATGCGAAAACGCACAATGATCACAGGAAGAACCAGGAAAGGCAATCACACCCAGCACAGCAGCAGCAGCAACACGCATCGCAATCTTTACACTCGTCGCAGTCTCACCAGCACGCTGCTCAGGAAGCCTCGCAAAGCAAATACCGAAGCCATGGAGAACAGGAGGCTAAACGTGCGTCGCATGACCCAAGGCAAGCAAATGCTTCATCATCCAGCTCATCAAGAGTATCACCACACGGCTCTAGGGGTCACTACCATGCTGCTCCTGTAATGTTGACGACTAAGGATCCATCTCCTCGGTCTGCCAACAGTCCTGACAACGGCAGCGGACATCGGAATGATATAAGCCATCGCGTTGCAGATGCCCAAAACAAGCTGCGCAATCTGGAAAATGTGTTGCGCAAGTCTCCGCTGGCCAAAACTACCAGTGACCCGATCGATAATGACACGCCATTGAAGCCGTTGTCACGCAGTGGCCATCGTCATGGTTCTCCACCGCAAATGCCTACAAGTGAAGCCACTAAATCCAAGGAGAAGGAGTTGGAGAAGGACCCTGACGTGTATGAGGTTATCTGGCCTGAGGGCACCGCGCTTGGTTTGACATTGCGTGTTCATCCGACTACAAGGTTTCCCGTTGTGGCACGCGTGACCGGAACGAGCAACCTCAAGAACATTGAGCACGTATCGCCGGGTGATATTCTTTTTGCAGCGAACAACATGAACATTGTACCGCAGCCGAAGTTTAAACAGACGCTAGAGAACTTGTCGCGGCTACCGAAACCAGCAGTTCTGCGCTTCCGGCGTGCATCGGCGGCGGCATATGCCACCTTGCGGTCAGATGAGTCCGATCAAGCGCTGCCGCGTGGACCGCCGCTGAAGGACCGTGAATACGAGCTTATCTGGCGGGAGAATGCCAACCTTGGCCTCGTATTTAGCTCCGATTCTGACGTACCAAAGGTGACGAAGGTGGACATGGACTCGGGCGGCCCCATGCTGCACAAGGTGTCGGTGGGAGACGTGTTGACGTGGATCGGTCCGATGGAGATCAGTGGCTCGACTTTCCACTCGTCGATGGCAACTCTGCGCGCCGTCAAGCGGCCTGTCGTGCTGCGCTTTTTCAAACGCGGGACATGATGCTTGCCAGCATCTCGTCCGCACACGAGCTCGTAGCTGAACTGAAGTGACGAAATCGTAGTAGTTAAACAGGAGGGGAGGGGGATATCGTGAAGACGCGAACGCAGCAACAGAAACAGGATTGTAAGCTCTCGATGTTGTTAGAAGACGGGGCCTCGACCTGCCTCGCATAAGAAAATGTCTTTTTGGTCGGTGTCATCGATCGTCTTGTGCCGTAGAATGGGCTAGCCTTCTTTTCATCTATATTGCTCCTGTGTTGGTTGACCACGATTGTTCATGCGGTACCAGCAATGTGTTAGTCACCTATGCAGTGGCTTCAGGGCTCTGGCATGTGTGCAACTACCTATAGTAATGCTTTGTCGGTGAGGTTATTTAACGCGTGCTAGCCAGCGGCAATGAGAAAGAATCATAGCTGCATTTGATATTATATAATTACTAAGTTGTACTTCGAAGTAGGAACTTTCATAAAACACGTAGTGGCCCCACTAGCATAGCAACAGCAAAAACTGAAGATTCACTAATACTGGATCTTCAGTTTTTGCTTGTCATCCGTTGGACGGTAAAAGTGAGCCCTCATGCCTACTTCTGATTTCAGAATCACGCAATGCACTACTCGAGAAGATTGAGCATGCGGGGCAAATGCGCGCTCACATGAGTCTTTGACAAAGACACATACTCTGTGTACGTGATGGAGAAGTGCTTAGGCGTGTGTGCTTATCCTAATGCATCGCGACAACCACGTACGCAGGGGTTCAACACGCTATTTTGATAAACGGTATCTCTGAAGCTACTATCTCGGCGTACTAAAAGACGGTGTCGATCTCTACGTGTAATTAATTGGCTACGTGATGTAATTTATCAGTGGTTCTAGAAGCGTCTCATTATTACAAAGGCGCGTCCCACACTTACTCGTGAGTAACCGAGTGAACTCTACACTAAAAGCCTGTAACTTTGACCCTCCTATCACTACGTAGCAGATAAACCAACTCAGGCAACAGATTTTTAAATTGAAATTGAACCAGTATAGGTAGAATTGCAACAGATAATGATTACTACCCATGAGTAGACATAAGAATGGATAATTCAACCAGCACTTTGAAGACAGATACGAGGCCGTAAGCTTCCACGAGCGGGGCGCACCAAAAGCGCATGTACGCAAGCTCTTCATCTTTCTCATTCTGCATTTTACCGAGCCAACCCCACCAAGGACGCCCCTAATACCCCACAAAGATGAATCCCAAGACCTGCGTCTTCGTTTTCGTCGGCACTGTGCTTATTGCCTCGCCCGCTTCTGTCGTCGCTCAGTCAAGGCTGTGCATGACATCGGGATGCGCAGCCTTGTATTCTGCCAAGAACACTCAAATCAGCTCATGCTGCTCAAGCTACCCCAACATCGACGATTGCTGCCGCACTAGTTGCAACATCGGTTCTCCTTGCCAGTGACTAGGTTCGACTCTGCAGTTCCTGCCCTGATACCTGGCATCTTTCGTAACACAACCATGGATAAAAAAACACTACTACTTTTTTCCAGCATTCCTTGTTGATATGTCTTCAATGCCAGGACCCACGTTGTATTTTTTCATCGTGGTGTAACTTCCATGACATATAACCTTTGGATACCAAGGTGCTGTCACAAGAAGCAGAAAATACCTCGCTGTACGAGAAGTAGTTGTCCAACAAATGTAATAATTAGGCGTGTGCTTATTGTATGGCTCCCACCTCCGCTAAGAGCAGGCACGACACTTGCTAACAGCTAAACAAGCGAGCGAGCGCCCTCAAAACATGTCGCCGCCGGGAGATGAGGAGTTGAAGCGCTCGAACTTGGCGGCCAGCGCCTGCTTCTTGGTCAGGATCTCATTCCGCGAGTTCTTGAGGTCCGTGGACACGTCCGTGACGTTGATCGCGTCCATGAAGTTGGCCAGCAGCGGCGCCTTGACGTTGGACGATGGCACGCTGATGCCCGCTGGACCCGTCGGGGTCAGGAAGTCCTCGATCGCGAACGCGTAGTGGTGCGCGACGGCGAAGCCCAGCATCTCGACGCAGATGACGAAGTCGTTGAGCGCCGAGGCGATCTTCTGTGCGTCCCAGCAGTCCGGGCAGCCGATGTGCCACTTCTCCGAGATGACGCCGACGCTCACGAGCATGCTGATCATGACGGACTGCCAGTACGTGAAGAAGATGATGGCCTTGATGGCCAGGAACTTGGGCCAGGGGCGCATGGGCTGCAGCTCCTCGTGCGCGCCGTGGAAGAAGATGAGCAGGCAGTAGAGCGCCCACGTCTGCGAGGCGCTGAGGATGAAACACACGTAGCCGTAGCTCACGAGCGGGTTGAGCAGTTCTCCCTCGCCGTAGACGCCGGCGAGGCTCGTGATGAGCATGACGATGCTCATGAGCAGCTTGATGGGGATGTACTGCAGGATGCCGATGGTGGTCTGGCGCAGGAACTTGCCGCCCATGGACCAGGGCTGCACGCAGCAGAAGGGGAAGACGTGCGTCATCTGCGGCTTGGAGCGCATGGTGCTGGCCAGCACGGACTGGCCGCCCAGGTACTCGACCAGGAAGCAGTGGAAGGAGTAGAGCGCGAAGGCCTCGTACAGGTCGCGCACCGTCTCGAAGAGCAGCTTGGACTCGTTGAACACGAGCGCCATGTACGACGTCAGCGCGTAGATGGGCACCATGAGCAGGATGCGGATCACGTGCTTGCGGATGCCCGCGGACGGGTTGTACAGCAGGTGCGTCCAGATCAGCCAGCCGCTCAGGATGATGGCCAGCAGCGTGAAGGCGCCCGAGATGGCGTACGCCAGCGTCTGCAGCTGCATGGCGGCGGGCCCGAGGGGGAGCAGCGCTCGAGCAGGTCCGACCTGGTTTGTAGTTCCCGAGCTCTGCCGCTTTGAAAGTTTGGAGTGGACCACATGACACAGGGGTGGATTCGAAATTAATTGCGGATGCATTTTGATTTATCACTTTTGAGAGGGCAATTGTAGTTAGCTTAGTTCGTGGTAGCGTGACGGTGCCGACAGCGGCCAACGACCGACAGAATCGTAATTGGTGCGAATACACGTTACCGTAAAAATCGGATTGAGCGAGACACACGAATTGAGTGCGACGCTCGTAAAAACAACACTGGTTAGTAATAAAAAGGGCTAGATCGCACACCTCATTAGGGATGACACCCCATCCAAAGCAGCATGCACGACTGGAGCCTCCTCACCCGAGACATCCGCAACACGGAATCTACCTTCCCTATCGCAAGGACCGAAAGGGGTAATACCTGCCCTTGATGTTATGTCACTCGCGCTACGCTACACCTGGCACTCCTCTCGCGGACCAGGGAATCCACTTTCGCAACGATGTGGTGCAACATGTGTCTGCGCGTCTTCAAGCAGAACAGAATGTTACTCTTGTGTATTACCGTGGTTGAACGAAACCGTAGAAAAACTTAACAAGGGCGTCATCCAGGTTTTACGCGCGCTCTCGATGCAAGATGCATCGGACCAGCATGAGTGGCTATATGTACTTCCCGCAGTGCAGGCGAATCTGAACCACACACCTGTGCAGTCACTTGCTGGTCACGCTCCGATTGAGGATTTCGACGGGGTTACCTGCTTCCTCCCGGCTAGATGCTGTCGTGGTGCCAGCCAATACCTCTGGAAACGCGAGAGTAATCGAACTTGACAATGTTGCCCAACTTGAACATCTCCGCACGTTGCTGCACGAGATTCATCGTGAGGCTGCTGATGTCAAGGAGCGCAAGCGGCTCCAAGACATGAGATCACACAAGGGCAGTTCTGTTAGTTGGCGATTTCGTACTATGATCAAAGATCGACCACGGGCTGCCAAACAACAAGCTATTGGGCCAATGGGTTGGTCCACACGAGAACCCTGTCCCACTCCTTCACGATCGAACACTTGGTGACTGGGCGTGTGTACGATGTGCACGCGTCCCGCTTGGAATTCTACGTGTACACCGACCTGGACACCAGTGAGGAGCTGCTAGGATTGGTCTCTAGCCAAGGGATGGTGTTTGGCGTTGAAGGTTTTCGCGAGCACCGCTTCAACCAACAGCTCGATCGGTGGTGTCGTGGGTCGGCCTTCCGGCCATCGAGAACTCATGGGAGCACCTGGACACGATACTCCAAGGTGTGGCCGAGAAGGTTCGCAACTACGCAGCTGCCAGCGGAGACGACGGTCTGTTCCGTCAACCTGGGTAGCACACGAGGTATCTGCGAGCTTTGGGGGCAGTGTCGGCTAATTGTGTCAAGATCCCGATGCTAGTGGCAAATAGCAGCGGCCCAGAAGTGCACAGGCCAATGGCCGTGGCAGCGAGATGCCTCTCGCCGGTGGGGACTTTGCAAGTGTGCACTCTGAGTGCCATTTGCCCCGATCATGCAGCCCGCGTTGGTAGTGGGCGCTGGCACGCGCCCACAACTACGTGAAGGACACTACGACAGGCGAGTGAGCAGAGAACGTCGGGAGTAGTTTGCATATCGTTTCAATTTCCGCATTAATCAACTTACTTCTTCGGAAACACCCCGGATTTCGCGACTCTTTGCGTGTTACCAAGTGAATACCGAACCAGCGACTAGTGTTACCTCTACCCAGGGTTGCAAGATGGGAAGTGGGAATAAACCTTTATTCCACCCACCTACCCCAAGTCGTTTTTTGGGGGAAACAGTCATAGAACCCCAGCACCCATTGAAGAAGGGCTATGCATCAGTTTTTGAATGGATTTTAATGCAAATCCGTATAAAACAACGAGTCTCAGCAACATTCATTCGGTGTGAAAGTAACATCTAAGAAGTTCAGTCTTAACACATAATTAGCCAATATCATTGCATTATAGTGTATCAAGGGTTAGGTTGTGACTATCCAAAATCCCGACCTACCCAATCGTTTTGAAAAACCCACTATTTCCTACAAAAGTATGGGAATTTTTGTAACCTTGCCTCTATCGGTTATTTCCCATCGTACTGAAATGTTCATAAACCTGATCAGTTCGGTATATGATCACATCGAGAGCTAACCGTGACTCGCCGCTAAGCCGAGATATCCGATCCTGAATGGTTGGTGCCCAGCATCTGCCTTGGCACCTCTTCACAACATCAGGATTGACTTTACTGGGTCACTACACACTGAAACTGACCTTCAGCCATGCCAGGACTATATTGTTTTTAGTTAAAACGTAAAAAAAATCTCTTCACACTGAAAGTGTCGTGATCGATGAGCACTGAATACGCTGTTCACTGCGAACGGTCTTTGGCTCCGCGAATATGGTGTAACATAATGCAACATGTGTCAAATCGCCAATGCATCCACGAACAAGTCGTATTATATATAGGTAATAAATCTGACGACACCGTGCGCGTCAAAATTATAGGACCACCTCTATGCGATCTCATAACTCGACTATTTTTATCATTAGAAAGAACTGCGTGTTTGCACTTTATCTGGTAGCTCGCATACACGTGCAAGGTTGTGTAGTGTCTGTAGAATGAAGACACGGTTGGGGGAGCCTACAGAGCTCCCTGAAGGTATGACTAAAGTGTATTACAGTACTTGGTATTAATAAAAGCCAAAGTGGATAGGGCATTAACTACTGTACTTATAGTGTTGCGGCTCCTGCTAGCCAGTGAAGCCGCAGTTATCGGAATCTAGTTTGTCGCTCACAAGATATCAAGTTTGTCGTTATAATGCACTAGATTTCTGACTGGACATCAGCATTTCCGTTATGATGTCATCATGTTTTGCATTGTATGCAAGATTCGCAGGGGTAGTCATCACGCTTGCCGTGATTGACTGCAAACATCTGACGTTGCTGCTAGCTTGGACAGGAGGAATTAAGCTATTCAAGTATATTGGACTTCATTTGTTGCAACGTAAGTAGATTTATGTTACTACTTGTAGATTGAAGGCTGGAGATTGCCTCCTCAACAGGTCGACACAAATTAGGACCCAATACAAAATCCAACATGAACCGAAACCCCGTACAACGCGATATGACTAGAGATCTGCACCTCAAAATGATAAACATTGATCGAATTATTTTTGAGACCATGACTAAAATTATAGGGGCGGTCCAATGATTTTGACGCGTTCTATTAATACTCGTTCCTTGATTAATGATGATGGCGATCTGGCATCACTGCACAACGATCTCTCGACAAGAGTCAGTCTCTTGGGAAAGAATGTTCCTATCATGTATGAATACATATACCGTTGCTATTTCACGGTATTGTCAAGCATCCCACGAAATGAGCAAGAGCACTGTTGGCGGGAACGAGCACGAGCAGCAAAAAGCCTGCAAGCGCGCCTATCGGGATTTGAGCGCTCGCTATGATTTCGATTCGACAAGGGAGCGTCAATTCCCAGCTCGATAACTAGCAGAAGTTATTGGATAAAAATAAATTACTATACCGGGATTAGCTAGAATAGTGCAGGGCGTCAAAAGAGCGGTGCCTCCTCCTGCTCATTCCGGGCGTATTTACTATGGGAAGGTCTAAAACTTTTATCTATGAGCTCGCTTGATCGTCGAGAGCTCGTAAGTTGATTTGTTTTTGTTAGCTCGCTTGGCCCTGCTCGTGGGATGCTTATGTATTATTCCCAACATACTGATGATCAAGACATCACAGTGCGCTGCACTACTGCATTAATAACACATGAACTTTATCTATGTCAGCCTGTGTGTTGGTCAACAAAAGCAAAACAAGAACTTGGGTGATCTGCCAGTATGCATTGATCTCATGTTCTGCGAATAATATAATAATCCAATTTTAATTTAGAAAGGGAAATTCCAAATTACGTCAGTAATTTCGGACTAATTCCAGAATACGTCCATCTGGCGCATTTAACGGGAGAGCATGAAACGGCTAATATGAGCTGCATTCTGCACTCAGATAAGGTAATTCATCAAACCAGCGAAGATTGAGTGAGTGACGGGCTGTACCGACTCTCTAGCGTCTACTGTGCCACCAGCACTGCCAACACTAAGCCACCACATCTCCCTGTTCACTTTCAATTTCATCACCATCAGAACAGACCACGAACCTGCATCCCTTGTTTTTCAGCGCTGTTGCTGTCGCTGCAGTGTTCAGCTCGGTGGAGGCTATCGTTATTGATCACGACAAGGTGCAGCCGTTTGCTCAGCCGGACCCCGTCACCTTGTCCGAGAAAGTGGCCATCAAGTTCAAGCCGAGTCTTCTAATCGTTAAGGGGTGCCACCCGTACCCTGCTGTCAATGCTGCTGGTGATACGAGCGGAGGGCTGAAAGGAACGGGGAAAACCAACTGAGACTGTACTGGATCACCTCTGGGTTCGCGAGTGTATGGTCGTTCGGGTTGGTACAAGGATATTTGGGCCATAATGTACGCGTGGCATTTCCCCAACGAACAGGGCTACGGTGTTATCAAGGGTTACCGTCACAAGTGGTCTGCCGCAGTCGTGTGGCTCGACAACCCTGCTTTCGAGAAGCCAAAAATTCTCGCCGTGTCGACCATTGGCGCTAGCGGTGTGTATGAGATTACGAAGAATGGTACACCACCAGAGTGCGGCCGTTGGTCGTGTGACCCACCATTTGGTGAGTACATCAACGAGACGAGTCCCATGCTCGCATACGTGCGTCTACTGGACTAGCCTTGACTACAGTGAGGGGTCAAGGCGAATTCCAAGATCTCATTATGTGGGACCAGTTGACGGAGGAGGTGCGAAGCAGCCTAAGCACTGCAGACTTCGCACCCCCCTTCATCGAAAAAGCCTACAAACCAAATCTCGAGTCGGCTCGTCCGTTCTACTAGTTTCCTATCGAAAAAGTGCCGCTGCCGAGATACGTGCGTTCCAAGGCCTCTCGGGTAGTGTCAAGCGGAGAAGTGTCTACACCAAAATACTCGGATTACATAGTAGCATCCTGTCACATTGTGAAAACAAAGCCCACACACCATTTTAGGTTTTGGGTTTTGAGTTTGCGGTTTACTAACGAAATTACTGAATAACTTACATACCTTGTTTTTTATTGAAATCCTGATGGTAAAAATGACCCCGTTGTCAACTAATAAAAGCCGTCTATCAAACAAATCGCAAGTTTAACAGAATTCCCGTCCCTGACAAGTGAAATGGTTTGACGAAATCGGTAACTGCATTTTTCTTAACGTTAATTAAGACGTGCGCTTAGCTGGCAAATATGGTTTCTTCCTGTTAAAATTCATCAACATAATTTCAAATGTAAATGTGCAGATCCGCTCCTTACTCGAGCGATCCAACCATTTGATTCAGGAGAAGCGAGTTGTGTACTGTTGAGGTTAGGACTCGCCACACAGCCCTAGCCGAAGTACCGTGTGGACCCTTTATTCTAATACTGAAAGGACACGCGCAGTACAGTGACTCTAAACTTTGATGTTCTACGTCAAATGGTTGGTAGGCACGATATTTATCTGTGTTTTAGGCAACCGCATACTTTTCTCGAGTGAGCATCAAGACTAGCTCCCTGCTCCATAACCTACTTAATCTCACTCCTCTTTCCACCATTACGTCTACAAGTCCTTCTCTCAAGCGCTCATGCCTGCTACTTTAACAGGTCATGAGTCGCAGCCAAGCCTCGAGTGACGACTTCCCCCGACTTACCGGGTCAACAAATTTCGACCTGTGGAAGACCGGGGTGACGGCATCGCTTGATGGCAAGCACCTCCTCGGCTTTGTCACCAAGAAGGACTCCGACGGAGTGAGCGACGACGATGACGCCAAAGATGAAGATGGTTCGTCCGACAATGTTGAAATTTCCGACTTCGAAGACCCTCCCAAGGATTTTACGCCTGTCGGCTTCGACTCACGCTAAGAGAGCCGCGTCCAAGGTGACCGAATCGGTCCTCACGGATGGACAGAAGTCGCTGTACCTGTTCCACTTCATGCCAGCGTCGTGGGAGGACGATCTACGCATCTGGAAAGGAAACCGGAAGTACATCCCGTACGATGAACTCAAGAAGAGCCCCGAAAACAAGTACGAAAGATAGAGGCGCAAACAAGCTACTCTCTGGGGAAGGGTACTCCTGAAAGTCGAAGGACCACGGTTGAAGGTACACTTACTACACTAGAGCAACCAACACCACTTGTACGTCCTATGACGAAGTGTGCAGCTACTGCCAAAAGCCACGCCATCACATTCGACAATGACGTGGATTGCAGAAGGATCTCCGCGATGGCATTGTCAAGGCGGGCACTATTCTACCAGCAAATTTCGAGTTTCGCGGCGGAAATCCTCGCAGGTCCCACTCTTACGAACGACGTGACAACAATTCGAGTCGTGGCCGTGGATCATGGCAGAAAGGCGGTCGAGGTCGGAACAACGGCGATCGTGGCAGCAACCCTGGCACCATCGACAACAGACAACAACTGTCTCGCCGTGAAGAAGGATGCTATAGCTAATCTCGCCGTGATGAGGCTCGTATTGCGGTTGCCAGTGTCATGAAGCCGGCACCACCTGCCATCAGCCTCACCGCCCAACCAGCGCTAGCTTCGACTCCAACTGGACCATCGACTCATGGTGCACGAGCCACGTCACTCAGCATGCCGAATGGTTCGTCTCGAAGAATCCTGCCACCAGTTTCATCACAGTCGGCGGAAAATCCGAGATTCCAATTGAAAGAACCGACGATGTCGTGCTCCGAGTCACCGACTCAAAGGGACGCCACCGCCAACTCACGCTTCGTGACGTGCTCTACACACATCAACTGAAGTTCAACCTTTTATCGGTTCCTGCAGCAGTGGAGCACGACTTCCGCTTCACATCCCAGCGCGCCGTATGCACGGAGCAGTCGGACCAAAGGTTCAATGTCAAGGCAAAGAAGTCTACCAGTGCCAAGCTGTACCAGTTCACGGCCTCGCCGATCAAAAAGCAAGAAGTCCACGTGGCCATGTCAGGTAAGCCCACTGCTATTATGCTCTTGCACAAACGCCTAGGTCATCCTAACTTTTGTGTCTTACAAGCGCTGACTAAGGTTCGGGCGCTAAAGGGACTCGAAGGCACAGCCGTAGTTCCCCGCTACAATTTCGTTTGTTCTGCTTGTACTTATGCAAAGTCACACCGCAATGTATTTCATTCCAATATACATGTTGAGCGTGCTACCATGCCTCTACATAACGTTCATTCTGACATTTGTGGACCGCTACCTGATCCTAGTATCTGCGGGTGCCGGTACTTTGTTGTCTTTATTGATGACGTCACTCGCTACATGTTCCTATACCCTATCAAAGCACGGAGTTAGCTGTACGCCTGCTACGAAACCTTTCGGGTGAAAGCCTTGAATGTCGTCCGCTCACACACTCATACTCTTGAGTATACAGGTCCCTCAGAAGACAGGAATATTCGGGTACTTCAAGCCGACAATGCCAAGGAATATGAAAAACTTGGTCGAATTATCTTTACACGGTATGGAACACATGCACAATCCACAAATGCATACACACCACAACAGAACGGTTTGGCCGAACGACGAAATCTCACGATCCTAGAACGCATCCGTGCTCTCCTACTTGAGGCCACACTACCTAAGATGCTTTGGGCCGAATGTGCTACTCATTTCACTACACTACTTAACATGACACCGATCGAGAACACATATCAACGCACTCGTTACGAACCCTGGCACAACCGCGAACCCTGCGTGGAGTATCTGAAAGTATTTGGATGCGCACCATACGCTCAAGTGAATGCCATTTACAGGGACAAGCTCGATGCACGAGCTAAGCTATGCATTTATCTGGGTATTCTCGAACATAAGAATGGCTATTATCTTAGGGACGTAACATCCCATGCGATCGTCTACAGTCGCGACGTGGTCTTTAATGAAACCAGTTTTCCAAGGATTGGAACTGTTGATGATACCTCCGAACCACTACCACTACCGCCACAACTTGCCGCATTGACAGATCCAGCCCCATCGTCCACTACAGAAGAGACACCTGTAGAGGCGGAACTTACCCCGCAGGTCGGACCAAGTGACGAGGCTATCCACTTTCATCTGATATCGCATCGATGCCGAAACCGCTTCCATCACTGAGAAATGCCCTTGAACATGGCACAATAAGCTGTTCCTTTATGTCGGAGATCCCTTCTACTTCTCCACATCGCTCAGCTAAACGCCCTCGGTACGAGGATGAAATTCTCCTGACTGAGCTTAATTCTAAGGAAGCCTCCGAGGAAGCAGCAGAACGTATTCACTCATTTCTCAGCCTACTTGTTATCCGCTACGTGCCGGAACGCAAAACATATAAGCAGTAATGGCATCTTCATACGGGAATGAATAGCGAGCAGCAGCCAATCCGAATACCAGTCCCTTACGAAAAACAAGACGTGGACCTTGTCCCTTCGCCGAAAGGCTGGTGACTTCTTCAAAACCGCTGGGTCTTTGTTGTCAAGAATACTGGCACTGGCGAGATAGATAGATAGATAGATAAGGCCCGTCTTGTTATCAAAGGATTTTTTACAACATAATATTATTGACTACGACGA
The DNA here is from genome assembly GCF_018691715.1 of Phytophthora cinnamomi. Taxonomy (NCBI): domain Eukaryota; phylum Oomycota; class Peronosporomycetes; order Peronosporales; family Peronosporaceae; genus Phytophthora; species Phytophthora cinnamomi. Next base: position 589,660 of record NW_027150948.1, on the reverse strand, counting down.
CGTATTGTCTCCTGCCATACGGATGGAAGTGCTTCGCCTTCTGCTTAACATAGCTACGTTTCTTGATTATGAGATTCACCAGATGGATGTTAAACCTGCCTTTCGCATTGGCTTCCTATCTTAGGAAATTTACATGGATCAGCCGTAGGGATTCGCTGCCCCCGGTCAAGAACACTTGGTGTGCAGACTATTAAACGCCTCTATGGTCTTCAACAAGCATCTCGTATTTGGTATCAGACATTGTCTGCTTTCCTAGAGAGTGTCGGATTTCGAAAGTTGATGAAGGATCGCTGTCTTTTTTCGATATTTGATGGACAGGTCTGCTACATTGCAGTCGACGCGGATGACTTGCTTATCATCGTTCCCACGGTTAACCTCGTATGTCGTATTAAATCGGCCCTGAAACAGAGATTTCCAGGGGCACATTTAGGGGAGGTGAAATACATCCTCGGCTGGTCAATCGAACGAAACCGCAAAGACAAAACCATTCTCATTCATCAACGCAAGTATGCAACAAATGTCCTCGACAGGTTCAAACACCTCGCCAGATACCCAACTACGATGCCATCAGATCGTAGCATTAAACTCCCAAAAGCCATCTAGCTCACCACTCAAGAAGAGAGATAGGTAATGACAGATATTCCATACCGAGAAGTTGTTGGAAGTATCGTGTATCTCATGGCTGGAACTCGCCTAGATCTAATATTCTATATGCGCGAAGTCAGCCAATTCTTATCAAATCCTGGAATGGAACACTGGAAAGCAGCGATAAGAGGTCTAAAATACCTGTCAGGCACACCAGACCAAGGTGTACTGCTAGGTGGATCAACATCTATTGACGCCATCAATCTAGCTGAGTATCTGACAGCTTACACACACTCGGTCTATGCCAACTACCCTGACACTAACCGATTCGTTGGCGGATATGTTACGATGATCGGAGCAAGTCCGATATCACGGCTATTGAGAAAGCACCACACGGAAGCGCTCTCGATTACGGAAGCTGAGTATATTGCATTATGTCATTCATGCAAGAAGTCATCTTTCTTAAACTGCTACTCAAAAGAGCTTGGGTTTTCTACTACTAAAGCGACAGTTATTATGGAGGACAATCAACGCCGCATTAAGGTCGCTACCAACCCGGAACTACACGGAAGATCAAAGCACATTTACATCCGTTATCATTTTGTTCAAAAACAAAAAGGTAGAACGACACGAATTCAACGTTGTTTATTGCAATATCAAGTCGATGGTAGCACATATCTTTACGAAAGCTCTAGACAAGCATCAGTTTAAAAATAAATTTTGCGTCGTAATTTAGGTGTGCATTCACTTAAGACAGCGCCAATTAGCAACGCTTAAGACAACACGAGACACTAACTCAGTTAATCGTAGCACTTCAATGCATATTGAGTCTCGGGTTATACGTGAGCTTTCTCCTTATACTAGGTTTACTCACGATGCCGTCTAGATTTTACCCTCTCACGAGGTTTTCCTGGTACACAGTCGCCAAATACATACATGGATACATACATGAAGCAACAATAAAACTACTACTGATAATTATAGAATATAACGGCTTGATACCAGTGCACGCTATGATACCGGTCACAACGTCGCAACAACACAAGTGTACTCACCAAACAGCGCAAGCAGCAGTCGCAGGATCTACCGAAGCCCTCAGTCAACCACAATTGCACTACTCAGTGAAAACAGTGTTAGTTGCAGAAATCGAACCCGCAATGGCTGGACTGCGATCCAGACACGCAAACCATTAAGCTACGATTTGCCAAGCATAAAAGTGCTGGCTCAAATCGTCCGGATAGTACCCTGATAATGAGCCAGGAAGGCTATTCAGGTTTGGGCTCGCCACACAGCCCTAGCCGAAGTACCATGGGGACCCTTTATTCTAATACTGAAAGGACACGCGCAGTACAGTGACTCTAAGCTTTGATGTTCTACGTCAAATGGTTGGTAGGCACGGTATTTATCTGTGTTTTAGGCAACCGCATACTTTTCTCGAGTGAGCATCAAGACTAGCTCCCTGCTGCATAACCTACTTAATCTCACTCCTCTTTCCACCATCTCTTCTACAAGTCCTTCTCTCAAGTGCTAAAGCCTGCTACTTTAACATGTACTGCGCTTTCTTGTAGTTGGCTCAGGAGTTCTTGGAATAGTTCACTTTTTGGCTGACAAGGATCTTGTCCGACTTTGTTAAACATGTTCTTGATCTTTCTGTCATAGCTCGGAATCTCGTTCACGGCGGAAACGGCTTCTTCAACACAGTGAATCACCTGCACGCGATAAATCTGATACTTTCCACCAGGTGAAATTCTCTGAGAGATCTTCCATTGCGGGAATTTCTTCTTGATTGCGGCTTTCAGTGGGGATCACCGGCAAAACAAGCCCGCTATTTAAAAAGTTCTAAATGGCAATCGGTACTATGACCCCACAGTTGTGTTCATGTTATATAGTCCATTAACGATTTTTATTGCTTATGTTTTGTATACTTTTGAAAAACAAGTCCACCACTCACCGCCAGTTAAAGCATGCATTATAGCCAGTTGCTTCGCACTTAAGCCCACACAACCGAAGTTGCTTCATCGCGTTCACAAGGCCGTCACCCGTCGCCCCGCCGCCCGTAAAAGATGAACACCCCGTTCCAGTACCATATCGAGGACTCTCTTCGTACTCTCCCACGTCATGGAAGTGACATGGGACGAAGAGACCTGCACCCTCTGGTGCATGGAGATGAGTCTTATCGACAGGTTGGAACTCTGCTCGCTATGTGGAGCCTACATGAAGTCATCGTTTACGCGCAAGCGCTGGCGGTACTCTCGCCGCGCAGAGCACCCAGAGGGTTGAGAGGTGTCTCGTGAAATGCTTACTAGATCGTTTTCAAACTAGCGTTGGTAGTCGAAGTTGAAGGTGCATCGTCCGGTGCGGCTTCTGCATGCGGCTATCTCAAGGTCAAGTATCCGATCTAACGGACGTATGCGACGGAAACGCGTCCTACTTGGACGAGTACCAGTCTCGCACAGTACCTCCTAAGGCCACCTTAACCTAGGCAGTAGCTATAATTAGAAAGGAAGTTTTAGCTTGCCACAACATGTATATAACTGTGGATGTCATAGTACAGATTGCCATTTCTAATTTGGAACGTTCTAACTAGTGGGCTTGTTTTGCAGGCTGCCATCACCTGCCAAAACGTTGGTGTGAGCTATCCGCGGAACACAGGCAACGAGCGAAGGAAAGCCTCCTTGGAAAGTAAAAAAAGTCCTAACGTTACAACGTTCATAAGCGTGTCTTAGTATACATGTACGCCTACGAAAATCTGTCGCTCTAAGAAAACCATGGGTGTTTTTTTGACGTTGGTCCGTGTCTATGGTGTGTACACCTTGGAATTGATTGATGCATTTTATCAGTGTCCACAATGAATCAATAAATTGTCGGCTGATGCAGTTATTTTCGTCGCGATATGCAAATGCACGCATTTATCGACGGTAAAAGAAACTTCTAGCCTTCAAATCGCTCTTCTGCTGGTCCATTTTTTTAAGCATCCTATTTGTTAAATCCGAGAACGAGATCATCACTCTTAGTCATTTTTCAGATTTTTTAAATGATTAAAGAAGGACAGTCAATAGCAGCGCATTTCCCGTCGAACACAACAACCCGCGGCATTCGGCGCATCCATGATCTTGGTACAATGCCCAAATCGCTTGTTCAGAAGAATCGATATTGTCTCACATACTTTTTTCGTTGTGGAGGAAGTAGAATTTACTATAAAAAATGAGTTTTGGAAAATTAAGAAACATATGCCCTTGCAATATGGCAAGCATAGGGCAAAATACCGCGTCGCGCAGGCCATGGTAATCGAAGGTGCAACTGCAGATAGTATTCTAAGGCGAAATAGGCTACCCAGAACACTTGCTCCGAGAGAGTACACAGGTCGTCGACAGCAGTGAAAATAGCGGATGTGGACTAAAGAATCGAGGCAAGATTGGAAGTAGGTGTTGGAAATACATGCACTATCAAGTGCGTCGGTGCGGAAAGAGCTTGCAGGTGTGATTCCAAGTCTTGGACGCAGGTGGGAATTTGGACGCAGGACTCTTGGTACATCGGCGGGCAGATGAAACGCTCGAATTTTACGATCTCACCGACTGGGGGCGGTTGGTCTAGCCATCCCAATCGTGCAGAATGTGGACAACTGGATGTAAATGATGAAGACATCCGTCATACGCTGGATGAGCTCCATGTCGAGACCGAATTCCCGACGGTAGCTGATGTCACCACCGATAACGCTGCACCTGAACCTGCGAGTGCATCTTCAAGCGCAAATAAGCTGCGCGGTGGTGATGCACTGATAAATGCTAACAGTGAAGGTGATGCTTGCAAGGCGGGTTTACGCGCAGAGCAAAAGCGCGTCTTGGCGGAAGTCAGAAGCAGTGACTCAAGTGACGTTGGTGAGGATGAATATACTGGACACCCAATCAGCGCTGGTGCAATTCGGTGAGTGTTCGGTTCGCGCACGAAACAGAAAACGGGGGGGGGGGGGCGCTCGGTGCCACAGGAGCTAATGACAGCGTTTGCAGGATCAGCAACACTTATATTGGTAACGGCAGCAGCAAAAATGGTTATGCCAAGGAAGCAAAACAGCCTCCAGAGTGGTCGCACTGGAAGGTAGCCATCGAGAAAGAACTTGCTGATCTTCAGGCACACGGCACCTGGGAAGTAGTAAAAAACCCAGTTGGAGCAACGATGGTGTCCTCAAAATGGGTATTTCGTATCAAGTTTAACAGCAGAGGTGAACTTGAGCGTTTTAAGCGCGGCCCATAGCGCGTGGATTTATTCAGCGCGTTAGTGGTATCGATTTGTATGATACCTACTCACTGGTTCTCAAGATCACGAGCCTGCGTCTCCTAGCGGCTTCAGTAGCCGTCTGGCAACGCAAACTGCGTCAAGGAGGTGTAACAAACGCGTATGCCCACGCTGATCTCTACCGATCAGTACTGGTGAAGCCTCTAGAAGGGACAGTAAACGACGACGCGGTGACCACTTCTCAAGTCTCTCTATGCGCTCAATCAAAGTGGACTATTGCGAAATAAGCAGGTGCTGTCGCTGGGCTACACGAGGAACAAGTTGAATCCGTGCCTCTTCTCCCGTCGCCAAAATGGAAGTCTATCATTGCTGGTGCTTTACGCCGAGGACGTTGCCATTGTAAGTGAAGGTGAAGCCGAAAGTGATTGGGCTGTGGCCCAATTTGCCCGCAAGTTCGACGTTAAGGACACGAGTATCGCAGACTAGTGCCTGAGGATCACGATCAATCGCACTGGAGATGGTATCCTGGTGCACCAGCGTGACACTGTGGAAATGTTGCTGCGCGACATGGGAATGGCTGAGAGTAGATCCGTCCACATACCCATGGACATCTCGAAGGTCTTTGATGACGACTTGATGGTAGACCACACGGCCATCACGATAAAGACAATTGGGTCGCTCTTGTGGATCTCGAATTGCACCTGACCTGACATCACTACAGCCGTCAACTACTTGATACGGTTCGTTGCTCTCCCACGGCAAGCTCATTGACAAGCTATGAACGCGTACTTCGATGCCTTCCTGGTACGACTTCGTTTGGTCTGAAATTCAAGCATGGACAAGGTGTCAGCACCAAGCTTCTTGCGACTATCGACAGTGATGCAGACTGGACCGACGAAACGTCTGATGCCAGGTCTATCTCTGGTGCAGTGCTGATGACCAACGGCATAACAATTTCCTGGGTGGCAAAGAAACAGTCTTCTGTTGCTGTGCCTACCATTGAGTCGGAATATGTCGCAGAAGTCATGGCGCCTAAGGATACTGTCTGTTTGAAACAAGTGCTGGTGAGGCTGCAACTGTGGATGGCCAAGGATGCCGTCTAGCTGCAAGAGGACAATCAGTCCGCTATCAAGGCGACGGAAAATGAAGTGGCGAGTGCAGCAGCAAGCACATCAACATCCGTTTTCATTTCATCAGGGATGTGATTAGGCGTGGCGATTTGACGGTCAAGTACTGCTCCACAGAGCGGCAACTCGCCGACATCCTGGCCAAGCCACTCCAGCGCGTGTCGTTTGAACGCTTGAGAACTCAGCTACGCGTTGTTGAGCTGGTGTAGCCTTTGAGGGAGGCTATTGCATTTTGCAAAACCAAGTCAGCTCTTGGCGGAGTTCTGGGTGGTGATTGTGTGGTCGCGGACTTGACGATGGAATCAAGTATCGAGACGGAGTGCTTTCGTGGCAGTCACCGTGATGTTTCTGAAGATGACGCTAGCACACATCAAGTGGCGATGACTGGTACATCCGAACTAGCACAGTCGTTCAGGCTGGAAGAAGACCTGGCTGGTGATCGCGCCAGCAGCGAGAGTGTGAAGCGTCGTGCTTACATGTAAGCTAAGCTGAGTAGTGAGGCGGACTTCCGATTCTGTTACTTATGTGTGACACTTCAACCCAACTTTTAACCAATCAAATAATGTCATCATATAGTCGCAGAATTCATCTTACGTTTTTGCAAGCGATAATGCAGTATGAGGAGATATTAATACCACAAACACCACACATCCATGGCAGCAATAATAGTGGAATGGGCAAGTCCTGTGGTGTACCTGTATGACCTGTCCTACGGGTAAGGTAGGAATCACTCAAGCACATCCAAAACTTGTTCATGCCCGCTTAGACGCCCCAGACTGTCTCTCAGCATCTGCAAAACTGTGTTTGCTTGATAATAATACCAGTGCCATTCATTATCAAGACGTTAGAGGTGAGTCGCAGCTTAATGATAGCAGCTTTTCCTTATCGCTAGCTAGGATAATGTATTGTCGCGTTCACTAATTTTGCCACCCTATCAGGGCTTCTTAATCGGACATTGAGCATAATCACCATGGTGCTAAAATTAGATTATGAAACTGCAAAACGGACGTCGGTCCGAATAATTTTAGCAATCAGAACTACTTTAGATAGCAACATGCAACAGCTCCTCGCTGGTACATGTGGATACGGGCATTGTCCAACATCAGAATTGAGCGGGGTAGTGGCCAAGGATTCATAAACGGCAAAATCTTCGAGCGTAATACTTCGTGAAATGCTGCTCGGGTAAATGTGCCTTCAACATGCCCCCAAGCAAAAACCCAGTGATATCAGTTGCTGTCAGTAACGAAACCCGTTTTCCACGTGAAAATGGAAGCGATACAATCGCAGGTTGGCCACGAGGTGACCAGGCGTGTTGGCGCAGCATAGATCGCCCGTCCGTCGTGGTTTCATCGTCGAAAACAAGTTAGCCAGGACATGAGTAAAATGGAGCTAGTCGTACCAAGTATTGTTTTCGCTCTGCAAGAATACTTTCTCAAGCCCGCTTGGTTAATTTCTCCGTCGACAAGTCCAAATCAAAACGAAGCACTCGACATACAGTAGCATCTAAAACATTGTCAAGCTGGGGGAAACGTTCCGTGATGGACGCTTTTATTTTGAAGAAATAAAAGCAGGGGTGAGCTTTTACATAGTCGTCGACGAAGTCGAGTACTTCGAGAGGCCATCGAGATGTGCGATGCTTCTTTCTGATCTTCTTGTCAACATTACCAGTCGATTGAAAACGCAGTAGCCACCGCCGAAGAGTACGCTCTGCAATGCCGAGCACGACAGATACCATATGTACCGGAATGTCGTACGCATAGAGCAAAATAACAGCCCTCCACCATAAGTCTTCGGAGTAAGTCATTTTAAGCAAGAAAACCCGAATGGCCGGGTGATTGGCGGCATTCGGACTTTCTCGTCCTCTAAGGACTGCTAACTTGCCTCTAATCTGAGTTTTAACTTTAGCACAGGTCATAGCAAATCCCACCCTACACCTAGTCTCGCCTATCTTATTCCCGGTTTAAGACCTCGACTTGGTCAAAATGTGTGAAAGGCACAATAGCACATGGCGATATGTTCATTACTTTTTTCGAAATTTATTACGGAGCACGTAATTTATAATTACGCGGTAGTTTACGATACGTTGTATTGTGGTTTGCAGATATTTTGTGGCTCGGATTTAGGGCTTAGATCGATCTCTGAGATAAAATAATTCGAAGACATAAAAATGCGAGACGGTATCAACCTCCAGGCGTAGGTAAGCCGCACCACCTCTTCCTACTTAACATAATGGGCGCACCGTTGGTTCTCAGGACACCGAGGTAACGTCGCCGGCTACTGCTACTCCGGTATGGCTCTGTTGGACGTGTTTAATGGCTCGTTAGCTTCGTCTGTGAGTGCACGAGCGGCTCCTGCAACACTGCGCTTTCCGCTTCTCTGTGGCGTGAGCCAGAGGTCCGCCAATACAGTATGGTATTGAATTGGATCCACCGGCTGACACTAATAAAAACTGCAATTTTAAGCTAAACAATAATAAAAATTGCCGCAATTTATATTGTATTGGTACAGAAATGGTACAACTTATATCACTTTACAGAGGGATATAGCAGTTGAGATCGCAATTTTCAAGAGAGTAGGCTCAATCTAATGGTGCTAGCTGGGAGTTGAACGGCGCCATCAACAGGTTCAGGGAACCCCAGGCGCAAAACTGTCCTGATCCCGTCACTATTAAAATTAAACTCGGTTGATCGGCGATAGAGGTGCTGGTAGTGGTGTCAAATGAGCAGCTCAAACGGGGAATGTATGGGCTGATCGCACGCACACGTGGAAATAAATATCGTTCCGGAGGCGCATGGCTGTGTAGATGCGCCATAGAAGGATCTCACCAAAATGGCGCCATTCGTCATGGACATCGCGGTCGTACGGGAAGATCAGCAGCTTCCACCCCAGGGAGCATCGAAAATCTGGAGCCCATGGTTCTTTCACAACACCTGGACGAGGTCACACTCGAAGAAGCAATACGTAGCAGCCTCTATAGCCCGGCAGCCGGGGCGCACACAGTGTTGCGCCAGCGGTGATACTGCACTCAAGTGACCCTGGCCTATAGACTGGAGGTTTATTGGCTAGACTTTCGGTATTTGCCAGTGGGGCACTTTTACAAATTTATTGCCAATAATTGGATCAATTTTATATTGTATTGAGGTCAGTGGAGGCCAGTAATAAAAAAATATATTGAAAAACTGATTATTTATTGTGTTGCACTATTTTTTTCCGACCACTGGCGCGAGCAGCTCTCCGCTATGTAAGACCACATGTTGATATGTACTTCGCTACGATTTTACTTTAGGAAAAGCGTTTCGTATGAACTGCTGTAGCTCCTCTAAATAAAATGTAGGGTGGGCTTTCACGCACTTTCGAACACGGGCAACCACGGCACTCGGCCAACGCGACGAGCGGTTAGTTCGATCTCCTTCATCAACCATACCATCGGTCAAAAACAACTTGTACCAACGTTGCAGTGTGCGCACGTTAGGCCAACATATATCGCTAACATACTGCATACAGATTCCATACACACGCATAAGAAAAACAGCTCGCCAACGGTAGTCGAGAGAGTGCATGCTGCACTTGTGCACGATGAAGGTTTTCGGAAACTGCGGTGCTTCGACAGATCGGCAGCGCGATCTGCCGACCACTCGTCAAGTGTCCAGATGGAAGTGTCCAATTGCATATGTTATATTTATAAAGCGCGGCATTATAATCCGTACTCATCCATCGCGATTTCGGCCGAATTGCGTTTTTGGATCGGCAATTCGACCACAGATAGCGTAAATCGAGATCGATATCGAGGCTGGTGAAAATAAATTGGTCGAGTTAGTGGACATCTGTTTTTATATCGGGCGCCAGATATTATAACTCGGGCAAAACACTAGGTGAAAACGACAAACGCATTGCAAAGCATAATATTACGGGACGACTTACGCAAGGTAAAGTTTACGGGACGACTTACGCAAGGTAAGTTTACGGGGCGACCCGTCAACTAACAATTGGATTCAACAACGAATGGCCATAAGTGAGTAGGTGGTCTAGAGTCCAATAGAGTACGCACAAGAGAGTACGGACTTTAAGTTACAGTCACTTGTCATTCTCTTTACGAACTCAAGCTTCCACCACGTTACAGATAATTAAGCGAACGATTAATCAGTTATTCAATCATACAAGTTGCAGTAATGGACTCCAGGCACCTCTATCCTCCCAATATCTACGGTCTGAGTGACAACGTGATTGGCACTGTTCACACCATGTGGAATAATGGCTCCAGACCCCAGGAACGTAACATGCAAATGCAGCTGAGCAGACACGACCCTGGAACCTCTCAGCACAGGCGACTGGGCTGTGAGAATAGTGCGAGCATACTTCCAGGTGTACCATCGTGCGAACACACAAACCAAATCACCACGGCGGACCCAGTCTCGAAGTGGTCGGGCCAGCAGATCATGTCGACAAGCGTGACCAGGGCGCTCCAGTCAATCGCGATACTTCAGGCAAGTGGCATCTACCTCGATGCGAACCAGCAGCGCGCCATTATGGAAGACGTCCTGCGCAAGAAGGACCGCCATCGATTCCTCCAGGCATCGTACAAGAAGCAGAAGCAGATATCCATGGAGGAGGACGAGCAGCATGTTCGACGACTAAGGCACGAGATCAAGGAACTTCAACTCCAGGCTGAAGCTATCTCGTCTGGTACCCAGATAAAACTCAATCATGGGGCGATTGCGAAGAGATACGAACATCACTTTCGTTGTTTCGTGTCCGACGTAGTTCGCCAAAAGACCGCGGCCTTGGGTTTCCTGCTATGCATCATGGCACCAGATGCAGCGAGTAACCCAAGGTACGGCGCCGAGGCAGTACTCGAGAACTGGAGACGACTGTCAGAGTACTTCGGCGACATCCAGCTTGAAATCAGCGACCTGAGCGAGCTCGCTGCTGCCGACGTTCTAGTTGCTACTACCACTACCTCTATCGTTCTTAGTGATAAAACACTGCGGCTCGCATTCCCACATCTCAACAGCGACAGAGTGGGTGGTCTCGAAGGCGGTGAATGGTCGCCAACAGCAATCCAATTGCTTGGCAAGAAATTCGTCCTTCATGGCTCAATCCAATTCGACTTGGACTACGCAAGCAATCGAGTGACGCGGATTGAAACTCAAGCGGATATGCTATCCCCAATTCTTCACATATTGGGTAATTTGGAGAGCGTAGATCAAGTGTTTGATGGAGCTGTAGTTACTCCCGATTTCGGTATGATAGGGAAGGATTGAGGAATCAGGCTTACCTAGCAATAGTCTACTGTGTGTTGGCGCAATTCACTGCTGCGAGTCTTAAAATGCCTTCTGTTGGACATTCCGCTCCATGGGGGATGCTTTATTCTCATATAGGTGCTATGAGGCTTGTGCAGTCAGCTACCAAATACCGAATTACCAATGTTATCACATACACTTCAGTGTCCCAACATAGACCAAATATTTGATATCCTACCTATCGAAACCGTACGATTGAACGCAGGGAGGAATCAAATGGAGTCTATTGAATGTTAAACGCTGCAACATCACGGAACATATCGTCAACATCTTCGTCCAGGTTGAAAGCACCTAAAGTCTTATCTAGACATCCTGCACTGACCACTTCGTCCCGAATTTTCATGGATCTCGGGTGTTCGCTGCACCAGAGTTTTCTTCTTCCTCACTCGCATCAGGCCCCTCAATAAAACCGCATTTTATAAACCCTGCTGTATGGCGTTGCCATAACACGTAATTCGGTAAGGCCGTTCGTACTTAGTCGAACAAAAATCATTATCCTAAGCTTTCAATAGTCCTTGCGGGACACGACGGTGACCGAGGAAGCGTCAAGGTGTCAAAGTTATAACTCGAGATCTGACCTTCCCAAAAGCCCTATGACGCTTATAAACGTCTCCGTTTGGCATAGTACGAGTGTGATGGCTCCTTTCGACACCTTACACCAGGCCGATTCCGTGTGTTGCTACCCTTTGCCAATTTCTCGGTCATTGTTTAATTTACCTACACACTTGGTCGTGCTAGACCGAAAGAGGTGTTAGCTTCCACGTGCGAATAGCTCACCCCAATCAAACATTTGCCAGCGCAAACGGTAGGATACATTCACCGTTTAACTCTTTCGTGAACAAAGGGTGCATTTTGCTCCCTTTGGTGGTTGTGTCAAAAGCTGCGAGAAAATCGGCCATCAAGTGGGGCATTTTGCCCCCCCCTTGACAGAAGTTCAACTAAGATCTCACCCACTTTTATAACTGCCAATCAGAACTGGTATCGGTGCCCCAACCCTTCGATATATTACGATATGTGGCAAACACAACTCAAAATATGCACTTAAGTGCGAAATTTATCGAGATTACGTCAGCAAAACTCACTATAAGAACGAGTTTTTAGTGGCGACACGTACGTGGCACTTGTGTTCCCTTGACACCATCCCAGATGTATCCACCATACCCGTTACTTACCCATCAATTTCTATAGTGAAACCGAGACATTTGGCAGGATTTGCATAACTTTTCTATATTGCGAGTCATGGGAACGTCGTTCACTTTCCAAGACGACCAAGAGCTCGTCCAACTTGCCCGTGCCTACATCGATGAAGGGTCAAGAATATCGTGGGCCACGTGGGCCACGAGATTCTAAGGGCGGCTGCAGTGTGGCTGGTGCGTCAAGAATCTCGTGGGCCACTATCGCCCACCGATGAGACGCACCGGCCACACTGCAGCCGCCCTTCAGTCTCGCCTTCGAGTCCTGATGCGAACTTGGGGCAACGACATCTCATGCTTTCCTCCAAGCTTCTTTGCTCAAGTTCAAAGACCACGCGGCCGACATCCCGCCGTAGCACGACAACTACGAGCGCATGCTGCACAACACTATCACGCCACGCTCTCTCAACAGGTGTCAGGGGCAACACTACAATCCGGTAGAACTCCAGGCCCCCAAACTGAACAGGGAGATGCTATACCACGAACCCAGGCGACACCTGCTGCCGAAGCGTCTACGGAGTCTACAGTATCTGCTTCTGTCGCTGCCGCCGCTGTAGTGGCAACTGCGCCTATCATATCTCTTTAAGCGACCACCGTAGTGCCCACTGTGTCTACAAAATCTGCTGAGTCTACAATATCTACGGAAGTTCATGTTGGCGATGATTCGGTGCCCGATACACCAACTACAGCTTCGCACCAGGCTTCAAGCGATGTGCTGTCACCGATAAAGGTTTCACCACCTAAGTCTCCATCAACTGTTGAACAAGCTGTTGCAGCTATTTTCTCGGAGATTCCTCGGGATGTTATTTTGCGGGATCAAAAGAAGCCACCTCGCAATGCTGGTGAGGCCATACCAGACGGAGTTAGTGCACTGCTGAATGAGCTGGGACCGATCGATGAAGGTGATACATTTGATCGAAACATGTACATTCTGACAGAGGCACACATTGAGCAGCACACAGACGTCCGTCGCCTCCGTTGCATATCTCCCTTCCCCTCTACATACGACGCACTTGCGTCGTTTGCGATTCATGTCGGAAATAATTGCTTCGACGATACTGCCGAGCATCGCCGCTGTGGACTCCCAGTGAGATTCGATTCATCATTTCTGCGAGCGATCCACACCGTACTCGATGGCAATGTCTGTTCCGACACACCATCTCCAGCTCCAGTATCTGAAAAGAACATTTGTAGTTCATTTGGTGCCTCCCGCTACTTCCGTGACAGAAGCTCTGAAATTAGTTCGATGATGAAGGAGCGGTGCGGGTCACGCTCTTTGCTCATATCCACAGCTAGTTTACGCGTAAGATATGCATTCACTCGGGCTACATCGATTAGAGCGAGGGCCAATTTCTTATGCCACTTTTTGAATGAATGTCCGTCAGCCAAATAGAATCGAGCACGGATTTGGTCTAGGCGATCTACTCCTTGCATGTTGGCGTTGTATTCCTTCATGCATGTTGGTGCCGTGAATGTACGCTTTTCAGCACGTACTTGGCGAGTTACGATACTCTGTGTTGAGGCGTCAGCATTTGAAATCACAGCCACGATGGCACTATCAAACCATGATGCTGCTACCATTGAACGGTCAACCGAAATTGCCTGGCGAGACGTGCTGCGGGCACGTTCCTTTTTCTCCAGAAGTACATGTCTAGCAAAATGAGATCTAGTTCTTCGGACGGTTCCACGTGCATAGAGACCCTTGAACCGTAGTGCAATTAGTAGCTGCAGCGATGTGTAATAGTTGTCCGCGTTGATAATTCGGCGGGTGCGATACAAAGGCCGCACTACTTCTAGAACACACTTTCGAATTTAAGACGATTCTGCCATATCGGCACTCTAGGCTTGGAACTCGTGAGACGACGTGACACCACTCAAACGTTCCGTGATCTCGCTAGCACAATGCAGCCGAAAATTTAGGGAAATCCAGGACGTAGCTCAACACAGCATGTAAATCCGAAAATTGTACTTTCCGGTTGGCTTCATAGAGTTGTAGACAGTGAGAGGTTTGCCATACTTTGAGCGGCAGGCGGTACTTGCTTCGTCCAGCGCGACATCTCATCCGATTTCGACATATTTGGGTCCAGTCACTTTCAGAAGGTTCAACAGGGGGCGGATTCTAGCCACTTGGTCATTGTTAGGTGCATCGGCTTCAATCCACTGAAAGCAACAAGCCTTACGAAGTTCTTTGAAACACCTCAGTCCCATTACTTTGTCCAGCCCTACAGTGGTCCCTCTAAATATCGTGTCCTCCACTTGCTCGCTCCAGTAATTGGAATACTCGCCTTTGTCAATTACAGTCATGTAGAGTAAAATACCAATTAAAGTCATTAGTTCATCCAGCGAGAATGGTTCTGACAACTTGAGGCCATTTAGACGTGCGTATGAATTGGTTTCGCCAACAACTTGCTGCCAAAACGAAATCGGAATGCAGGCGAAAAACTGACGGAGGCAGAGTGTTCAAAACTGTGCTTGAATTCCGGCCGCAGCCGAGTCTTCGTAGTACCATCACCATGCTTGTATAGGTCGGATGGTTCAGCACATTCATTGCCTGGTTCAAAGCGCATGTTATTGATAGCCTCAACCTCCGCTAAAGTAGTCGGCGTCTCTGGTGGAGGGTCGAAAGGCTCCATATACTGTTCAAGCATCTCCATGTCTTCATCAATGCGAACGTTTTCACCTTCATCAACTGCACAAAGTCGTCCCCACCCTAGACCTGTCGCGTTACCATGTAGCGAGCGGTAGTGAGCATTTCCACGCTCTACAGCGCTGAGATTCAAAGTTTCTACACGATTCTGGAACTGAGAGTCCAGCCAATTTATCTGGAACAACGACTGCTTCACGATTGGGCAAACTCTGACCACCAAGTACGCGTTCCCAACACCGACGTACTTCTTCTTCTCGGTAACGAATCCCTCCTTCACCGGCGAAAACACGACCAAAGTGTCAACATACATCGAAAGGACTGATGGCAAGCGACTCTGCCTCGAAGTTTGAGAGGCTGCACGATTTAGCGACGTTGTGTCCGCCACTGCATCCGCACTAGATGGTGAACTGTCAGCTCTGTCGGAAGGTACAACGCTGGTCGTAGCTTCCACCACTACAACCTGGGTCAAGTTATTGGCAGAGCCGGGTGTGCTCGGCAGCACAATGGAAGAGCTAGCGCTGTCCCCCGCGACGATTTGTGTATTTGCTGAAGCTACTTGCGTCATTGCAGTCTCAAGTCTGCGCCGTGGTGTGCCGAGTCGAGTGGGAGTGGTTACCGGTGTGGAATTTCGCATACATTTAGGCTGCTCAACCGCACTGACGTCCTTAGGCTTGCTCTTTGATCCCTCTGGTCGGCCTCGTTTTCTTTTGCTTGGTTCCGAGCCTCCGCATTAATACCCTACGATCTCGCACTTTACGACTGTCGGTATGCTGCCTCGATCATGCTCCGCTGGTGTAACGGGGTTACACGCACAAGTGGCTTGCAGCCACTTGTGATTTTAACAGATAGGATATCTGTTAAAAGTTTTAGATTCCTCCTCACATTGGTGTAAGTCACACCAATAGATACATTGAAGTGGTCCACCACTATGAGTAGTCCACACATACCCAAAGATCCTATTGGTAGAAAGCAGCATCTTTCTACCAATTAGAGACATGCATATTGGCGGGGCTCTGACAGCCAGCCGCTGTCAACCCCTTTCATAGATGATAAACAGTTTTAACAGATTTAGAGGAAGATCAATTTACAAACAATACAGTTCTCATATTACCTATTCTAAGTCACTTGGAGTCTTATCTGATTTAAATTATATTTGTGTATTCAAATATGATTAACTAAAGTAATTACTAAGTACTTACGCTTCCTCATACACGTTGCGCAACGTGTAAGCTAAAGTAGTGAGTCAAGTTAGACCCACTACACCTGGTAGCACTTTGTAGTCCGTCCAACGACCGGCTGCTTGACGTTCGTACGAAGTGTACGAACGCGGAGCTGAGAACCACATGAGCACGGAGGTGCCCATGGAGAGCTCCAACTCGCCTGCAACGCATGTTGCACGCGCTGACTGCCCCCACCTGTCTGATCCAGAGTGGAAAGCCCTCCAACGACTGTCAACAGTCATTGGAGAAGCGGCGATAGCTACGACGCTGCGTACGCTATCGCCGACGGAGCAACATGGTGTCGCTCTGGGGTTCATCATGAAGGAGCAGCGTGACGCTGCTTCCTCAGTGACGGCGTCGTCAGGGACGACACCGCGTGCTCAACCATTAAAGTTGAGCGTAAGCAATTACGTGGGAAGAGAGGGCGAGCCTCTCCTCCGATGGCTTGTCGAACTCGACACAGCCATAGCGGCTCGACGCATCGTCGCCCCGCTGTCGAAGGTCGCGTTCGCCATGTCCTGCCTTGGCGGACGCGCAAGGCGTTGGGCGTACGAGCGCCGACTCTCCGATCCTAC
Source organism: Phytophthora cinnamomi (assembly GCF_018691715.1). Taxonomy (NCBI): domain Eukaryota; phylum Oomycota; class Peronosporomycetes; order Peronosporales; family Peronosporaceae; genus Phytophthora; species Phytophthora cinnamomi. Next base: position 572,780 of record NW_027150948.1, on the reverse strand, counting down.
GTGCTTCAGCACGTACGAAGTGTTCAAAGAGGAGCTCAAGCAAGCGTTTGAGTCCCCGCAAAACGAGTTCCGGTCGAGGGCGGAGTTCCTCGACCTTCAGCAGGGTAAGCATGACGTCCATGCTTACGCGCAGCGCGCACGATATTTGGTATCAAATATCGTGACTAACCCGATTGACGAGGCGACCCAGGTCGTCACGTTCATGAAAGGACTTAGAGATGGGCCTGTGAAGACCTATCTCTTCCGAGAGGACCCGAGTACTCTTGAAGCTGCAATCACCCTTGCCATGCAAGAAGAATTTAGCCTGCGGCAGGCTAAACTGCATGTGAACGTGCCGAGGCCGCAACCGCGCCCGGTAGCGAGGCCGGGAGGTCCAGAACCAATGGACCTCTCGAATGCAACAACTGCTGGTTACCAGTAGCAGGGAGTCAACGTGCGATGCTTCCGTTGTAGAAGGATCGGTCATTTTGCACGGGAGTGCACAGCTCCCATGCCCCCTGGAGGTGGCCGCAGTGGCGATGCTAGGCATCGCCGCGGACCAACAAAAAACGCGAACATCCAGTAGGCGCGGGGCGCCCTACTGGTAATGCAGTCACGCGTGCCGATATCGGGCACGCGACACTGAGGACTGCAGCCCCCAGTGAGACCAACTCTCACTGCAAGAAGCAAGATGGCAGGCCGAACCTAGTCCTCTTGAAGGTTTACTCGAAGAGAGCAAGTGACTCTCTTCGAGCTTCGGTAGATTCAGGCGCGTCGAACAACTTTGTTCGACTACGGAGCCTGCCGAGACTTGACTTCGAGGAGGTAAATGTACCTCGAAGTCTTCTGGAGGTACGACTGGCAACAGGTGGCATCGTAAAGACCGAGAAGCGCGTCGTTAACGTGCGCTTCTCGTACAAACAACGAGTGTTTGTCGAACACGTTATCGTCCTGGACCTGGACGATACGTTCGACGTGGTAATGGGCATGCCGTGGCTTGCACGGCATGATCCGGTAATAGACTGGAAGAAGCGCACGCTCGTGCGCTTCGGCCGCGACAGCGGAACAGAGAGCGATGGCCCTGTTACCGCAGCGCACGCACCAGCAGGTGCGCGCGGCTCACCAGTCGAGACAGCGCTTCATGCTGCTGTCCCGGAGTGCCCAGGAAGTGCGCGAGGGCGCGCACAAGTGAGACCAACGTCGGCAATGCTGCCGACGTCGGAAGAAAAAGATGTGCTGGTTCTGGGAGCCAACACCCACGTTCAAGCGTCTAAGGGACAGTCCCTGACCCGAAGCGGTCAGGTCGACAACGACGCGTCGGCTCCGGGAGCCGACGCACCCTCGGTCATGAGGGGCTCCGCCAATGAATGGCGCCGAGGTGACAATGGCGTGTCAACTCCGGGAGTTGACGCTGCAAACAGTGCGGACGGTTGCAAACGCACCGCACTGACGCAATTTGCATGCTGTCGTGCAGCCGGGCTGCACGACGGAGCGCCATGCGATCAAGCCGGGCTTGATATCGCGCGCCCGCAGACAGGGTCTGCCGGCGAAGGGACACATTACCGTGCAGCCGGGCTGCACGAAGGAAAATGCGGTCAAGCCGGGCTTAATACCGCGCGCCCGCGGACAGGGTCCGCCGGCGAACAACCGTCCATGGCCGGGCTTGGACCAGAAGAACCACCGAGCGGAGCCGGGCTCCGCACAACAAGAAGACGGTGCAAGCGGGGAACTCTGCGCAAGTCTCGGTCCGGGACCGAGACGCTACAAGAATTGTCTGCCGGGCAGCCAGAGGCGGTGACGCCGGGCGTCGAGACGCTAAGCGTCTTGACGCGCACCGACACTGGATTCCAGTATCGCGAAATGGAACTCGCTCATCCTCCGACGACGGCGTCGGAGTTGACTTCGCTTCCAGCTCATGGCTGGAAGCGCCTCACACGCGCCTTGCACGATGGACGCATCGAGCAGGTCTGCGTTCTTTCGAGTGTCTTCACTCTCAGTGCGAAGACGAGGCGAGAGCGCTTCGAGGAACAAGGTTGGGACTCGCTAAAGTCGAGTCCCTATTACGAATTATTGAGGGAGTACAAAGACGTACTCCCGGAAGACATTCCTGCGGAGCTTCCGCAGGATAAGGGCATTCAGCACGAGATTGATCTCGTGCCGGGCACGAAGTACTGTGTCACGCGGCAGTGGCCACTGCCGCGAGAGCAAGTGAAAGCGATCGACGACTTCTTTGAAAGTCGTCGTAAAGCAGGACAAGTGCGGGAATCAAAGTCCCCGCACAGTGCTCCGACGTTCTGTGTCAAGAAGCCACAGGGTGGATGGCGCATCGTTCATGCTTACAACAAGCTGAACGATGCGAAGGTACCGGCGCAGACGCCGATGCCGCGAAAAGATGTTATCATCGATTCGATGGCCGGGAGCACCGTTTACAGTGCTCTCGACTTGCGAGATGGATTTTATCAAATCCTAATGCGTGAGAGCGATATCCCTCTCACGGCAGTGAGCACGCCAAGCGGCATGCTCTGGGAATGGCTAGTAATGCCACAGGGGCTTAAGAACGCCCCTGCGACTTTCAACAGGGGCGTGACGCACTTGTTGCGCTCGGTGCGCGACTTCGTACCGAGCTACTTCGATGATGTATTCATCCACAGCCGGGCTGTGGACGGGAAGACCGACGTAGAGATACACAGGGTGCATCTCCGGAAGCTACTTGAGCTTATGCGAAAGCATAAGCTCTACGCGAACCTGAAAAGTGTATCTTCGGGGCGAGCGAGATACCCGGGTGTCTCGTAGGAAAGAATGGCATTCGCCCTGACCCGGAAAAGGTCAGAGTGATAAATGAATGGCCAACGCCTTCAAGTGTCAAGGAACTGAGGCAGTTCCTTGGCTTGGCCACGTACTTGTGCAAGTACGTGGAGGATTATGCGGGCAAGATCCGCTCGCTGTCACAATTTCTTAAGAAAGAAGCTGTGTGGAAGTGGACACCTGATTGCCAAAAGGCATTCGATGCAGTCAAGCGGGGCTTGACTGAGGCGCCGATCTTGGCAGTGGCTGACCAAGATCGCCCATTTCACGTAGTGTGTGACGCATCCGATTTCGCGATCGGATGCGCGTTGATGCAGCACGATCACAAGGGCCGTGATCGTATCGTCTACTACCAATCGCGTCAGCTGAAGCCAGCTGAGCACAACTATCCGGTACATGACAAGGAACTCCTTACCATGAAATACGCACTCGCAAAATTCCGAGTGTATTTGCTTGGAAGTAGACCATTTGTGGTCTACACCGACCATGCATCACAGCGCACTGCAGTGAAGTCACCACACATTTCACAGAGAATGGCGAGATGGCTCTCATTCTTTGCGGAGTATAACTTCCGGGTCGAATACAAACCCGGAAGATTGAATGTGGTGGCCGACGCGTTATCACGTCGGCCGGACTACGCAGAAGCTGCTGACGTCAATGCCATTGACGTCATGCGATCAAGCAAAGCCACATCATCTCTGTTGGACGACGTGAAGGCCGCGTACGCGCACGACGCGGACGCGAAGCTCTTGCTGGCCTATGGCACAGCGCCTTCTGACAAGTCCCGTCAGAAGCTGCTCAAACACCTTCGAGCGCGTGCACACCGCTTTCGAGTGCACGACGGACTACTGCTTTACAATGCAGTCGACGACAACGCGGATCGCGTTGTCGTGCCGAATGACCATGACCTGCGACTCAGGATCATGTACGAATATCATGATGCCCCGACTGCGTGACATCTCGGACGTGAGAAGACATACGTCCTTCTCACGCGCGACTTCTACTGGCACCACCAGTATAAGTGGGTGCGCAAGTACATCCGTGCTTGCGAGGTATGCCAACGCGTGAAGCCTGCGCCATTCGCACAGGCTCCACTGCAATCACTACCGACTCCGTCGGAGTGTTGGAAGTCCATGTCTTTGGACTTCATCTTTGGTCTTCCCCCGGATAGCGGAGGGAATACCGGTGTTGTGGTCTTCGTCGACCGCTTCAGCAAGACGGTACATCTTGCTGCGGTGCCGGCAGAGGTGACCGCGAAACAGACGGCCCGTCTGTTCGTCGACATGGTGTTCAAACACCATAGTATGCCGACCGACATCGTGTCGGACAGAGACCCGCGCCTCACAGCGCACCTGTGGCAAGAAGTGTTTACACTTCTTGGGAGCCAGCTGTCAATGTCGACTGCGGACCATCCGCAGACGGACGGTCAAACCGAGCGCGTGAACCGCGTGCTCGTCGACATTCTGAAGAGCTACGCTCACTCGTTCCAATACAGGAGCGAGTGCTTATCGATGACAGAGTTTGCCATCAATAACTCAGTGCATGCCTCGACCGGGCATACACCGTTTTACGTGAATACCATGCGGCATCCACGTCTACTGAGTTTACTCGGAGTGATGGCTCCCACTTTAAGTGGGGGAGGATCTACGACTGCAATACGGCAGCCGAAGAAAACCGCTGACACTTGCACAGTGTCAGCTGCAACAGTGAACAAACCACATGAGTCTGTGCAGGGAGCAGACTCCTCCAACAACAAGGACAAAGACCACGGGTCTGCGCAGGGCGCAGACACCGCGAAGAACCACGCAGAGGCCGGGCCTCTAGCGGAGAGCGAGCTGAATGACTTCAGCTCGGATGCAATCAGTTTCATCACCAAAAGACAAGCCGTGATTCGGTTTGTCCAAGACACAATAGCAGCTTCTGTTGATCAACAGAAGCTGAACGCAGACAATGCGGGCAGAGGCAACACAAATGAATTTAAAGTTGGTTCATTAGTTTTGTTAGCTACACAAAACCTGCCTAGACATGCAGTTTCGGATTTCGGAGCAAGCAAGCTTGTTCCGCGCTTCATCGGGCCGTTCACTGTGTTGGCACGGCACGGCAACGCATACACGCTAGACATACCGTCTAGCATGCGCCTCCATCCGACCTTTTACGTCGGACGGCTGAAGCCGTACCTGCAGCACGAGCCATCTAGCTCGGCTGACCCGAAGCCTCAGCAGGAGCCGAGGCAGAAGCGCATGCCTTGGCCTCAGCGACGAGCAGCCTCTGCTCCAGCGCGCGGACGCGCTGGAGCAACCCCTTCATCTGGGTCCCCAGCTCGACCTGGATATTCGAGGCGGTCTGCGAGACCGCCGCGACTTGGGCCTTCTGGTTCGCCAGCTCCTGTTTCAGGGCGGCGAACTCAGTGCCCTGCAAACGCTCCACGGCGGTCACCCGGTCGTGGAGAGGCGCATACTGATCAGCCCGGGGCTGATCATACCCGGGGCGTGTTCCCACCCCCGCCACCGCCGATCCGTGACGGCCGCGGCTCAACCCGCTGGATTGTTGAGCGGATTGTTGGCCATAGTGTAACGGGGTTACACGTACAAGTGGCTGCAAGCCACTTGTGAATTTAACAGATAGGTTATCTGTTAAACGTTTTGGATACTTCCTCACATTGGTGTAAGACACACCGATGGATACATTGAAGTGGACCACCACAGTGAGTGGTCCACACATACCCAAAAGATCCTATTGGTAGAAAGCAGCATCTTTCTACCAATCAGAGACATGCATATTAGCGGGGCTCTGACAGCCAGCCGCTGCCAACCCTTTCATAGATGATAAACAGTTTTTAGCAGATTTTAGAGGAAGATCAATTTACAAACAATACAGTTCTCATTTTACCTAATCTAAGTCACTTGGAATCCTTGTGTTACTTAACTTATATTTGTGTCTTCAAATATAATTAACCTAAGTAATTACTAAGTACTTACGCTTCCTCATACACGTTGCGCAACGTGTAAGCTAAAGTAGTGAGTCAAGTTAGACCCACTACACCTGGTAGCACTTTGTAGTCCGTCCAACGACCGACTGCTTGACGTTCGTACGCGGTGTACGAACGCGGAGCCGAGAACCACATGAGCACGGAGGTGCCCATGGAGAGCTCCAACACGCCTGCAACGCATGTTGCACGCGCTGACTGCCCCCACCTGTCTGATCCAGAGTGGGAGGCCCTCCAACGACTGTCAACAGTCATTGGAGAAGCGGCGATAGCTACAATGCTGCGTACGCTATCGCCGACGGAGCAACATGGTGTTGCTCTGGGGTTCATCATGAAGGAGCAGCGTGACGCTGCTTCCTCAGTGACGGCGTCGTCAGGGACGACACCGCGTGCTCAACCATTAAAGTTGAGCGTAAGCAATTACGTGGGAAGAGAGGGCGAGCCTCTCCTCCGATGGCTTGTCGAACTCGACACAGCCATAGCGGCTCGACGCATCGTCGACCCGCTGTCGAAGGTCGCGTTCGCCATGTCCTGCCTTGGCGGACGCGCAAGGAGTTGGGCGTATGGACGCCGACTCTCCGATCCTTTCGTGCTTCAGCACGTACGAAGTATTCAAGGAGGAGCTCAAACAAGCGTTTGAGCCCCCGCAAAACGAATTCCGGTCGAGGGCGGAGTTCCTCGACCTTCAGCAGGGTAAGCATGATGTCCATGCTTACGCGCAGCGCGCACGATATTTGGTATCAAATATCGTGACTAACCCGATTGACGAGGCGACCCAGGTCGTCACGTTCATGAAAGGACTTAGAGATGGGCCTGTGAAGACCTATCTCTTCCGAGAGTACCCGAGTACTCTCGAAGCTGCGATCACTCTTGCCATGCCAGAGGAGTTTAGCCTGCGGCAGGCTAAACTGCATGTGAACGTGCCGAGGCCGCAACCACGCCCGGTAGCGAGGCCGGGAGGTCCAGAACCAATGGACCTCTCGAATGCAACAACTGCTGGTTACCAGCAGCAGGGAGGTAACGTGCGATGCTTCCGTTGCGGAAGGATCGGTCACTTTGCACGGGAGTGCACAGCTCCCATGCCCCCTGGAGGTGGCCGTCGTGGCGATGCTAGGCATCGCCGCGGACCAACAAAAAACGCGAACATCCAGTAGGCGCGGGGCGCCCTACTGGTAATGCAGTCACGCGTGCCGATATCGGGCACGCGACACTGAGGACTGCAGCCCCCAGTGAGACCAACTCTCACTGCAAGAAGCAAGATGGCAGGCCGAACCTAGTCCTCTTGAGGGTTTACTCGAAGAGAGCAAGTGACTCTCTTCGAGCTTCGGTAGATTCAGGCGCGTCGAACAACTTTGTTCGACTACGGAGCCTGCCGAGACTTGACTTCGAGGAGGTAAATGTACCTCGAAGTCTTCTGGAGGTACGACTGGCAACAGGTGGCATCAGAAGACCGAGAAGCGCGTCGTTAACGTGCGCTTCTCGTACAAACAACGAGTGTTTGTCGAACACGTTATCGTCCTGGACCTGGACGATACGTTCGACGTGGTAATGGGCATGCCGTGGCTTGCACGGCATGATCCGGTAATAGACTGGAAGAAGCGCACGCTCGTGCGCTTCGGCCGCGACAGCGGAACAGAGAGCGATGGCCCTGTTACCGCAGCGCACGCACCAGCAGGTGCGCGCGGCTCACCAGTCGAGACAGCGCTTCATGCTGCTGTCCCGGAGTGCCCAGGAAGTGCGCGAGGGCGCGCACAAGTGAGACCAACGTCGGCAATGCTGCCGACGTCGGAAGAAAAAGATGTGCTGGTTCTGGGAGCCAACACCCACGTTCAAGCGTCTAAGGGACAGTCCCTGACCCGAAGCGGTCAGGTCGACAACGACGCGTCGGCTCCGGGAGCCGACGCACCCTCGGTCATGAGGGGCCCCGCCAATGATTGGCGTCGAGGTGACGAAGGCGTGTCAACTCCGGGAGTTGACGCTGCAAACAGTGCGGACAGTTGCAAACGTACCGCACTGACGCAATTTGCATGCTGTCGTGCAGCCGGGCTGCACGACGAAGCGCCATGCGATCAAGCCGGGCTTGATATCGCGCGCCCGCAGACAGGGTCTGCCGGCGAAGGACATTACCGTGCAGCCGGGCTGCACGAAGGAAAATGCGGTCAAGCCGGGCTTGATACCGCGCGCCCGCGGACAGGGTCCGCCGGCGAACGACTGTCCACGGCCGAGCCTGGACAAGAAGAACAACTGTGCGGAGCCGGGCTCCGCACAACAAGAAGACGGCGCAAGCGGAAAACGCTGCGCAAGTCTCGGTCCGGGACCGAGACGCAACAAGAGCAGTCTGCTGGGCAGACTGCGGCGGTGACGCCGAATGTCAAGACGCTAAGCGTCTTGACGCGCACCGATACTGGATTCCAGTATCGTGACATGGAACTCGCTAGTCCTCCGACGACGGCGTCGGAGTTGACTTCGCTTCCAGCCATGAGCTGGTAGCGCTTCACGCGCGACTTGCACGATGGACGCATCGAGCAAGTCTGCGTTCTTTCGGACAGCGAAAGAACGGCGAGAGAGAGCGAAGAGCTGAGGCAGCTCTTCATGGGAAGTACCACTGAGAGTGAAGACACTCTCAGTGCGAAGACGAAGCGAGAGCGCTTCGAGGAACAAGGTTGGGACTCGCTGAAGTCGAGTCCCTATTACGAATTGTTGAGGGAGTACAAAGACGTACTCCCGGAAGACATTCCTGCGGAGCTTCCGCAGGATAAGGGCATTCAGCACGAGATTGATCTCGTGCCGGGCACGAAGTACTGTGTCACGCGGCAGTGGCCACTGCCGCGAGAGCAAGTGAAAGCGATCGACGACTTCTTTGAAAGTCGTCGTAAAGCAGGACAAGTGCGGGAATCAAAGTCCCCGCACAGTGCTCCGACGTTCTGTGTCAAGAAGCCACAGGGTGGATGGCGCATCGTTCATGCTTACAACAAGCTGAACGATGCGACGGTACCGGCGCAGACGCCGATACCGCGAAAAGATGTTATCATCGATTCGATGACCGGGAGCACCGTTTACAGTGCTCTCGACTTGCGAGATGGATTCTATCAGATCCTAATGCGTGAGAGCGATATCCCTCTCACGGCAGTGAGCACGTCAAGCGGCATGGTCTGGGAGTCAAGAACGCCCCTGCGACCATCAACAGGTGCGTGACGCACGCACTTGTTGCGCTCGGCGCGCGACTTCGCACCGAGCTACTTCGATGATGTGTTCATCCACAGCCGGGCTGTGGACGGGAAGACCGTCGTAGAGATGCACCGGGTGCATCTCCGGCAGCTACTTGAGCTTATGCGAAAGCATAAGCTCTACGCGAACCTGAAGAAGTGTATCTTCGGGGCGAGCGAGATACCCGTCCTCGGGTGTCTCGTAGGGAAGAATGGTGTCCGCCCTGACCCAGAAAAGGTCAGAGTGATTAACGAATGGCCAACGCCTTCAAGTGTCAAGGAACTGAGGCAGTTCCTTGGCTTGGCCACGTACTTGTGCAAGTACGTGGAGGACTATGCGGGCAAGATCCGCCCGCTGTCACAGCTTCTCAAGAAAGAAGCTGTGTGGAATTGGACACCCGATTGCCAAAAGGCATTCGATGCAGTCAAGCGGGGCTTGACTGAGGCGCCGATCTTGGCAGTAGCTGACCAAGATCGTCCATTTCACGTCGTATGTGACGCATCCGACTTCGCGATCGGATGCGCGTTGATGCAGCACGATCACGAGGGCCGTGATCGTGTCGTCTACTACCAATCGCGTCAGCTGAAGCCAGCTGAGCGCAAATATCCGGTGCATGACAAGGAACTCCTTGCCATGAAGTACGCACTCGCAAAGTTCCGAGTGTATTTGCTTGGGAGTAGACCATTTGTGGTCTACACCGACCATGCATCACAGCGCACTGCAGTGAAGTCACCACACATTTCACAGAGAATGGCGAGATGGCTCTCATTCTTTGCGGAGTATAACTTCCGGGTCGAATACAAACCCGGAAGATTGAACGTGGTGGCCGACGCGCTATCACGTCGTCCGGACTATGCAGAAGCCGTTGACGTCAATGCCATTGACGTCATGCGATCAAGCAAACCCACATCATCTCTGTTGGACGACGTGAAGGCCGCGTACGCGCACGACGCGGACGCGAAGCTCTTGCTGGCCTATGGCACAGCGCCTTCTGGCAAGTCCCGTCAGAAGCTGCCCAAGCACCTTCGAGCGCGTGCACACCGCTTTCGAGTGCACGACGGACTACTGCTTTACAATGCAGTCGACGACAACGCGGATCGCGTTGTCGTGCCAAATGACCATGACCTGCGACTCAGGATCATGTACGAGTATCATGATGCCCCGACTGCGGGACATCTCGGACGTGAGAAGACATACGTCCTTCTCACGCGCGACTTCTACTGGCACCACCAGTATAAGTGGGTGCGCAAGTACATCCGTGCTTGCGAGGTATGCCAACGCGTGAAGCCTGCGCCATTCGCACAGGCTCCACTGCAATCACTACCGACTCCGTCGGAGTGTTGGAAGTCCATGTCTTTGGACTTCATCTTTGGTCTTCCCCCGGATAGCGGAGGGAACACCGGTGTTGTGGTCTTTGTAGACCGTTTCAGCAAGATGGTACATCTTGCTGCGGTGCCAGCAGAGGTAACCGCGAAGCAGACGGCCCGTCTGCTCGTCGACATGGTGTTCAAACACCATGGCATGCCGTCCGACTTCGTGTCGGACAGAGACCCGCGCTTCACAGCGCACCTGTGGCAAGAAGTGTTTACACTTCTTGGGAGCCAGCTGTCAATGTCGACTGCGGATCATCCGCAGACGGACGGTCAAACCGAGCGCGTGAATCGCGTGCTCGTCGATATGTTGAAGAGCTACGCTCACTCGTTCCAATACTGGAGCGAGTGTTTATCGATGGCAGAGTTTGCCATCAATAACTCAGTGCATGCCTCGACAGGGCATACACCGTTCTACGTGAATGCCATGCGGCATCCACGCCTCCCGAGTTTACTCGGAGTGATGGCTCCCACTTTAAGTGGGGGAGGATCTACGCCTGCAATACAGCAGCCGCAGAAAACCGCTGACACTTGCACAGTGTCAGCTGCAACAATGGACAAACCACATGAGTCTGCGCAAGGCGCAGACTCCCCCAACAACATGGCCAACGACCACGGGTCTGCGCAGGGCGCAGACACCGCAAAGAACCACGCAGAGGCCGGGCCTCTAGCGGAGAGCGAGCTGAATGACTTCAGCTCGGATGCAATCAGTTTCATCACCAAAAGACAAGCCGTGATTCGGTTTGTCCAAGACACAATAGCAGCTTCTGTTGATCAACAGAAGCTGAACGCAGACAATGCGGGCAGAGGCAACACATGAATTTAAAGTTGGTTCATTAGTTTTGTTAGCTACACAAAACCTGCCTAGACATGCAGTTTCGGATTTCGGAGCAAGCAAGCTTGCTCCGCGCTTCATCGGGCCGTTCACTGTGTTGGCACGGCACGGCAACGCATACACGCTAGACATACCGTCTAGCATGCGCCTCCATCCGACCTTTTTACGTCGGACGGCTGAAGCCATACCGGCAGCACGAGCCATCTAGCTCGGCTGACCCGAAGCCTCGGCAGGAGCCGAGGCAGAAGCGGAGGACTTGGCCTCGGCGACGAGCAACCTCTCCTCCAGCGCGCGGACGCGCTGGAGCAACCCCCTTCATCTGGGTCCCCAGCTCGACCTGGATATTCGAGGCGGTCTGCGAGACCGCCGCGACTTGGGCCTTCTGGTTCGCCAGCTCCTGTTTTAGGGCGGCGAACTCAGCGCCCTGCAGACGCTCCACGACGGTCACCCGGTCGTGGAGAGGCGCATACTGATCAGCCCGGGGCTGATCATACCCGGGGCGTGTTCCCACCCCCGCCACCGCCGATCCGTGACGCCCACGGCTCAACCCGCTGGATTGTTGAGCGGATTGTTGACCATAGTATCCCGAAAACGAACCCTCAAGGGGCTCGTTTTCGTATTCGTTGGAGAGGATTTCCTCCCCATCGAGATACATGGGAGCCGCGGAACGTCTTGCTGGAGGACGTTCCGGAAATGGTGAGGGCGTACGAGGAGCAGTACGCACTGGCACAGCGGAAGTAGAGCGAGCGCTGCGATCATCGCCAGCGCCCGAACCCTCACGTGCTAAGAACTTAGCACGGAGCTCTTTGAGACTTTCGGGCACACGGAACGACGTGTACCCGTTCAGGTCGCGGTCGCTCAAGCGGACCGCACCTGGGAAGCACTTCGTGCACTGAAAGCCCTCGGGCACAGCGCACGGCACATTTGCCTCCTCAGCAGCAACATGAAGTTGCTCCAGCTTTCCGCGCTTCGAGTACGTCTCGGAGCGATCACGCGCTTGCTTAATCCGATCACGGTAAGCACTCGGCCTCTTGTTGAAGTTTTCAACAAAGGCGTTCCAGCTTTTGACAAAGTTCCTGCCATTCGGGCACTTTGCTGCGAGAAGAGGTCTTCTTGCTTTGAAACCATCGGAGCTCATGAAAGAGTCCGATGTAGTAATCGCGCCTTTGATGCGTTTCAGCATCAAAGTGCAGCTCGGCAGCAACAGCGTCATCTTTGATGGCGCTGCATACGTACAGCGGCACCTCATTCGGAGGTACCGAGTTCCCAAACCGGTCCGCGATCTCGGACGCGGACGGCATCCATGGATCGCGCGCTGCAGGCGCAGCGCGCGGAGAGCCTTGAGCTTTAACATCACGCGCTGCAGCAGCAGCGCGCGGAGTACTGAGAGCCCCAGCTGAAGCGAGTGGGGTATCACTCTCAGTACGCGAACGCTTCGAACTCGAAGCGTCCGATTCGTCCCCTTCACGCGGGCGAACGTTCTTGGCGTGAGGGTCGAGCGATTCGCTGGACACTGAGTCTTTACGCTTTGAGGGCGAGTCCTCCTCGCCCTCCATGTCTTCATCGTCGTCGTCGAAGTCGACGACGTCACCGTACTTCGCCTTCTGGCGTTCGAAGTAGTCATCGATGGAGAGATGACTCTCCACCGACTTCGGAGTCTTCTTCTCTTGGGGCGCGCTCATCGTTGAATGAGCGCGGATTTCTTATCCAAACGCGGAGAATTGACGAATGGTCAATTCCAAAGATTGACGTGCGGAGACCCCGCGCGTCTAACCTTAAGGGGGGGATGGTGTAACGGGGTTACACGTACAAGTGGCTGCAAGCCACTTGTGAATTTAACAGATGGGTTATCTGTTAAACGTTTTGGATACTTCCTCACATTGGTGTAAGACACACCGATGGATACATTGAAGTGGACCACCACAGTGAGTGGTCCACACATACCCAAAAGATCCTATTGGTAGAAAGCAGCATCTTTCTACCAATCAGAGACATGCATATTAGCGGGGCTCTGACAGCCAGCCGCTGCCAACCCTTTCATAGATGATAAACAGTTTTTAGCAGATTTTAGAGGAAGATCAATTTACAAACAATACAGTTCTCATTTTACCTAATCTAAGTCACTTGGAATCCTTTTGTTACTTAACTTATATTTGTGTCTTCAAATATAATTAACCTAAGTAATTACTAAGTACTTACGCTTCCTCATACACGTTGCGCAACGTGTAAGCTAAAGTAGTGAGTCAAGTTAGACCCACTACACATAGTATCCCGAAAACGAACCCTCAAGGGGCTCGTTTTCGTATTCGTTGGAGAGGATTTCCTCCCCATCGAGATACATGGGAGCCGCGGAACGTCCTGCTGGAGGACGTTCCGGAAATGGTGAGGGCGTACGAGGAGCAGTACGCCCTGGTGCAGCAGAAGTAATACGAGCGCTGCGATCATCGCTAGCGCCCGAACCCTCACGTGCTAAGAACTTAGCACGGAGCGCTTTGAGACCTTCGGGCACACGGAGTGACGTGCACCCGTTCAGGTCGCGGTCGCTCAAGCGGACCGCGCCTGGGAAGCACTTCGCGCACTGAAAGCCCTCGGGCACAGCGCACGGCACGTTAGCCTCCTCCGCAGCAACGTGAAGTTGCTCCAACTTTCCACGCTTCGAGTACGTCTCGAATCGACCACACGCTTGCTTAATCCGATCACGGTAAGCACTCGGCCTCTTGTTGAAGTTCTAAAACAACAGCGTTCCAATTTTGAAAAAGTGCCTGCCACTCGGGCACTTTGCTGCGAGAAGATGTCTTCTTGCTTTGAAACCATCGGAGCTCATGGAAGAGTCCGATGTAATAATCGCGCCTTTGATGCGTTTCCGCATCAAAGTGCAGCTCGGCAACCACGGCGTCATCTTTGATGGCGCTGCACACGTACAGCGGCACCTCATTCGGAGGTACCGAATTCCCATACCGGTCCGTGATCTCGGACGCGGACGGCATCCACGGATCGCGCGCTGCAGGCGCAGCGCGGAGTACTGAGAGCCCCAGCGGAAGCGAGTGGGGTATCACTCTCAGTTCGCGAACGCTTCGAGCTCGAAGTGTCCGATTCGTCCCCTTCACGCGGACGAATGTTCTTAGCATGAGGGCCGAGCGATTCGCTCGACACTGAGTCCTTGCGCTTTGAGGACGAGTCCTCCTCGTCCTCCATGTCTTCATCGTCGTCGTCGAAGTCGACGACATCGCCATACTTCGCCTTCTGGCGCTCGAAGTAGTCATCGATGGAGAGATGACTCTCCACCGACTTCGGAGTCTTCTTCTCTTGGGGCGCGCTCATCGTTGAATGAGCGCGGATTTCTTTTCCAAACGCGGAGAATTGACGAATGGTCAATTCGGAAGATTGACGTGCGGAGACCCCGCACGTCTAACCTTAAGGGGGGGGGGGGTGTAACGGGGTTACACGTACAAGTGGCTACAAGCCGCTTGTGATTTTAACAGATAGGATATCTGTTAAAAGTTTTAGATTCTTCCTCACATTGGTGTAAGTCACACCAATGGATACATTGAAGTGGTCCACCACTATGAGTGGTCCACACATACCCAAAAATCCTATTGGTAGAAAGCAGCATCTTTCTACCAATTAGAGACGTGCATATTGACGGGGCTCTGACAGCCAGCCGCTGTCAACCCCTTTCATAGATGATAAACATTTTTAGCAGATTTAGGAGGAAGATCAATTTACAAACAAATGCAGTTCTCATTTTACCTATTCTAAGTCACTTGGAGTCTTATCTGATTTAAATTATATTTGTGTATTCAGATATAATTAACTCAAGTAATTACTAAGTACTTACGCTTCCTCATACACGTAGCGCAACGTGTAAGCAAAAGTAGTGAGTCAAGTTAGACCCACTACAGCTGGGGTCTCGTCTCGACCACCGGATTGTGGCGCGCTGCGCAAGGAAACCATAGCTGCTGGTTTCTTCTGTCGCTGAATATTGGATTCTGAGGAATACAGCCAAGTTGGTCGAAGCCATTGCGCCCGTCCATTCGACGCCATGTTCACAATTTCTAAAATAAATTCAAGTGAAATACACATGTCAATTTTAAGAATGAAACTAAGTGAAATGCACACGTCACTTTCAATAACGAAACCAAGTGAAATGACCTACCAAGTTCTATAGTAAAATTAAGATAAAAGGCAACCCGCAGTTGAAAGGATTCGCGCTATGGTGCCAAAACGCCACCATCGCGTTGGCATGAACTCCAGGTCAATGCTCGTATCAGCAGCTATGCAAAGCCTATCAGTCCGAAGTCAGCACCTGTCCGCTCAACTAGGGTATCCCCTAAGGCCTCGCGGGCAGCGGTGATGCCTTCCAAAGGGCCTCTAGGCGAGTCGCCGGCACTGACGAATTCGCGCCATTATCTACTCTAATTCCATTAGATAATGGCGCGAAATCGTCAGCACCCGTGCCCGGACAGCGTCGATGAGCGCCCGCGCTTGTGTTTGAGGTTGGTGGCAAGCGGCAAGCGGGGCTCGTAATTTACGCGATATCTTTCGAGGATCGGAAGGTATTACGCGATCGAAGCATTGTGACTCCAGCCAATCACTGTGGTTCGCTTTGAATTATGATCAAGTGTCTGCCGTTATTAGCCAATGAAAATATTTAAGATTTTAATGCAAGAGAGTACCGTGGTTGAAGGGGGGCAATTCACCATCCCCGTACCACTGTGTAGAAGAGACACCATCGGGAGGGAGTACCGTAGTTTATGATGGGGGGCATTTTGCCCCCCTTGGTGGGGAAGTATGCTAGATTTGTATACCATAGAGCCTCAAGTCAATAAGCTCTGTTCACGAAAGGGTTAACTTGATTTCGTTATCGTGTACCACTTTTTCGTCGAATACACGAAATGCGGTATACATTTATAATGAAACCAAGCTTATTTAACGTTTTGGGGTCTGTGTTTGCCTCACATAAGGCCTAAGGACTAAAGCTGGCTGAATGACAACGGCCTTCGCTCCCAATTTGATAGTTGGTGAGAGCTTCCGGCGCAGGTAGAATTCTGTAGGCTGGCAGGGAGGTGTCCTCTCGTTACGATGGTGGACATGTCGTTGACCGCGACGAAATCCTGCAAACGGTGAAGCACGGTACATTCGGGTACGATTGGGTCAACAAAGCATTGCGGTTAGTACTCGATCGTGAAAGTCGAGGTTGAAATCCAGGCCTAGTTTCAAAACTTTACCAAACAGAACGACCGTCGGCCGAGGGGTGTTGCAAGCCGGGGACGATTCGTCGTTGTTTCCTGCGTCGTGCACTGCGCGTTGAAGTAACGCACACGGATGTGGGGTTTGGCTAATAGCGTCAGATGGAGACTGCTTAACAGAGTGGTTTTCAATCGACTCGCTGTGTTGAGTCCCACGATCTGCGCCTTCAACAGACAAGCTTCACAATACACATAATCTTTCGGCGCCGCCACAAAGTAAATAGGCACTTGCGCCTGGTCGATCTCGTACTGCGGCGCCAGTCGGATCAAGTCCATCACTGGCGGCTTCTTCGGCATCGTGGCCTTGCTGCTGAAGACTGAATATGTTAGACCAATGACGAGCGCGCAATGAACAAGGGGGTCAGCAAAGTGTGTCTGTCAAACCGCCAAGAGCTTAGTCTCCTCGCGTTGGTCGACTTGTTTCTTGTCCGCGCTCAACAGTCCGTTGCCGCTTCTTCGGACCGAGCACCAGCTCAGTAATCAATCAGGAACTACACAATGAAGCTTTCACAGAGGTAGTATTTGTCACGTGTAAGTTTACGAAAGCTCAAGACGCGCGGGTCGGCAGCGTCTTGATGCTGTCTGCGCTTAGTGGCGTCGCGATTTCTTTTTCTTGGACGAGCGGCGATAATCTTCATCGTCGTCGTCGTGTCCGCGCTTCTCATTGCGCATGCGGTCGGACGCCTGAGCCTCCTTCTCCAGCTCGTCCCAAGACGGAGCATCCTCCTCCTCCTCTGACGGTTCATCGGACGAGTCCTCGTCAACAATGGACTCCCAGTCAGAGCCGTCCGATTCGCTCGATTCGCTCTCATCATCATCATCGTCAGAACCGCCGGAGTAGTTGCTATCTCCAGCTTCCTCTTCATCCTCGTCTTCATCGTCCGATCCTTCCATCTACTCACAAAAAATGATAAGTTGTATACTATTGCACTCAGTATCAACAAGCCGCAACGCACCTTCAGAAACTCCCAGCCAGCCGGCTTCGGCACACCGTCATCGTCTGTGTCCAGGTAGAAGCGGTGGTCGCTCTTGATCGTTGACATGATACTCTTCCAGTTCAGGTTTGCAGTACCCGTGGTGAAGCAAATGTCAATGTCGTCAAGCCATTCCTTGATCCGCTCAAGCTCGCCCATGGACACTGCACTGATACGCGTGGGCATAATATCAAAGTTTTGAAGACGAACACGACGTCGAAGTTCTTTGACGAGAACATGACGCGCTCGAAGTGGACGTGCTCCACTTCGTCCAGCGAGATGATGAAGAACGGCATGTCCGTCAGGCTCACAAGGCAGTGCACAGACGGCTGCAGCAACACCATTTCCTTGAAGGGCGTACCCATAAAACCGAGCTCGCGGTAGGGAATGTCAAACACCACGGGCTTGCCATGCCTCTCTGACACGCTTTCCATTTTGTGACAAAATTCCTTGAACGTTGTGTTCAGCTTCTCACGCAGCGCGCGCTCACGGTTCTCCTCATCAAGCTCGTCGGGGTCGTACATCGATCGCCGCCGGTTGTCAAGTGTCTGGGAGCCCTCGATCACCTCCGTGTAGAATTGCACGTCCTTCTGCTTCTTCTTGCCGATCATAATGTGATTCTTCAGGTGGAAATGGATTAGCACGACGAGCTCCTTGTCGCAAGGCTGGAAGATAGCGTGCTTGATGTTAGCGTACAAGATGTCCAGCTTCTGATTCTTGTTCGTCGTGAAACGCACACCATTCGAATGTGCCTCCAACGTGCCGTGGGTCTTACGGCCCGTCAAGTGCGGCCGAGCAGACAGATCAATCAGACGCGGCACGCGGCGATCGCGCGTCAGCACCAGGTCTTCCTGCACAACCAGATCGGACTCCTCCTGTTCCCGCTGCTCCCGCTGCTTCACACGCTTCTGGAGCTCCTTGATCAGACGGAACTGGTTGTTCAGGTTGTGCGCGTCAGTGGAGCGGAAGCCAAGCTCCTTGATGAACATCTTGTTGGGGAACTTCGTGATCGCATTCGCCATCGCAGGGAGAACATCACGTCCCAAAGACGTGCCAGGCACGAAGAAGTTGATACGCAAGTACGTAGCCTTGTCTTCTTCGGACTTGCTCACATTCTTGATCGTCGAGATGTGGAACGGCACCGGCACACCATTGATGGGCAGAATGACCGCCTCCGCACGCATGTCCACCATCACCTGGCGCTCGCGCAGTTCCGACGGGTAGTCCTGAGGACCGCGGTAGGCCTTGATACTCTTCTCCTTCTTCGGATCGTCGGACTTGTCGTTGTTCTGTTCCTCCAGTCGCCGCATGGCCTCCTCTCTCTTCCTACGCATTAGCTCGGCCTGGTGACGATCACGACGCTCCTGGTCCGTCTCCTTGCCTTCGAGCTGACGCTGCTGGTCACGGAGGCGCGACTGCAGCACCTGGTTGCGGGTTCCAGACAGCGAGGTGTCCACAGAGCCATGGATGGAGCTGTCCTTGCTCTTGCTTGACTTCTTCTTGGACTTTTCCTCCGCCACGTCGTTGTCGTCTTCGATGTCGTACCGCACCTTGCCCCACGCCTTTGGCACCTTTGTGTAGTACTTGGTCTCGTTCTCCAAAACCACCACAGTGTCAGCAAGGAACACGGCGTAGTTCTCCAGCTTTTTCTTCTTGCGCTGCGAGTCCGGAATCGGGATGTCATTAAAGCCAAAGGCGACGTTGAAGGCCATGCCCTCCTTAATCACCGTCTGGTTCTTGGTCGTGAGCAGGTTGCTCGACTCGCGGAACTCCAGTCCGATACCGAAGCCCAGGTTCTTCGTCAGCTTGCCGAACAGCGTCGCGTTCCTGGATTGGATAAACTTGCGCACCTTCTCCACCACTTTCCCCACCACTTTCCCAGGCTGCAGCTCCTTGACGCACAACTCATGCGCCTCTCGCAGCAGTTCATACGACTTCTCCATGGAGCTCGTCGGGTCGATAAAGAACGTGCGGCCCACATTGGAGCAGTAGCCCTTGTACCTCGCTCCAAGCGAACAAATAATCACGTCGTACTTCATGGCGTCCTTGGTGCTCTGCGCGCTGGGCTTGAGGTCGTACTTGCCGCCCGACTGGATGATGGGCGGGTAGCAGGGCTCGATGTCCACGGGGTCGATCGTCACCTTGATCTTGGACGGGTTGTCGAACACGTCCTCGATGGCCATGGAGATCTTCTCGTGGCTGATGCTCTTCTCGTCGTCGATGATCTGCTCCATATCCTCCATGAACTTGAGCTTGAACACCTTGCTGGACAGCGCGCCGGCCCAGCGGATGTTCTCCAGCTCCTCGGACTCCTTGACCGCCAGCACCGTCTCGAGGCCCTTGCTCACGTCCAGCTGCTCGAGGCCGTCCGCGGCCTGCAGCGCCTTCTTGAAGCTGGCCACGAGCTCCCCCAGAGGGTTCTCCTTGCTCAGCACGCCCGTCTTGGGGCCGGCGGCCCTGATGGCTTCAGTCAGCACCTGGAAGTTGGCCTGGTTGCCGTCCGCCTTGTTGCGCTTGAGCAGCTCCAGCTTGACGTCCGACGAGGCGTTCTGCTTGGCCACAGCCTCCAACATTGTATATTTCTTGCCGCCCGTGAGAACATAAAGTTTCGCAGGTGTGAACACCATCAGCGTCTCCGGGAACTCCAGGAAGCCCAGCAGGTAGATCTGCAGCACCGCCGACTTGCGGTAGCCCGACTCCTCCTGCTGTGCGCGGCCCGCCAGCACGCAGAACGAGTCCACGCCGCCCCACGCGGCGTCGGCCTTGCGCTCCTGCGAGAATTTATACCCGTAACTGTTATACCCTATCACGTTAGGTTAGATAACGCAGAGAGTGGCTGGCGCCCACCCACCTTCCAGACGCTGTAGAGGCGGTTGAGCCGCCGGAAGAACATGGCCGCGTCCAGGCGCGGCGCGCCGCTGGGCGCCGAGGACGCGCCGGCCTCCGCCTTGACCTCCTGCTTGACCTCCTGCTTGACCGCTACCGTGTCGTCCGCCATGGCTGCGCTGCTGCGTAACACGAAGCGCGGCCACCCACTCGCTCGCTCTCCTTCGCGCCAAATGCGAGCGGGTTTTTTGGCGGCAGGCCCCTTTTAGAAACGATGCCCACTTTTTAAGGGACGAAACCTTGCCCAAATCGATGTTTCAGTCCCGAAAATACTTGTGTGGACCAATCAGTAACGCGTTTCTAAACGCGAGGAAGGCAGCGATTAGAAATGGATGTGCCGCGGATGGGGTACATGGATACAGAAGCTAGCAACATGGGTACATTCAATTTGCACCAGCTTACCAGGTAGAATGACGCACACTGAAATGCTTCCGACATTTTTTTCCTGGGCTTAGGCTACATTGGCACGACATGTTGTTAATGATACGCGACGATGTTTTATCTAGAGCAGTAGCTGGGCGGGGGCCACGATCTGCTCCCACCAGTTGGCGTACTGCGCCCACTGCGCCGTCATGTCGGCGTACACCTTGTTGTGGCACGCGGCCCAGCGGTTCACCACCACATCAACCGAGGTGTCGTCTACGACACGTGCATTCCGCCCTCCGTGGCCCACTCGACGTCGCTCAGGAACGCGTCGATCTCGCGGCTGAGTTAGTTGGCCTCCGAGTCGACGATAGCCATTTTGAGGACCATCCGGCGCCGTCCTCCCTGCAGCAACCACTGCGAGCGCTGCACGATGTACAGATACCGTAGGTTCTTGTCGGGCCCCGGGATGTTGTGCACGAACACGAAGCAGTCGTTGCCAAAGTCCTGCAACATTTGCGTGCCCACGTTGTGGCGGTGGTGGATGCTCCATCCGATCGGGGTCACGACAGTCCTTCTGCTTGATGTACGAAATGCCGAGAACCGCGTCCAGTAGGCAGTTAACACGTTTAGTGAGTTGAACGCGGGCCAAGACGGGCATTTCGCTCGACGTGGAGGCGGTCGTGGGGGCTCGATACACGTTCCACCCGAGGAAATTGCCGATCAAGAACACGGAGGACACGCTACGCTGCCTGCAAGCTCCGTGTCGAAGCAACCCATTCCGGCGTCAAACTCCGCGCGCGTAAACGGGTGAAAGTGGAACGATGGCGCGCCTGTGTCGAGGTTCACGCGCCAGCCAGACTGCGGCAGCAACGCCGGTGTTTCCATCTCCACCGACTTTTGTCGAGCCTCGACGACAATCTTCTGAAAGGTCTCGTGGCGCTCAATCTCCGCCCGGAGCGCCCTGTTCGCGTTCTGCAGCAGCTCGCACTGCACGACTAGCTCCCGAAGTGTTTCGTTCGTCGTCTTGTCGGGGCTTACTTTAGCATTGCTGCTGCTGCTGCAAGCGGCTGCGTCTCTTACAGCGTCAACCAAGAGCTTCATCTCTCGCTCCAGTCGGAGGAATTCACTTTGCTGGCGCATCTTCATTTGTTTCTTGTTGCGGCGGAAAGACACCATCGAGATGCGGTGCTGCTCCTTCCGCAGCTTCTCCGTATGCTCCAGTGCGAGGCTTAGCGACACCCCCAGCTCTGCGATGTCGGCGTCGTAGTCGTTCGCCAGTGGCAGAAAGTCATGACAGGCGCCAGAGCCGAACATCTTTAGCTTCTGAGCTGGTGGGGCTTGTGGGTCTGGCGTCGATTGGTGGAGTGACGCCTCATGACGTGAACCGCTAACGGTAAAGCAAACGCATGGTTCTGCAGATGCTGAGTAACGTTGATTCAGGAGCAATGTTTCTTGTCTGGATTACTGGAGGGTCTGGGGCCTCTCCGTGTGCGTGAACAAATGTTTCCTGTGCTTGCGTGATTCCTATCCGTACGACAGCTCATTCCGAAGTACTAGTATTTCGAACGTAGGGCCCGTTAACTTTTCGTCTGATCACTTTTGCTTTTCGGTGGAAATTTGTGTACCATAATCGATCGTACCGTAATCGATCGTACCATCATACGCCTTGAATTCGCCCGAGTGTCAATTGAGTCTATGCTGTACCGCATAACAGAACTCATAGTTCGCAGATAAGTATAAGGTAAAATGCCAAACCTGGCACGGTGCCAATTCCTGGCACGACTTATACTTTTTGCCAATGACATATCCCTATTTCGTCAATCTCGTTGCCTATTGGCTACCCTCTTTTTGGATCTGTTGCTGGCACGTTTTTGAGGGCTGTGATAATTTTTAAGAGGTCTAATTAAAACATAGAGGACATTTGGATTCAGTGCCCACACACCACGTACTTCACGAGCGCCAAGATGGGGGAGGAGAAGGAGAGCTACAACCAAGAAGACGTGGATCTGGCGCTGGCACGTGTCGCCGCCGGGGAGGAGAAGGCTGCGGTGGTGAGGACATCACCGGTGCCTTTGCGCACACTCTTCCGGCTCGTCAAGAGGGCTGCTGACGGTGACAGTACTGTACCATCGCGGCCAGGCCCAAAGCCCGTTATGGCGGCGGATCTAGAGCGCGATTTGGCTGAGTGGATGGCTGCCATGCAGCGGTGTGGCATGCCTGTCGGCCGGCGGAACATCATTGCAAAGGCGAGCGCTATTCTGGCTGTTGCCACTGGGCGGGTCATGCCCGCCCGCGCTACACCTACAAGGATACTGACTGGCGGTTGGTACCGCCGTTATCTCCAGCAACACCCCTTATATATAGGGGGCGGCGATTACGGGGGCCCCAAAAGGCTTTAGTAACACGAAGATCTTTGTGCAGTGGCTAGACTTTTTCGGAGACAGTATTGCTCACCTCCCGAAGCCAGTGGTGTTGATCGTGGACAACAGTGCGACGCATATTGCTCCAGGTAAGCGGCGGTGGCGTATACCTTTGTAATCACCGGCTTCTAAACATATCGGTTTTAACGGGATATTGTGGTACAGAGGTGGCTGAGATCTGTGTCGAGTACAACATCATGTTCGTTGCGTTGCCAGCAAATGCGACGCACCTCTTCCAGCCCCTGGACGTCGCATTGTTCAAGCCATACAAGGACTGTGTCCATGACCTTATGCTAGAGCGGCTTTGCGCCATCAGCAATCCTGCGATCAGGAAGACGACAGCAATTGGGATGGCGTGCACCGCTTACCGGCGTGCCCTCATGGACAAGCCTTCAAGCGCCGTTAATGGCTTTAGAGAGTGCGGCATATGGCCGCTGTCTATGGTGCAGCTCAAGGCATGTTTGGCCTTATATAAGGGCGGCGGGGTCAAGGGCAAGATTGACACCGCGGACTGGTTGAAGCACCGTGAGGCTGTCATCGATGAAGTCCGTACTGAGATTATTTTGCTTCCACCTGTCCCTGTTACAGGAAAGAAGAGGAAGCGCTCGACTGTGGACGTTGCCGGGCGGTTTGTTACGAAAGAGCGGTTGCTAGCAGGTGCCTACGACTGAGTAGTCTAAATCGTGCCACTAATTGATCCGGCCAAAATTGGTAACAAATAGATGCTTGAGTTGAGTACGGCATAATTTCGTTGTCAGCAGTGATAATGAACAGCGAAAATACGCATCATAAAGCTTTTGCATTATAGTTCGCTGTAGTATGAAGCCGGGCGTTATCTTTTGCGGTCTACTGGACGTTTTCGAGTGATTTCTGAGGTGTATCGAAACCGTGCCACGATTGGCATTTTACCTTATCATAGTTCGCACCTCGCACTGACCAATCAGAAATCGGCAACGTTATAAATAATTCCTTAATTTTTACCTTTAACTGGAGGTTATAAATTTAATTGCTTCAAAACCAGTCAATTGTGGCTTCACAATTGGATTTCGCACCAATCCACCACCTCGTTTCACAGCCTCCAGTCACCAAACGTGTCCGCTACCATGCCTCGTACAGGAAGGAAGCGAACCACGGGCAATGGCTCAATACCTAAAGTGTACAAACGAGTGACCTAATTTTCGGGTGGTCTTTTTCTTGCAGGTGAGATCATACGATTTCGATGACCCTTGGGTGCGAATTATGAGTTCTGTTATGCGGTACTCACGTCACGTTGAGCCCCGTCTAAGGTGTCAGCTAAAAAATCCTATGTAACGATGGCATTTGATGGTGACAAGCTCTAACCCGGTCGACGGGTCTTACACGAACACGTTTGCAGGGACTAAATTCTTCGACTTGGCGAGTCCGAAGCAGGCTTTTGACGACATGAGTGAGCTCAGAAAGAAGCACCCCACCACCATGGTGGCGTTCCGTCTAACGAAGAAGAGCAAGCGCAATGAAATGATTGCGGAGCATCGTGGACTGGAGCGCGAGATAGAGAAGCTGGCGGAAAGTGTGAGAACAGCGGCGGCACGCTGCAGATGCGGCGGTGGGCCGAAACTCTGGCGCTTCGTGAAGCGATCGATCGAAATCAGAAGTTCGAGCATGTGGTGCGTAAAGAGAGCCAAACAACGCTTGAGAGTGAGACACTAGCAAACGCCAACAAGACTAACTGGTGCGTCCATTTTGAGCGTGGGGGGGCCGTCATTCTTCTTTCACCCTTTCACCAAGGTGCTACGCTGATGCGTTTCGATACCAAGGAGATCGAGAATGGCGCATCTTGCGTCTCAATGATTGTTACGTGCCCTCTTTTTTTTACAGAAGAAGGCAACTGTCTAACGGTCGCACACGACGTCGAGGTCTCGTTGGCCGTCGTAAGTGAGACGCGCATGCCGCTCTCCGTGGACCTCTCGTGGGATGCCTCACCCTCCCGATTGGGTCGATTGGTCTCCGAATCAACGATTGTCAAAGTCACGACCATCTTGCGTCTTCCATCGGGCAGCTCATATTGACGGCGACGAACACATAACCGAGATGCTTTTCTGGTTCAGGAATGTTGTACATGAACACGAAGGACTCGGGGTCGACCTGCTGTAGCACTTGCGTACCGGCCTTGAGGTGCTCGTGAATATTCCACCTGACTGGCGTGAGGACAACGGGGCTCTTTGTCCCTTTGGTGGGAGATCATGATAAGAACGTCATGAGAACACTGTACGCGCTTCGTGAGCCGGATTCGTGCCACGATAGACTTGCCAGACGTAGTTAACGGTCCGCGGCTCATCTACCAACCCAGAAGAGTACCAACCGTCGAGATGGAGAAAACGCACAAGTTCTTCGTCACAGGTCGGCTGTTGTTGGCCTCATTGTCTTGCTCTTAGTGGTTGCTTGGCCTTGAGTCTTGTCTAGCTGCGTGCTAGGAGGCGAAATGAAGACGGAAATGAATGAAGTAGGCAAACTACGGCTTCCTACTCTGCTCTACTCTCTGCTGTCCAGCGCTCTAATGAAACTCACGCAGCAACGGACGCACCCATGCGATCGAGGACGGGAGCTCTTCGCTGGATCCTCCAGCAACGGACTGCGATCTCCGTTACACTTCTCCCTTAGAAGTGCCGTTGCTCGTGTAGCTGGAAGCGTATTGATGTATTGTCGAAGAAGCTCAGTGACTTGCGTCAAATAGCTTACCGATTCCCATGACGAACCGAATGAAGTATCGAGCCACTTCACTTAGAATTGACGGACCCCTTTCCGTCGACGATGACCTACAATGGAGTGAACGAGGTGGCCCTCTGTACCGTCCGTTGTTATCACAAGTTGAAGCCGAGTGATCCGCGCAGGATGGTCGTCGTGGTGATATGGACGAAGCCGTGGCACATGATACTCCGGATGGAGACGTAGCCCGGGCGGCAGCGCGAGCTTGTACGTGTCAGGTCCGGTTATGTCAGTGATCAGGTAGGGACCGATGAACCTTGGCGCGAACTTGGGCTTGCCATCCGTGCCGAGGTGTGCCAAGGCGAGGTTTTTGGTGTTCAACAGCACCTTGTCGCCGACTGCAAATACCAGATGCGAGCGATTACGATCATACGCTGCATGCCAACGCTCTTGAGCCGCAGCCATAGCGTCCTGTGCTTCTGCCAAAATCGCCTTCTGGTGTGTGATGAACTTAGAGGCGGAGGACTGGTGAGATGTTGCGACTACGCAATCCGACACTGAGCGCGGTTGGTAGCCTAGATCGGCCATGAAAGGGGACATGCCAGTCGTGCTGTGAACGCGCGAATTGTATGCAAACTCGCACAGCGGTAGGAGTGTATCCCAGTCATCATGATGTGGAGCGACAAAATGTCTAATATACTCGTTCACGAATTTAATCGTGACTTCCGACTGTCCATCTGAGGAAGGTTGGAACGCAGAGCTCAATTGCAATTGGGTCTCCTGTAATTTCATGATCTGCTGCCACAGTTTTGAGGTGAACTTTGCATCTCGGTCAGACACGATAGATTCAGGTAGACCGTGAAGTCTCTGGTAGAAATCACGAAACAGCCGAGCCGTAGCCTCTGCTGTTGCATCCGTTCGAGTAGCTATAAACTGACTGCGCTTGGTAAGGCGATCTACAATGATGAGCACTGCGTCGTGGCCAGAGACTGTCGGCGGAAGCTGGGTCATGAAGTCCATACTAATATCAATCCAGCGATTGGCAGGTATCTCTAGCGGATGAAGTAGACCAGCAGGCTTACCGCGGACATATTTGTGCCGCTGGCACAGCTCGCATGATGAGATATAACGTTGCACGGACCCAGCCATACCACGCCAGTAATATTTTTCCAATAGGAGCAGGAGTGTCTTAGCCTGGTCGGGGTGGCCTCGCGCAGGAGAATCATGCTCCTCGTAAAGAATTAAGTTCCGCAACTCTGCCACGTCCGGAATACACAATCGCTGAGGTGAATCAGGGCGCACTTGGAAATACAAAAGGCCATCGGCGATGGTAAAACGGCGAAGTCTCCGCGATCCAGTGTCAATATCGCCGACGAGGTCCTGCATAATTGGGCCGAAAATGGAATCTGTAGCATAGTGACGCCTGCACATGCTTAGTATGTTGACAGGGTGCGTGACCTGCTGTGCAAAAAGACTAGCCTCCTCCGAGTCAGCGTCGTGGGAGGTGAGCTGGCGTAGGAGTTCCGAGAGGCTGATAGCACGGCTCGTGTCGTCCGACCAATCGGGTCGCCTTGATACACTATCCGCGACGGTATTGGTGCTGCCCGCGATCCACCTAAAACGAGGCTGGAATAGCGCGAGCTCGTTTAGCCACTGTGCTAATCTTTGCGAACACGTTTGCTGCTGCAGTAAGGATTCGATCGTGCGGTGGTCGGTGTTGAGGAAGAAAGGCTTGTCTAGCAAATATACGTTCCAGGTGCGCATAGCGTGTAGCGCTGCTAGAAGTTCCTTTTCACGTGTAGGGTAAATTAGCTCTGCTCGCGAGAGCTTCCTTCCGCCATACGCGATAATACGTTCCGCACCGCTATCATCATACTGGAACAAATACCCACCAACCGCAAAATCAGAGGCGTCCACGCTCACGTGAAACGGTTTCTCGAAATCGGCGTGGGCGAGAGTCGGGGTCGAAGACAGCTTCTGCTTAAGCGTCTCGAACGCCACTGTCTGCGCCGAGGAAAATGTAATCGGGTACTTCGAACGTTTGTTTTTCACTAGTTCGGTCAGCACGGCGACGTTCTCTGCAAACCCGTCGCAAAATCGGCTAACATACACACAGGTCCCGATGAAAAATTGCAACTCGCGCTTAGTCGCGGGCAAAGGCCAGTCCCGGATGACTGCAGCTTTGGCGGGATCGATCCGCACGCCGTCGACGCCAACCACATCACCCAAACATGGGATTTCGCGCGCGCAAAAAACACATTTCTCGATCTTCACGTACAACTGCTGCTCGGCGCAGCGCGTGAGCACCCTCCTAAGCGCGGCTAAGTGCTCCTCCACTGAGTCGGACGGCGTGAAGACGAACAAATCGTCAAAATATGTCTGACAAAAAGAATCAAAGTCCTTGAAAATGGATTGCACCAGTCTGTTGAAGCATGACGGACTACTTGAAATTCCCATAGGCGTCATCAGGTACTCGAAAAGCCCATCGGGCGTGGAGAAAGCTGTGTAGGGAATAGAATCCTCTCGCAACTTGACCTGAAAGAAGCCCCATAACAAATCTAAAGCTGTGAACATGCGCCCGCGAGACATCGCGCGTAGAATTTCGTCCTTGCGCGGTATCGGGTTAGCTGGTACGCGCACCTTAGCGTTGAGTCCACGGTAATCGTGAACGATCCGCCACTCACCGCTGGCCTTCCGCACACAGAAGGTCGGCGCGCAGTATGGCGAAGACGACGGCCGGATCAACTTGGCCTTTAGCATCTCGCGCGTCCATTGCAGGATTGCCTCGCGCTGCTCCCTTGAAAACGGGAACTGCTTCCGGTGAACGTCTGTAACGTCGATGCTCGCATCCATGTTTCCTTGGCGAGCCGAAGGAACCGATGGTAATTCTGATCTGAATACAATATCTCTAAACTCCAGCAACAATGGATACACTGCTGTATCCTCGAGCGCCTTCCAGGCTGCTGCTGCTTTCGGGGCCAACGTGGCCTCGTCCGCAGAATTGATCAGGAAGCAAAATTCATTGTCAGTAGCTTGTAGGAGTTTGTGCACATCTCGAGGCCGGACTAAGCGCGTGCAGCCCACCTCGGACTGGTAGCCATGAGTATAATAATCGCACACACGTGCCTCAGCACGCCGCTTCGGAGATAGTGGCGGGTGACTGCATCGTCGCCCACCTACACGCACTGCTGGCTGGGCGTCTGGCCTTGGTCGCACCGTCTTGGCCACCCAGTCGATGATCGGGTTCACGGCTTCGAGCCACGGCATGCCCAGCATGACGTCGCACGACTCCGGGATCTCCATCACGAACGCTCCAGTAGTGTAAATAGAAAAGTCAGGTAAAATAATAGAGAGAGATGTCACTCGCCGGGGAATGACTGCTTGTTTTCCGCCACCAAGGCGGATTGTCAGTGGCCGGGCATGCTCGTAGACTCTCAGTCCAACATGCGCGGCGAACTGCGGGCACACTGCATTGAAGGATGCACCGCTATCAATAAAAGCAGACACAGACTGGTCCTGGACCAAGCCTGGCTGTTGAAGGTGACCATGAGGGGAGGATTTCTGGCGCATCAAAACAACATCGTCGTTTTCATAGTCGACATGTGTTTGATGGCCAGAGTCTTGACGCTGCGCTGCGGCATGGTCGACGGCAGCAGCGTTCTCCTCGGTGGGGCGCCAGCCCACCGAGCCTCCTAGTTTTTTTGAGCACCTGGACCCTTGCTAGGACACGCGGGTGACTTGTGCCCTTGAGCCCGCACCTGAAGCAAGTTGGCTCAGTATGGGTGCCCCACAACTCGGTATCGACTTTGACGAGGGTTGTAAATTTGAGCTTCCTGTGTCCTTGCTCTTGGTTTCCCGTTGCTGGAAACGACTCTGCTTGGGGGCATTTATAGTTGGAATCGATTTAGCCTTAGGGACCTCGCGAGAGTCCTCAAAGCGTTGAGCGTGATCGATAGTGTCCTTTAGCGTGCGTGGGCAATTTTGTGAGACGTATGAGTTCGTGTCCGCGCGTAGATTCTGCTGGTAGAGCCAGCGCTTCACAATATCGGGCATGTCGATGCCCGACATGGACAACAACTGCATAAACTTGGTGCTGTACTCCTGTTGAGTGGTTGTGACGCGCAGATGATGCATCTTTGTCAACATCTTGAACTCGTAATCATTGTCACGATACCGTGATCGGATCCGCTGTTTGAACAGCAGCCATGTGCGCGGATTATTGCCCATCGCGTGCTTGAATTCACGATACCAAGCCATGACGTCTACGCCCAGAAATGGGACGACCATGTCGACGAAGCGTGAGTCGTTGCTATTCATCTCGATGGCGTACGCTGCGAAGTGCTCTTCTATGTGGAATAACCACAGCTCCAAATCATCCTCGGCGCGCCCGTGAAACTTTGGCGGGTTAGCCTTCTGTTTCTGGCGATTGGCCCGTGCTTGCATCTCATACATTCCTGCTGGAACCTAGCATTTGCTGCTGGCTGGTAGTCATGGCCTGCTGCTGTAGCGAGAACATGTTCACTAGATTTGCCAGTAGCTGGGCCGAATCGGTTGCAGGCGGCGCTGCTGGTGGCGGGACATAATGACCCTGCCCTGACGATGTTGCTGGTGGGACTGACCCCGGGCGTGC
Organism: Phytophthora cinnamomi; assembly: GCF_018691715.1. Lineage (NCBI taxonomy): Eukaryota > Oomycota > Peronosporomycetes > Peronosporales > Peronosporaceae > Phytophthora > Phytophthora cinnamomi. The sequence continues at coordinate 542,388 of NW_027150948.1, read as the reverse complement.
CGGCGCTGCTGGCGGGGCAGGGCCGGGGAAAATTGGAGGCGCTGGTCCAACTGAGGGTGCCTGCGTAGCTGGCGCCGTGGGTCCCACGTTTGCACCTGCTGGAGGCGGCGGCACCTCGGGGTACTGTCGTTCCTCGGCCATAGTATCGTACTCAGCGTAGCCGTCGGCCCCAGGCACTTGGGAAGCGTCCGTGGAGTCCATTCGGGCCTGGTACGGTCGTAAGTTGGGTGATTCGTCTTCGGTCTGCCGAGCGGTCTTCCTTGAGCTCATAAGCGGATGGACGAGTCTACTGGTACTTAAGCGAGTAGGTACGGTGTTGCCTCGAAGGTTGTTGCAAAGCCTTCGGCTCTAATTTCGAAATTGTTTTGCCCTTAGTGGTTGCTTGGCCTTGAGTCTTGTCTAGCTGCGTGCTAGGAGGCGAAATGAAGACTGAAATGAATGAAATAGGCAAACTACGGCTTCCTGCTCTGCTCTACTCTCTGCTGTCCAGCGCTCTAATGAAACTCACGCAGCAACGGACGCACCCATGCGATCGAGGACGGGAGCTCTTCGCTGGATCCTCCAGCAACGGACTGCGATCTCCGTTACACAACTAACCTCGATAATGTTGTCTTCAACCTCCGTGGCCGACACGTGAACGCCTCCCTCTGTCGCCCACTCGACATCAGTTTGGTTGACTTCTGCTTCACGGCTGCGCCTGTTCGCGCCCGAGTTGGTGACGGCCATGCTTACTGTTAGCTCGCGTCGCCCATCTTGCAGCTTCCGCTCAGCACGTCGGGCTTGAAACAAGTAACGAAGGTGCTTCTCTGGCTCGAGGATGTTATGCGCAAATACAATCGAGTCGCTGTTGAACTCCTGGAGAACTTCCGTGCTGACTTTGGTCCGCTCATGGAACCCCCAGCCTAGCGGTGTCACGATGACTGAACTGAGGTCTTTCAGCTTTGTATACAGTGTTTGTTGGTGAAGGTCGAGCGAGCAGTGGAGACGTTTGAAAACTCGAGTGCGCACGAGCAATCTTTGTCATGCAGTGAAGAAGGCACCAGCGGGGCTTTCAGGACTTCCCATCCAAAGAACGACCCGGCCTTTGAAAGAGACGACATACCGTTCGCCAGTTCCAACTCGAAGCGGTCCATTGTAGCATCAAACTCCTGACGCGTCAGTGGGTCGAAGTGGAACGACGTGTTTGCTCCGTCAAAGTTCACTCTCCATCCAGACGCCTCGTTACGTGGGAGCACTGACGATTCCTACATCTCCATGGGGTCCATTCTTGCCTCGTGCACAATGGTCCGGAACTTCTCATGGCGCTTGATCTCTTCCTTCAGCGCAGCGTTCTGTTTCTGGAGAAACTCTTTTGTCACAACCAATTCTCGCAGTGCAGTCGTCTTGCTGCTAGGAGAAATAACGCCAGAGCTAACCCGAGCAGCTGCAGCTCGCACACTAGCCATTAAATCCTTCATTGTGCGCTCTAGACGGCGGTGTTCGCTTTGCATCTCCTTGCGCTTGTGCTTCTTGTTAAGACGGAACTCGATCATGGCGATGCGATGCAGCTCCTTTCGTTGCTTGTTCATGTATTCGAACATCTCCAGGACCCCACCTAGCGTTCCGTTGCAGTCGGCCAGAGGGAACGCATTCGTGTGGTGCCAGCTAGAAACACTCGCCATGGTGAAGCGCTGAATGCTGAGACTTGTGCGGTAGGCCGCCTTTGCTGGAATTACGAAGTTAACTAACAAGTCGTGACTTGAGCTATCCCAGTGGTGAAGAGTTCTGTCCTTTCACACCTTCTCCAAGCTGACTATGGCGGGGGCCTTGAGGTTCGCGTTCAAGCGCAAACATGTCGCGACCCACGAAAGCAAGCGGTGACAAGGGAGGCAGGTGATTGATTCGATGCAACTGTACAGTAAAACGCTTAGCAAGCGAGCCATGATCAGTGGCTATTGAGTGATCGAGTGCTGCACAACATCTCATCTTATCCTATGTTCCAAACTCAAAACAAATGGATGCAGAGAGATCAGCCCCTCGTTTATACATACCAACTGCTCTTCGCGCAGAGCTGCAGAGTTTGTTCATCAGCAGCATGTAGTCTTCACTCATTCGGGTATGCTGCCTGATCTTCGACCTGACAGAAGGCGGAGCCGGCAGAAGCCCCTCGAGCCTCAGCGCCATATCCGCGTGAGTTGCTCTTCTTGCAAACTTCTCGATGTTTTGGAAAGCCTGCTTGCAGTTGGTCGCGGCCCAGTCGAACCCAACAGGTACGGACGTGCTGTGGTAGTAGGGATTTTCTCGTGGCCAAGCTCCACGACGGTGACCCGGGTGACGACGGGCGAACGGTGATCGACTTGACAGCGTCACCATGACGAGAGGACGGTGACGAAGGAGTGAACGAGCAGTCAGTTGGTGGCGGATGCAAGCCAGCGGGCTGGTGCCACAAGCGCGAGGGATCTAGAAGGGATTGCAGAGGGTCGTCATTGAAGCTGGGCGACTCGGGAAGATCGCAAGGAGAGACGACACGGCTAGGACGAACGACGTGCAGTATGCGGAGCAGGAGAGGCGACGAGGAAGAGCCGATGAGCGGCTGAGAGACAGCGTGAGGTGAGTAGGTTAGCAAGGACACCGTAGCAAGTAGGATAGGCGCGGATCGGGGGAACTTCGGTAGATAGGAGGGTGCGGCCTTGCGGACTGGCAAGCCTGGCCCTCAGTTCTGGATTTAGTGCGGGAAGAGCATTAACGACGAACTAATCTAAGCTACTTGGTGTCGGACGCGGAGTTAGTGTTGCTACCTATCGGGAATTGGGGTACGGCGGCACTGCACGAGGTACGCTGTTCGGGGTTACGTATGCGCGTGGTAGAGCAGTAGGGTGGTGAGGACCGCGGAGAGAAACCGCGGGGGCGTCGACGTCAGTATGCGCGCTGGCGTCGTGCCGAGGGACATGGAGCACGGCTAGCGCACTTGTGCCGTCGCTCCGAGTCCGCTGTATATTGCATGTAAACCGGAACGCTTGCGGGGAGCAGCCTAAAGACCTACCGGGGTTGCGGTCGCCGATAATCGCTCTCTCCTCACTGTCCCTATCCCTGTCGTCAACGGTGGACGAAGGGTCAGCTAACGCTGGAGACTCCCATGAAGTCATGCTCCCGTTCTAGGCGAGGCTCAGCTCCAGGAGGTGTCAACTGAGTAGTCTAGAGTAATGGTATCTGTCCCCGCGTGGGATATGACGACATGGTGGTCAGTACACGGGCTAACCGTGCAGGGATCGTGAGATTCTTGCGGGTCTAGCGTCGAGAGGGTGGACCCCGCAGCGGAAACGGAAACGAAAACGGAAACGAAAACGAAAACGAAAACGAAACGATGAACGAGTATGATTAATTGATGTGTTACTGTGGTGTCTAGCGGACATGATGACGACAAACGAATCGGCGAGAGACGAGCGTGCGCAACGCCGCGCAGCCTCGGCGGAGCGAGCCACGGCGGCGGCGGCTGAAGCGGCCAAGAGGCAGCACACGACGGCTGTCACCTTGGTGACTGGGGATGGCGGCACCGTCATGCTGTCGACGGACGAGATTCGGCGCGCGTCGGGCGACACGCCGACGGCGACGACGATCGGGCAATCGGGCGGCGGAACCTCGGCAGGAGGAGATGCTGCCGGCTCTGATAGCGGACAACGAACGTTGAGAGGAAGCCGTGGATCAGACGGCGACTCTCATGCGAGTGGCGTTCAGCGTGGGCCGGGCGGTGGCAACGCCGGCACCATCGTGGACACGCCGAGGGGAACCGACACGAGCGCGGAGGCGACCATCAGCACGCCGCTGACTGGGAGTCGAGGAGACGCAGCTGGGACTGGTGGTGACGGCGGTCCTGGTGGTGCTGGAACTGGGCGTGGACCAGCGACACCGGTCACGACGACGATGAGTGGGGCGGAGCCAGCGCGACCGATCATCGTGCGCGAGAAGGCGAAGTCCCTCAAGCTCACGAAGTTCAAGGGCCTGGACGATGCCATGCCGGTCACGATGTGGCTCAAGACTGTGCGGGCCGAGGTCCGGCGGCAGGCGGTGACCATGGGCATTGAGTGGCGCGACAAGCAGTTGTATCACGAGGTGGCGTCGAACTTGGAAGGCGAGGCGCAACGCTGGTTTGCGACCGTTATGGAGTCGGTACCGGAGTCGGAGGAGAACATCAACACGTTGGCCGACATGCTCCGCGCCAAGTACATGACGCAGCGCACGGGGCCGGAGGTGGTCGATCTCCTCAACGCGCGGCGTCAGATGCGCGGAGAGAGACTGGTCGAGTACGCGCAGTCTCTACGGGAGATTGGTGAGCGCGGCGACGTAGGCGAAGATTGGCTCGTGAATGCCTTCTTGAAAGGAATGAGCAGCAGCGAGGGAGCGACGCACGTGCGCGGACATCGTCCACGAACGTTGGATGAGGCCGTGAACATGGCGGTGCCACACGTAGGCGAGTACGGTGAGGGCTATGGTGTTGGCTTGGACGCGGCAATGGCGCGCTGGGACGAGCGCGAGGCCGCGAACGGGCGCGGGCCCTTGACAGCGTCGGCGTCGGTGACAGCGTCGAGCAGCAAGGAGCAGTCGGGATTGGTCGGCAACTTCGGGAGTGTGGTGAGCGGGTACGGCCCGATGTGGGGCACGACCGCGAGGCCACCAAGGTACGACACCTCGGGGCGACCGGTGCTGTCCGGTAAAGCCAGTGCGACGGAGTGGTGGCGGGCGATACCGCCTGGATTTGAACTGGTACCCGCTGGTACAAGCGCCGCCCGGGGCGGAGATTCGAAAAATCAAACGACGAGTGGCGGAGAACGCGGCAAGCGGCCTGGAGGCGGTGATCAGAACGCCAGGCAGCGAGCCAAGGCGTTCAAGGTCGAAGGTCAGCACGACGTGAGTGTGTACGGCACGCGAGACGTCACACAGGATGAGGTGTTCGAGACGCGTGAAGGGCGCCTTCAACGGCACCGTGAACGGCTTCAGCGGAGGGCACCACGGGCACCGTTCGTGCCGCGCCCTGGGACTAAGTGCCACTACTGCAACAAGGAGGGGCACTTCGTCCGGGATTGCAACGTGAAGAAGGCGGACTTCGCCGAGGTGTACGGACAGAGCGGGTCAGGAACGAGCACGCAGCCGGGAAACGGACAGCGAGCGTAAGGGACCCGGCCTTGCAGCTCGCTGATCCGGACCCGGGAAAGCAGATTGAAGACGAGCGGCGCACAGCCCACCGACAAGGCTGGCCCAACGCCACGAAACGGAAGACGAAGAGACGGAGGCACGGCCAGAACGCGAGGCGGCACCAGGCCCAGGCTCAAGGGCGGCAGGTGACGTTTGCAACTGGGGATGGCGAAGGGCGACCAGCCCGAGCTGTCTCCAGCAGCACCGTAACTCACGAGACGGTATCGAGACGTCAGGAGATGCCGAGCGCAGGGGATGGCGCAACACGACTCTCCGCGGTGACTACTGGCGGCCGTCAACATGGGCGCGAACGACGGATGCGAGGCGGCGCTGGTGACGAAGCTGACGTTGGACCCGGCGACGGCAGCGAAGCGAGCGCACTCGAGGGCGTGGGCAACGACGCGGTGGTCGACGTGCACATGGAGGTGGTCAACACGGATCCGCGCGTGGCCACCGTGACGCGTGCGCAGGACGAGACACACGCGGTCACCAATACTGGGAACGGGGCGACGGCTGTGGATGGCGGCGACTCGCGGGGTACGAGGAGCGACAGCACCGAGGATCCGGGCGGTCAGCATGACTCGACGACGGTGAGCACGTGCGTGGACGCCCAGACCGCAACGCCGGCGAAGACGTGTCGCATTGAAGGCAGGCAGGGGTCGAAGGAAGACGAAGGCGGCGGTGATGACTCGCCGGCATCTCTGCAGACGGCAATGTCGGAAGAACTGGCACGGCGGGACGACGCGATGGCCAAAGTAATGCTGGCAGGAGTGGGGGCGGCGGAAATCGCCGAGATGAAGACAGCTGAGATGGCGCGATGGGAGCACAAACGGCAGAAGCGCAACAAACACACCAAGGCTCGGGGCGAACGTCGAGCAGCGAGCAACCAGGCGAGCGAAAAGAAGGTCGATGGGATCGACTGCGGTGATGGCGGAAAGCCCAGCGACGTGGACGATCTCGAGCACGGACGGGCGTCACAACAGCAAGCAGATGGCGCAACAGTGCGGCGAGTGAAGGGCAACGAAGACGACTCAATGGCGGCGGTTGAGATGCTGCTACGACAGTCACGAACGCGGCGCAGATATGAGAAGCGCGTGCGGAAAGCCAAAGCCAAGGAACGACGGGAGTTACGGACGGTCTTAGCGAAGATGCAGTATCCAGAAGAGGCGTTCTTCGCCTTCGGTGAAGTGTGCCAGCGATGGGGAGCTGGAAGTGGGAAGACGCTGACTCGAGCAGAAGCTGAAGGAGCTAGGCACGTGCTGCCCAATTTAAGCGAAGTGAGGCGAGGAAGACCGCGGCAGCAGCGCTGCGCGAAACAATACGTGTATCACAGCGGGAGCGTGTACGCGCGACCGTTCGTGAGACACAGTGAGAGCGATGGGAGACCGATGCGAGTTGCGCGGCTGCGCGCTGTGCAAGCACCGACGGTAGACTCGCTGCCGACAGCGAGAGTGACGGTCTGTGGCGAAGAGAAGCAGATCAAGTTAGACACCGGCGCGCAGTACTGCGTCGCTGGTGAAGCGTGGCAAGCGTACAGCGAGAGGCAGGACGTACTGCCACCCGTCGACTACGTGGAAGGATTCACGGGAGCTGTAGCGCGCGTGCTGGGCGTCTGGAGGTTCCAGTTTCGTACACAATACGACCAAGTCATGGCCGTGGACGCGCTGATCGTCGAGGGCAAGTCGGAGGAGTTCCTGCTCGGCGAGGAGTGGATGCTCAAGATGGGCGTGAAGATCGACTTCGTCTCTTGCGAGATGAAGTGGTTCGAGGGCGGCTTGAAGAAGGTGGTGCCGTTTTTGTGCAGTGAGCAGCGAGGTGAGCGCGCAGCACGAGCGCGCCTCGTACGGCGTGCACGAGCACGCACGGGGACGTACCACAATGTGAAGTTAGCGGTGTCAGCGCCTGACGGCACCGAGGGCATGTTCTTGCCGGACCGGCGAGTGGAGCCATACTTGCTGACAGCACCGACGTTGACGGTGGTGCGCGGGGGTGAAGTGACGGTGCCGATACTGAACCTGGAGGGACGCACCACGAAGTTGCCGGCACGCGAGGCGTTGGGCACCTGGACACCGACGAAGGGCGAAGTCGAAGTCATGGAGTTAGACGGCGAATTCGATCGCAACCGCGTACGGCACTGGCTGGAGCGCATCCTGAAGGCGAGAAGCGAGCAGTTGAGTATGGAAGGCGAGCTGAAAGTCGGGGACATGAATGAACAAGAACGAGAGCTGTTATTGACGTTACTGCGGAACTACCCTGCGATGCTGGAACCCAGGGAGGGCTGCCCGCCGATGACAAAGTTGGGGGTGACCCACGAGATCCATACTGGTGCGGCAGCGCCGATCAAGGTGCGGCCGAGACGCTACTCGCAGGCGGAGCAAGTCGTCATCGACGAAGAGGTGGAGAAGATGCTGAAAGACAAGGTCATCGAGGAGAGCTGTGGGGCGTGGGGCTTTCCCGTGGTGCTCGTCAAAAAGAAAGACGGCACCGTAAGGTTCTGTATTGATTACAGACAGCTGAACGCCATCACGCAACGAGATGTCTACCCACTACCTAGGATAGACGACACGCTCGATCATCTACACGGAGCGAGACGCTTCACTACATTGGATCTGCATGCGGGCTACTGGCAGGTGCCTGTGGCGGGTGGAGATCGTGACAAGACCGGATTCGTGACGAGGAGAGGGCTATTTCGCTTTATTCGCATGCCATTTGGCCTTGCGAATGCACCAGGAACTTTCAGCGAATGATGAATGCCGTGCTGCGCGGACTGACGTGGCGAAGCTGCCTAGTTTACCTGGATGACGTTATTGTGTTCTCGCGGGGAACGTGGCTCAGCACGTCGTCGAGCTGGCGGCAGTGTTGGAGAGGTTGGACAATGCGGGCTTGTCGCTCAAAGCGAGCAAGTGTTCGTTCGCCACAGAACGACTGGAGTATCTAGTCCACGAGCTGGACGCGAATGGAGTGCGCCCGATGGAGAGCCTGGTCGACAGTGTGCGGCAGTTTCCTGCACCACAGGATGCCGTAGAAGTAAAACGATTCGTGCACATGGCGGGGTACTATCGTCGCTTCGTACCCCAGTTCGCGAGCAAGGCAGCACCGCTGACGAAGCTGCTGACGAAGGGAGTCGTTTGGCGTTGGGGCGAGGCCGAGCAAAAAGCGTTTGAGTGTCTGAAGGTGGCGCTCACAGAACGTCCGGTACTCGCGTACCCGGACTTCACCCGACCATTCAAGTTGATCACTGATGCCTCTAAGGTGGGGCTTGGAGCGACGCTGACGCAAGACCAGGGCCACGGCGAGCAGCCGATCGCGTACGCGTCGAAGGTGAACTCACCCACAGTGAGCAATTACAGCATTACGGATCTTGAGTGTGCTGCTGTGGTGTGGGCGGTGAAACTATTTAGGCCGTACCTCTACGGGAGGAAGTTCGAGTTAGTCACGGACCACTCGGCCCTGAAGTGGCTGATGACGTCCAAGGACCTGACAGGAAGGCTGCACCGCTGGTCTCTGCAGCTACAGGAATACCGTTTTGAAGTTGTGTATCGCCCGGGAATGATCAACGTTGTCGCAGACGCTCTATCCCGAGCGCCAGTGCAAGTTGTGACAGCAGGAGAGCGAGGCGAAGCGCCCACTGGTGGCGAAGGGCAGCTGACGGAGGCGGAGATCCGTGCCGAGCAAGGACGTGACCGGATGGTGAAGAATCTGCGCCAGAAGGGCAGATATGGCAATCGAGCGATCACGGTGGTCGACGACGTGGTGTACATCGAGAGCGAGGACGGAGGCCGACGCGTGGTGCTGCCGACGGCCCTCTGGCCAACAGCACTACGCGAGAGTCACGATTCTATCTACTCCTGTCACTTACGAACTCCGCAGACGTATGCGAGGCTCGCAGTGAACTATTGGTGGCCGGACATGGGCGCGCATGAGCGACGATGGGTGCGTGCGTGTCGAGACTGCGGGAGCAGGAAGGCAAGACCGAAGGAGGTCATCCCTCCGCTACGGAGCCAAGGTGTAGGGTCTGCTGGTGATCGATGGGCGCTCGACGTGGCTGGCCCGCTACCAGTCACGCCCGACGGCAACCGCTATGTGCTTGCGGCGGTCGACTACACTACGAGGTACGCGGTAGTGGCGGCGGTCCCGAACCATACGGCGAAGGACATCACCAAGTTCATCTTGGAGAAGATTGTGATGGTGTACGGGCCGATGCGCGAACTCGTCATGGACGGCGCGCCTGAGTTGAATGGTGCGGTGATTGAAGCGCTGGTGAAGTCACTGCAGGCGAAGCAGACGACGCCGGTACCGTACAGGCCGGCGTTACTAGGGCTCGTCGAGCGATTTCATCGCTCGTGGAAGGATATGGTCGCGCTCTACGTGGCCGAGGCTCAAAATGATTGGGATCAGTGGCTGCTGTGTGCGGCCTATGCGTACAACGGCGCGAGACACACGAGCACGGGGTTCAGCCCCAACGAGCTCATGATGGGCAGACGGCTGAGAGCCCCGAACGAGTTGCTGCGCGTGAGCGGTGTGCGGCAGGTCGGGGAGTTCGCCGAGTAGCAGCGGCGATTGGTGGCGAACATGGCGAGAGCGACGGAAGCGGCACGGAAGGCGCTGGAGAAGGACCAACGCCGCCGCGAGAAGTTCTACAATCGGCGTGTCAGGCAGCGCCGGGAGTTCAGCCCAGGTGACTTGGTGTGGGTGCTGCGGCCGCCCAGAGGCAAGGGCATCACGAAGCTCGCCCATCAATGGGTAGGACCGGCCAAGGTTGTGCAGGACGCTGGGTTCGACAACATGGAGGTTGTGCGGGACGACACAGGCGAGCACTTGGTGACGCACAGCAGCTTCCTGGTGGCGAGCAGCTGCTCGAGTGACTCGCTGGGCGCGATTGCTGAACGAATTCTCGCCGAGCTGGCGGAGGAAGACGACGAAGCCGAGACTGGTTCACGTGGCGACGGCCGGGCGGCGAATGCAGCGTCGCTAGGACCAGGTGCGAGTGGCACAAGCGACGGAGTGCCAAGTGTGACAGTGGTGCCATTGCATGAAGCTGGACCAGAACCCGAAGCTGCTGGCCCTGTCGGAGACGCAGCGGGTAAAACGAGAAACGGTGGTGGCGCTGGAAGAAGCACCGATACCGGTGAACGGGCAGAAGGTGCCGCTGGACAAGATGAACGACTGGTGATGGCAGATGCGGCTACCACGTTGGAACCGACGAACCCGAGAATAGTCGTGGCGAACGGTGACGCTGGTGGTAATGCGCCGACTGGGGCACCCACGCAACGCCAAGCAGCACTAAGGAGCGGGCAGCGAAAGAGGAAGGCGCGCCCAGGCGACGATGCCAAGGACGACGAGAAGCAGAAGCAGCAACGGCGACGAGAAGCCGATACAGCGCGAGAGGCACGGCTTGCGCGGCGCCGTGCTGCACGTGACGAGCAGGAGGCCCCAGAAGCCGAGGAAGTGGGTCCAGACGACGATCAAGGGCTACATGGCGGTGCACGTGCCGAAGTACGAAGGCGTAGTGCCGGTGACGAAGCCACGAGGGAAGTCGGTGAGCGAGAGCGACAAGCGGTCGGGCAAGGACGGCCGACAACAGAGCCGCACGACGAAGTCCGAGACGACGGCCACGGCACTGAACGAGAGGGCGCAAGTGCAGTTACGGTGGGAGTTGTCGAGATGCTGCAGGGACGAGGGCGTCGGCGACAGCCAGCACCACTGCCAGAGTTGTTGCAGGTGGCCACGGCAGGCTACATTGTTGAACGGGCGAGGCGACGCGTGCGTAATCGCGCCGGACGCTATGTATTGGAGCATCAAGTGGAGTACAGTACTCGACGGGGAGGACCGATGGGCAAGCGATGGCTCACGGCCCAACAGTTCGAAGAGCTGCTGGATAACGGCAAGATCGAGGACGATCTCGCAGCCGGGGATGGGGTGTGGTAGTAGGGATTTTCTCGTGGCCAAGCTCCACGACGGTGACCCGGGTGACGACGGGCGAACGGTGATCGACTTGACAGCGTCACCATGACGAGAGGACGGTGACGAAGGAGTGAACGAGCAGTCAGTTGGTGGCGGATGCAAGCCAGCGGGCTGGTGCCACAAGCGCGAGGGATCTAGAAGGGATTGCAGAGGGTCGTCATTGAAGCTGGGCGACTCGGGAAGATCGCAAGGAGAGACGACACGGCTAGGACGAACGACGTGCAGTATGCGGAGCAGGAGAGGCGACGAGGAAGAGCCGATGAGCGGCTGAGAGACAGCGTGAGGTGAGTAGGTTAGCAAGGACACCGTAGCAAGTAGGATAGGCGCGGATCGGGGGAACTTCGGTAGATAGGAGGGTGCGGCCTTGCGGACTGGCAAGCCTGGCCCTCAGTTCTGGATTTAGTGCGGGAAGAGCATTAACGACGAACTAATCTAAGCTACTTGGTGTCGGACGCGGAGTTAGTGTTGCTACCTATCGGGAATTGGGGTACGGCGGCACTGCACGAGGTACGCTGTTCGGGGTTACGTATGCGCGTGGTAGAGCAGTAGGGTGGTGAGGACCGCGGAGAGAAACCGCGGGGGCGTCGACGTCAGTATGCGCGCTGGCGTCGTGCCGAGGGACATGGAGCACGGCTAGCGCACTTGTGCCGTCGCTCCGAGTCCGCTGTATATTGCATGTAAACCGGAACGCTTGCGGGGAGCAGCCTAAAGACCTACCGGGGTTGCGGTCGCCGATAATCGCTCTCTCCTCACTGTCCCTATCCCTGTCGTCAACGGTGGACGAAGGGCCAGCTAACGCTGGAGACTCCCATGAAGTCATGCTCCCGTTCTAGGCGAGGCTCAGCTCCAGGAGGTGTCAACTGAGTAGTCCAGAGTAATGGTATCTGTCCCCGCGTGGGATATGACGACAGTGCCATTGATTACAACGTGGTACATCACACAGCTAGTACTTCAGTCGAAAGCCGTATGCATTACCGTCTCCTGAAATACAGCGCTCGTTTGGGATGCTTAGAATAATCTCTTGGAGCCAGATTGCCTGAACCCTAAATGCAACATCTTGGCGATACAAAGTTGGCCGAGGAGTTCATGTTGTAGCAGCTGATTGTAAACTATATCATCCGGTTTTCACAGCAACTGTCTCGAGAATTCGATCAAGCTATTTGTACGATGAACGCATAATCAATTGAACAAAATCCGCAGTCCTTGGAAGTTGGCGTTATTGCCAGGAATTATACTACATGCCTGGTAACATTCAAGACCACGTCCACCAACGCGTCGCACTTCGTGACACAATCCGGCTTCATTACTGTACTAACCTCCTACCCGTTAGCCCCCAATTACCGGTCAGCGCTTCTGAAGTTTGCGAATCACTTGATCACCTGATCACTTGAGCCTGGCTGGATCTGAGTTGGTAGGTCTGCCTTTCGTAGGTTTGTGCGTGGGCAACCTCGTATTCATACGGTATGAATCATAGCATAATCTGTTGTACCATAATCGATTGTGTTGGATGGCTGGCGTGTCGCTCGCGTGGTATCCAGTGCCGTAGTTTTTGTGCACAGGGCTAAAATAACCGCAATAATAACTGACAGTAACTTGCTGGACTCCCGTCCTCAATTTTGTGCAATAAAAAAATCAAAGCCTGCCGCCGAACTCCATACAACGTGTGGTTGGTATGGACATTTCCTTTTTCACCACCTTATCAATCTCGACTTGGGTGGACATAATGTGTAGGTAGCAGGAAATATAGTAAAGACGTACCACGCGGAAGGGTAAACTTATCTCTGTTTCGCGTATTCATATCGCTGTGTCCTGCACTTCCTCGTCAGCTTGATGGACCCATTAAGTGGAAAACAATAAGAAAATAATCATTATTAATTGGCGTACCCAATCAAAATCGTATATTGTATTTTGCGGAGTCCAACACCGGCTGCAACTTCCGTTGATTCTGGGCAAGCGGCACCACTTGTTTTGGTTTTGTATCGCGATTTTTGTTCTGGCCAACCGTGAACCCTTTTCGCTACGAGGTACGATCTAACGGGTTCTACCAAATAGTTTACCCATTCCAAATAGAATACCCTAGGCTATTTCGAAGGTCTTTAATTTGGTATTATACCGTACTGAATAGTATACCGTTCTAAATACTGTACCATTGTATCGAATTGTCCAGAATGCTCACCATACCTCCAACCAACAATCCTTCCAACCTCCAGACTCTCACTTTGCAATCCTCTGCGCGCCCTTCAAGTGAAAACCGCCCCCTCACCCCCCTCCGTACCAACCTCGCTCGCCATGGCCTCCAAGCGAACCTTCAAAACGAATCTCGAGAAGAGAGGTCGATTTATGTGGCCTTGATGTAAAAGGACTTACCTGGCAGTTCCGGCTCCCCGTTGCGAGGCTTGAACCACACCACTCCATCAATGCGTCGTACGCCACCTAAATTATTACCAGTTCTATAATACCCTGCCGAATTGTATACCGTGGTGCATTTTGATGGTACACTAATGGAATAGTATACCGTATACTATTTGGCAGACCCTGTTATTACTGCATGAGCGTCCGGCTGGCATTGCACTTTTCAACAGAAAGGGAATATGACGTATGATACATGAATGACAAGCAAATCGACTCCAGGTGGGGGAAACGACGCCGCTTTCAGCTCGGCTGTGGAGGGATTTCAAATGCTTGGAAGAGCAAATGAAGCAGCGCCACCATGCCACATGGTCAATTTCCGCCTGAATAAAAGCACCAAAAGATATGAATAGTACGTTCGGCTCGACCTCAGACTCGTAGCAGCACAGCAGCGGGGCAGGTGTACGATACAAGATACGCGCTACGAAAATGAATCATAAAAAGTGTTGACCGCTGACGACAGAATGTGGTCCTCTTACGGAGATCTCTCGGTGCAGTGTACGGGAATTTCCGTGATGCAGTTTTTTGGGAGCAACTCGGTTGCGCTACGAAGCAAAAAGGACGGACCCGGTGATACACTTTGACCGGGGCGGCCTGCTGCTTACCTTTCACCCTTTCATGAACCGGGTTCACATGTCAACAACTTCAACATGGAGTATGGACGTGAAGAATCACTTTTCCCCTTGGCTCTATCACCAACCTGCTACTAGTAAAACATTAGAAGTAAGATTCATAATAATAGGGGTTAGCACTTCTCGAGCATTTTGACTCAACGATATGTCGTATTTTACATTTGTCTTATAATGTCTTACATACATGGCGTCTAGCTGAGGAGCAGATTGGAGGGCACCGTCAGTTGCTCCCACCACACAGAGAACTGCGTCCACTGGATCATCAAGTACTCGGCATGCAGCTGCGACTGGCACGCCGCCCAGTGGTCACACACGACCTCGATCGAGTTTCCATCCACCTCCGTGACAGCGACGTGAATGCCTCCTTCCGTAGCCCACTCGACCCTGTCTTGAGAACCTTCAGCGTTGCGGCTTCGCCTGTTAGCGTCCGAGTCTGTGATTGCTACACTTGCGGTCAGTTTGCGCCGTCCATCTTCTAATTTCCATTGAGCTCGCCGCACTTGGAACAGGTAGCGAAGATCCTTCTCCAGTCCTGGGATATTGTGCACGAAAACTATCGCATCCTGGTCGAACTCTTGCAGCACTTGGGTGCTAACATTGATCCTTTTGTGAAGGCCCCAGCCTACAGGCGTAATGACTATAGGACTCAAGTCTTTCTGCTTGATGTACGACATCTTCTGGTGCACATCGAGCGAGCAGCGAAGACGCTTGGAGACCCGCGTTCGCACCCACAGCGACTTGCCGTCCGCAGCAGTGGCCAATGGGGCCTTCAGCACCTCCCACCCAAAGAACGTCCCCACCATCGACAGCGTCGCCTTTCCTCTCTCCAACTCCGCGTCAAAGCGCTGCATCGTAGCGTCAAACTCACCACGGGTTAACGGGTGGAAGTAGAAGGACTCTCCCTCTTCAAAGTTCACTCTCCACCCAGCTCCCTTGTCGGACGACAGCAGCTTGGACTCTTCCATCTCCATGGGATCTTCGCTGGCCTCGCACATCGCGCGCTGGAATTTCTCGTGGCGCCTGATCTCCTCCCGCAGCGCCACGTTCTGCTTCTGCAGTGCCTCTCTCTCCACCACCAGCCCCCGCAGAGCGTCAGAGGCTCCTCCTCCTCCCACCCCGAGGCCGTTGCACGCCGCCGCGGCGCGCACGCTGTCCACCAGCGACTTCATCTGGCGCTCGAGGCGGAGGTGCTCGGCCTCGAGCTGCTTCTGCTTCTCCTTCTTGTTCTGCCGGAACTCGACCATGATGGCGCGGTGTTTGGCCCGCTTGCGCGCCTTGGGGTCGTCCAGCGCGTGCTTGAGCACCGCGTCCAGCGCCACGTCGCTCGCCTCCGTGGGCGAGTCATCGCCCAACAGGTCCAGAAAGTCGCTGGTTGACAAGGCGGCCATGGTAGGATGAGATGACACAGTGGTCAGTTGAGTGAACGGGGGTGGCACTGAGTGAATGAGGTCCTCCGTGACTTTATTAGCTGGTTTGAGCCAAACAACATATAACAAATGACGTAACCTCAAACGTTGAGGCAAAAAAGTTCAGATGACTCAGAGAGTGATTGGCAAGCGCCGCATTCTGATTGGTCAATATCACATTCCACGTGCACCACACTATTTAGAGTGCACCACACTACCACAATTTTGAGGCATTTCTCAGCTTCTCGAAAGAGTTAGAGCTAGCTATTTAGATATATTGCGCCTATCAGATCGTTTTATAGATAGCATGTGACGTGGGGCTAGACTTCCAAGTGTGTCGATAGGCTGGTATACAGCAAACACGTTTTCGGTCCGCGACACGGTTTTCGGACACTTATTATCTTAGTTTTAGTATGAGGAGGAAGAATGATTGTCCTATCGTGGCGTCGTTTAGTTGTGATTTTGCCGCCGTTCTTGTGAGCAGCCTCAAAGGCAACGAGCCCACGACTGTAGGCAGCAACTAGTAGCTCCCGTATGTATACTCTTACCGTGGCCGTGTACCTTTCGCTCCAGAATCGCACACACGTTTTCTATGGGGTTCAAATCGGGGACATTCTGTAGCAGACCAGTCGATGACAGTGAAGCCTTCCACCTTGAATAAGTTCATGGTCTCGTACGACGGATGGATAGAGGCGTTATATTGCATGAATAGGTGGTCCGCCCCGTAGTTCGTGTGGGCGAAAGATCGCAGTTCGCGGTTCGAAGAACTATCGTTTGGGGTTGTTTTTCGGATGTCATCAAGTAACATTGGTGCAACGTTCTCCTACTGCAGGGATGCCATCCAGTAACATAGGTGCAAAACCAGCCATCTCTGGAATACAGGGCGGCTCAACATCAACAGCGCCTGCAGTCGTCCAGAGATCTACGACTACTTCGGCATTCGGCAACTCGTGGGCCATGACGGACGTGCTGTTCTCGTCACTGCAGGGAGTGTGCGCCTTCGTGATATCACCGCCCCACCCTCTGCGCCGCCCGCTCACTGCGGCCACCCGGCCGGTTTCTTCGTCTGGATCATCGACGAGCCCGTGAACATCTACGTCGAGCATAATTTCGAGGTGGGCGTGAACGAGATGCACAAAGATGATATGACCAAGAATGAGATGCACTGTCCCCATAAACCTTCAGCAAGTGGAAGCCGTCCAAGCTCCGGTCGGTGATGTTGCAGCTGGAGGTAGTACTCGCATCGCTATCAACAACGCGTTTATCAAAGAGACAGCTCGCCATCTACCTCCAGGAGAGCATCCTCTACATAGTAGCTAATTTCAAGGGGTTCTTATCTAATCTCAGTCATCAAGATATTGAACACATCATGGGATTGCCGGATACCCGTTTTGGCCGCATGACTCCGTTTTTTTATCTTACCGATGGGATGCCTGTTCAAGTTACACAAAATGTCCGCCCTCCCAAGGGAACAGCATATGGTACTTTGGGTAATCTAGAACATGTTGCCATCTGTGCTAATACGACCTTCAAAATTATTCATGACTCGAGAACGCTGGCATTGATGTGAAGATTGCCTCCAACCCACCACTTTACGCACTCGTCCGTATTGGTTGGGGCTCCAATGCGGTCGCTATTGATGCAGATTCAGATTCTGACATTTTCCCACATTGATGACGCACAGGCGCACTCTAAGATTTCTATCGCTCTCTCCAAGTCTGTCACTGGTGAGAAAAGATCGCTATCGCTTCGTTTGCAACAGCTCCCTATCATTTCTGCGGTCGCCTCTACCATTTATGAAGTGCAACTGGAGACACTGGTATCTATAGTTGTCGTCGAATGGAAGTCATCGGTCGGAATCATCAATAAGCCCCAGCAAACATACCTGTTGTTTCTAGTGTCGTTTCTCGTTCGGCTATCTTAACTGTATCTCCCTTTACTCCCACCCTCGCTCAGTGGTCCAAGCCTCCAACATCGGCATTGCAAGAAGAAAAATGGTTATGCTCTCTACCCGCTGCCGTTTTGAAATCTTTTAATACCAATTAATCCATTCCTTTTCAGTCTATATGTCGTTTGTTTCAACCTCCGAACTGCGCCCCCCCACCCCCCCACCCCACCCACCCAGGTCCATCACCCGGGTCCCCAAATTTCTCCGAGATTGCGTAGATGTAGTCCGATGGCTTCTGACGATTCTCCTGTAACGGGGTTACAGGCACAAGTGGCTACAAGCCATTTGATAAAATATCTGTTAAAAGTTTTTAGATGCTTCCTCACATTGGTGTAAGTCGCACCAATGGATACATTGAAGTGGGCCACCACAATGAGTGGTCCACACATACCCAAAGATCCTATTGGTAGAAAGAAGCATCTTTCTACCAATTAGAGACGTCCATATTGGCGGGGCTCTGACAGCCAGCCACCGTCAACCCCTTTCATAGATGATAAACAATTTTAGCAGATTTAGGAGGAAGATCAATTTACAAACAATACAGTTCTCATTTTACCTAATCTAAGTCACTTGGAATCTTATCTGATTTAAATTATATTTGTGTATTCTTAGAGATGGGCCCGTGAAGACTTATCTCTTCCGAGAGTACCCGAGTACTCTCGAAGCTACAATCACCATTGTCATGCAAGAAGAGTTTAGCCTGCGGCAGGCTAAACTGCATGCGAACGTGCTGAGGTCGCAACCACGCTCGGTAGTGAGTACGGGAGGTCCGGAACCTATGGACCTCTCAAACGCAACAACTGGTGGTTACCAGCAGCAGGGAGGTAACGTGCGATGCTTCCGTTGTGGAAGGATCGGTCATTTGCACAGGAGTGCACAGCTCCCATGCCCCCCTGGAGGTGGCCGTCGTGGCGATGCTAGGCATCGCCGCGGACCAACAAAAAACGCGAACATCCAGTAGGCGCGGGGCGCCCTACTGGTAATGCAGTCGCGCGTGCCGACATCGGGCACGCGACATTGAGGACTGCAGCCCCCAGTGTGTAACGGGGTTACACGTACAAGTGGCTGCAAGCCACTTGTGAATTTAACAGATAGGTTATCTGTTAAACGTTTTGGATACTTCCTCACATTGGTGTAAGACACACCGATGGATACATTGAAGTGGACCACCACAGTGAGTGGTCCACACACTAAAGATCCTATTGGTAGAAAGCAGCATCTTTCTACCAATCAGAGACATGCATATTAGCGGGGCTCTGACAGCCAGCCGCTGCCAACCCTTTCATAGATGATAAACAGTTTTTAGCAGATTTTAGAGGAAGATCAATTTACAAACAATACAGTTCTCATTTTACCTCATCTAAGTCACTTGGAATCCTTTTGTTACTTAACTTATATTTGTGTATTCAAATATAATTAACCTAAGTAATTACTAAGTACTTACGCTTCCTCATACACGTTGCGCAACGTGTAAGCTAAAGTAGTGAGTCAAATTAGACCCACTACACCTGGTAGCACTTTGTAGTCCGTCCAACGACCGACTGCTTGACGTTCGTACGCGGCGTACGAACGCGGAGCCGAGAACCACATGAGCACGGAGGTGCCCATGGAGAGCTCCAACACGCCTGCAACGCATGTTGCACGCGCTGACTGCCCCACCTGTCTGACCCAGAGTGGGAGGCCCTCCAACGACTGTCAACAGTCATTGGAGAAGCGGCGATAGCTACAATGCTGCGTACGCTATCGCCGACGGAGCAACATGGTGTTGCTCTGGGCTTCATCATGAAGGAGCAGCGTGATGCTGCTTCCTCAGTGACGGCGTCGTCAGGGACGACACCGCGTGCTCAACCATTAAAGTTGAGCGTAAGCAATTACGTGGGAAGAGAGGGCGAGCCTCTCCTCCGATGGCTTGTCGAACTCGACACAGCCATAGCGGCTCGACGCATCGTCGACCCGCTGTCGAAGGTCGCGTTCGCCATGTCCTGCCTTGGCGGACGCGCAAGGAGTTGGGCGTATGGACGCCGACTCTCCGATCCTACGTGCTTCAGCACGTACGAAGTGTTCCAAGAGGAGCTCAAGCAAGCGTTTGAGCCCCCGCAAAACGAGTTCCGGTCGAGGGCGGAGTTCCTCGACCTTCAGCAGGGTAAGCATGACGTCCATGCTTACGCGCAGCGCGCACGATATTTGGTATCAAATATCGTGACTAACCCGATTGACGAGGCGACCAAGGTCGTCACGTTCATGAAGGGCTTAGAGATGGGCCTGTGAAGACCTATCTCTTCCGAGAGTACCCGAGTACTCTCGAAGCTGCAATCACTCTTGCCATGCAAGAAGAGTTTAGCCTGCGGCAGGCTAAACTCCATGTAAACGTACCGAGGCCGCAACCGCGCCCGGTAGCGAGGACGGGAGGTCCGGAGCCAATGGACCTCTCGAGCGCAACAACTGCTGGTTACCAGCAGCAGGGAGGTAACGTGCGATGCTTCCGTTGCGGAAGGATCGGTCACTTTGCACGGGAGTGCACAGCTCCCATGCCCCCTGGAGGTGGCCGTCGTGGCGATGCTAGGCATCGCCGCGGACCAACAAAAAACGCGAACATCCAGTAGGCGCGGGGCGCCCTACTGGTAATGCAGTCGCGCGTGCCGACATCGGGCACGCGACACTGAGGACTGCAGCCCCCAGTGAGACTAGCTCTCACTGCAAGAAACAAGATGACAGGCCAAACCTAGTCATCTTGAAGGTTTACTCGAAGAGAGCGAGTGACCCTCTTCGAGCATTGGTAGACTCTGGCGCGTCGAACAACTTTGTTCGACTACGAAGCCTGTCGAGACTTGCTTTGAGGAGGTAAATGTACCTCGAAGTCTTCTGGAGGTACGACTGGCAACAGGTGCCATCGTGAAAACCGAGAAGCGCGTCGTAAACGTGCGCTTCTCGTACAAACAACGAGTGTTTGTCGAATACTTTGTCGTCCTGGACCTGGACGATAAGTTCGACGTAGTATGGGCATGCCGTGGCTTGCACGGCATGATCCGGTGATAGACTGGAAGAAGCGCACGCTCGTGCGCGTCGGACGCGACAGCGGAACAGAGAGCGATGGCCCTGTTACCGCAGCGCGCGCACGAGCAGGTGCGCGCGGCTCACCAGTCGAGACAGCGCTTTATGCTGCTGTCCCGGAGTGCCCAGGAAGTGCGCGAGGGCGCGCACAAGTGAGACCCACGTCGGCAATGCTGCCGACGTCGGAAGAAAAAGATGTGTTGGTTCCGGGAACCAACACCCACGTTCAAGCGTGTAAGGGACAGTCCCTGACCGGAAGCGGTCAGGTCGACAACGACGCGTCGGCTCCGGGAGCCGACGCACCCTCGGTCATGAGGGGCTCCGCCAATGATTGGCGTCGAGGTGACGAAGGCGTGTCAACTCCGGGAGTTGACGCTGCAAACAGTGCGGACGGTTGCAAACGTACCGCACTGACGCAATTTGCATGCTGTCGTGCAGCCGGGCTGCACGACGAAGCGCCATGCGATCAAGCCGGGCTTGATATCGCGCGCCCGCAGACAGGGTCTGCCGGCGAAGGGACACATTACCGTGCAGCCGGGCTGCACGAAGGAAAATGCGGTCAAGCCGGGCTTGATACCGCGCGCCCGCGGACAGGGTCCGCCGGCGAACGACTGTCCACGGCCGGGCCTAGACAAGAAGAACAACTGTGCGGAGCCGGGCTCCGCACAACAAGAAGACGGCGCAAGCGGAAAACGCTGCGCAAGTCTCGGTCCGGGACCGAGACGCAACAAGAGCAGTCTGCTGGGCAGACTGCGGCGGTGACGCCGAATGTCAAGACGCTAAGCGTCTTGACGCGCACCGATACTGGATTCCAGTATCGTGACATGGAACTCGCTAGTCCTCCGACGACGGCGTCGGGGTTGACTTCGCTTCCAGCCATGAGCTGGAAGCGCTTCACGCGCGACTTGCACGATGGACGCATCGAGCAAGTCTGCGTTCTTTCGGACAGCGAAAGAACGACGAGCGAGAGCGAAGAGCTGAGGCAGCTCTTCATGGGAAGTACCACTGAGAGTGAAGACACTCTCAGTGCGAAGACGAAGCGAGAGCGCTTCGAGGAACAAGGTTGGGACTCGCTGAAGTCGAGTCCCTATTACGAATTATTGAGGGAGTACAAAGACGTACTCCCGGAAGACATTCCTGCGGAGCTTCCGCAGGATAAGGGCATTCAGCACGAGATTGATCTCGTGCCGGGCACGAAATACTGTGTCACGCGGCAGTGGCCACTGCCGCGAGAGCAAGTGAAAGCGATCGACGACTTCTTTGAAAGTCGTCGTAAAGCAGGACAAGTGCGGGAATCAAAGTCCCCGCACAGTGCTCCGACGTTCTGTGTCAAGAAGCCACAGGGCGGATGGCGCATCGTTCATGCCTACAACAAGCTGAACGATGCGACGGTACCGGCGCAGACGCTGATACCACGAAAAGATGTTATCATCGATTCGATGGCCGGGAGCACCGTTTACAGTGCTCTCGACTTGCGAGATGGATTTTATCAAATCCTAATGCGTGAGAGCGATATCCCTCTCACGGCAGTGAGCACGCCAAGCGGCATGCTCTGGGAATGGCTAGTAATGCCACAGGGGCTTAAAAATGCCCCTGCGACTTTCAACAGGTGCGTGACGCACTTGTTGCGCTCGGTGCGCGACTTCGCACCGAGCTACTTCGATGATGTATTCATCCACAGCCGGGCTGTGGACGGGAAGACGACGTAGAGATGCACAGGGTGCATCTCCGGCAGCTACTTGAGCTTATGCGAAAGCATAAGCTCTACGCGAACCTGAAGAAGTGTATCTTCGGGGCGAGCGAGATACCCGTCCTCGGGTGTCTCGTAGGGAAGAATGGTGTCCGCCCTGACCCAGAAAAGGTCAGAGTGATTAACGAATGGCCAACGCCTTCAAGTGTCAAGGAACTGAGGCAGTTCCTTGGCCACGTACTTGTGCAAGTACGTGGAGGACTATGCGGGCAAGATCCGCCCGCTGTCACAGCTTCTTAAGAAAGAAGCTGTGTGGAATTGGACACCCGATTGCCAAAAGGCATTCGATACAGTCAAGCGGGGCTTGACTGAGGCGCCGATCTTGGCAGTGGCTGACCAAGATCGCCCATTTCACGTAGTGTGTGACGCATCCGATTTCGCGATCGGATGCGCGTTAGCAGCACGATCACGAGGGCCGTGATCGTGTCGTCTACCAATCGCGTCAGCTGAAGCCAGCTGAGCGCAACTATCCGGTACATGACAAGGAACTCCTTGCCATGAAGTATGCACTCGCAAAGTTCCGAGTGTATTTGCTTGGAAGTAGACCATTTGTGGTCTACACCGACCATGCTTCACTGCGCACCGCAGTGAAGTCGCCACACATTTCACAAAGAATGGCGAGATGGCTCTCATTCTTTGCGGAGTATAACTTCCGGGTCGAATACAAACCCGGAAGATTGAACGTGGTGGCCGACGCGTTATCACGTCGGCCAGACTATGCAGAAGCTGTTGACGTCAATGCCATTGACGCCATGCGATCGAGCAAACCCACATCATCTCTGTTGGATGATGTGAAGGCCGCGTACGCGCACGACGCGGACGCGAAGCTCTGCTGGCCTATGGCACAGCGCCTTCTGACAAGTCCCGTCAGAAGCTGCCCAAGCACCTTCGAGCGCGTGCACACCGCTTTCGTGTGCACGACGGACTGCTACTCTACAACGCAGTCGACGACAACGCGGATCGCGTTGTCGTGCCAAATGACCATGACCTGCGACTCAGGATCATGTACGAGTATCATGATGCCCCGACTGCGGGACATCTCGGACGTGAGAAGACTTACGTCCTTCTCACGCGCGACTTCTACTGGCACCACCAGTATAAGTGGGTGCGCAAGTACATCCGTGCTTGCGAGGTATGCGAACGCGTGAAGCCTGCGCCATTCGCGCAGGCTCCACTGTAATCACTACCGACTCCGTCGGAGTGTTGGAAGTCCATGTCTTTGGACTTCATCTTTGGTCTTCCCCGGACAGCGGAGGGAACACCGGTGTTGTGGTCTTTGTAGACCGTTTCAGCAAGATGGTACATCTTGCTGCGGTGCCAGCAGAGGTGACCGCGAAGCAGACAGCCCGTCTGCTCGTCGACATGGTGTTCAAACACCATGGCATGCCGTCCGACATCGTGTCGGACAGAGACCCGCGCTTCACAGCGCATCTGTGGCAAGAAGTGTTTACACTTCTTGGGAGCCAGCTTTCCATGTCGACTGCGGATCATCCGCAGACGGACGGTCAAACCGAGCGCGTGAATCGCGTGCTCGTCGATATGTTAAAGAGCTACGCTCACTCGTTCCAATACTGGAGCGAGTGTTTATCGATGACAGAGTTTGCCATAAACAACTCGGTGCATGCCTCGACCGGGCATACACCGTTTTATGTGAATGCCATGTGGCATCCCCGTCTGCCAAGTTTACTCGGAGTGGTGGCTCCCACTTTAAGTGGGGGGGATCTAAGACTGCAACACAGCAGCCGCAGAAAACCGCTGACACTTGCACAGTGTCAGCTGCAACAATGGACAAACCACATGAGTCTGCGCAGGGCGCAGACTCCCCCAACAACATGGCCAACGACCACGGGTCTGCGCAGGGCGCAGACACCGCAAAGAACCACGCAGAGGCCGGGCCTCTAGCGGAGAGCGAGCTGAATGACTTCAGCTCGGATGCAATCAGTTTCATCACCAAAAGACAAGCCGTGATTCGGTTTGTCCAAGATGCAATAGCAGCTTCTGTTGATCAACAGGAGCTGAACGCAGACAATGCGGGCAGAGGCAACACAAATGAATTTAAAGTTGGTTCATTAGTTTTGTTAGCTACACAAAACCTGCCTAGACATGCAGTTTCGGATTTCGGAGCAAGCAAGCTTGCTCCGCGCTTCATCGGGCCGTTCACTGTGTTGGCACGGCACGGCAACGCATACACGCTAGACATACCGTCTAGCATGCGCCTCCATCCGACCTTTTACGTCGGACGGCTGAAGCCATACCGGCAGCACGAGCCATCTAGCTCGGCTGACCCGAAGCCTCGGCAGGAGCCGAGGCAGCAGCGGAGGACTTGGCCTCGGCGACGAGCAACCTCTCCTCCAGCGCGCGGACGCGCTGGAGCAACCCTCATCTGGGTCCCCAGCTCGACCTGGATATTCGAGGCGGTCTGCGAGACCGCCGCGACTTAGCCTTCTGGTTCGCCAGCTCCTGTTTTAGGGCGGCGAACTCAGCGCCTACAGACGCTCCACGACGGTCACCCGGTCGTGGAGAGGCGCATACTGATCAGCCCGGGACTGATCATACCCGGGCGTGTTCCCACCCCGCCACCGCCGATCCGTGACGCCCGCGGCTCAACCCGCTGGATTGTTGAGCGGATTGTTGACCACAGTATCCCGAAAACGAACCCTCAAGGGGCTCGTTTTCGTATTCATGGAGAGGATTTCCTCCCCATCGAGATACATGGGAGCCGCGGAACGTCTTGCTGGAGGACGTTCCGGAAATGGTGAGGGCGTACGAAGAGCAGTACGCGCTGGCGCAGCGGAAGTAGTGCGAGCGCTGCGATCATCGCTAGCGCCCGAACCCTCACGTGCTAAGAACTTAGCACGGAGCTCTTGAGACTCTCGGGAACACGGAACGACGTGTACCCGTTCAGGTCGCGGTCGCTCAAGCGGACCGCGCCTGAAAGCACTTCGTGCACTGAAAGCCCTCGGGCACAGCGCACGGCACATTTGCCTCCTCAGCAGCAACATGAAGTTGCTCCAGCTTTCCACGCTTCGAGTACGTCTCGAAGCGATCACGCGCTTGCTTAATCCGATCACGGTAAGCACTCGGCCTCTTGTTGAAGTTCTCAACAAAGGCGTTCCAGCTTTGACAAAGTGCCTGCCATTCGGGCACTTTGCTGCGAGAAGAGGTCTTCTTGCTTTGAAACCATCGGAGCTCATGAAAGAGTCCGATGTAGTAATCGCGCCTTTGATGCGTTACCGCATCAAGTGCAGCTCGGCAGCCACGGCGTCATCTTTGATGGCGCTGCATACGTACAGCGGTACCTCATTCGGAGGTACCGAGTTCCCAAACCGGTCCGCAATCTCGGATGCGGACGGCATCCACGGATCGCGCGCTGCGCCTGCAGCGCGCGGAGAGCCCAGCGCTTTAGAATCACGCACTGCGGCTGCAGCGCGCGGAGTACTGAGAGCCCCAGCGGAAGCGAGTGGGGTATCACTCTCAGTACGCGAACGCTTCGAACTCGAAGCGTCCGATTCGTCCCCTTCACGCGGGCGAATGTTCTTGGCATGAGGGTCGAGCGATTCGCTCGACACTGATTCTTTGCGCTTAGAGGGCGAGTCCTCCTCGCCCTCCATGTCTTCATCGTCGTCGTCGAAGTCGACGACGTCACCGTACTTCGCCTTCTGGCGTTCGAAGTAGTCGTCGATGGAGAGATGACTCCCCATCGACTTTGCGGACTTCTTCTGAGGCGCGCTCATCGTTGAATGAGCGCGGATTTCTTCTCCAAACGCGGAGAATTGACGAATGGTCAATTCCAAAGATTGACGTGCGGAGACCCCGCGCGTCTAACCTTAAGGGGGGGATGGTGTAACGGGGTTACACGTACAAGTGGCTGCAAGCCACTTGTGAATTTAACAGATAGGTTATCTGTTAAACGTTTTGGATACTTCCTCACATTGGTGTAAGACACACCGATGGATACATTGAAGTGGACCACCACAGTGAGTGGTCCACACACACCCAAAAGATCCTATTGGTAGAAAGCAGCATCTTTCTACCAATCAGAGACATGCATATTAGCGGGGCTCTGACAGCCAGCCGCTGCCAACCCTTTCATAGATGATAAACAGTTTTTAGCAGATTTTAGAGGAAGATCAATTTACAAACAATACAGTTCTCATTTTACCTCATCTAAGTCACTTGGAATCCTTTTGTTACTTAACTTATATTTGTGTATTCAAATATAATTAACCTAAGTAATTACTAAGTACTTACGCTTCCTCATACACGTTGCGCAACGTGTAAGCTAAAGTAGTGAGTCAAGTTAGACCCACTACACAGTGAGACCAGCTCTCACTGCAAGAAACAAGATGACAGGCCGAACCTAGTCATCTTGAAGATTTACTCGAAGGGAGCGAGTGACTCTCTTCGAACTTTGGTAGATTCAGGCGCGTCGAACAACTTTGTTCGACTACGAAGCCTGTCGAGACTTGACTTCGAGGAAGTAAATGTACCTCGAAGTCTTCTGGAGGTACGACTGGCAACAGGTACCATCGTGAAGACCGAGAAGCGCGTCGTGAACGTGCGCTTCTCGTACAAACAACGAGTGTTTGTCGAACACTTTATCGTCCTGGACCTGGACGATAAGTTCGACGCGGTAATGGGCATGCCGTGGCTTGCACGGCATGATCCGGTGATAGACTGGAAGAAGCGCACGCTCGTGCGCTTCGGCCGCGACAGCGGAACAGAGAGCGATGGCCCTGTTACCGCAGCGCACGCACCAACAGGTGCGCGCGGCTCACCAGTCGAGACAGCGCTTAATGCTGCTGTCCCGGAGTGCCCAAGAAGTGCGCGAGGGCGCGCACAAGTGGGATCCACGTCGGTGGTGCTGCCGACGTCGGAATATGAGGATGTGTCGGTTCCGGGAACCAACACTCGCGTTCAAGTACGCATGGGACGGTCCCTGACCCGAATAGGTCAGGTCGACGACGACGCGTCGACTCCGGCAGTCGACGCACCCTCGGTCATGAGGAGCTCCGCCAATGAACAGCGTCGAGGTGACAAAGTCGTGTCAACTCCGGGAGTTGACGCTGCAAACAGTGCGGACGGTTGCAAACGTCCCGTACTGACGCAATTTGTATGCTGTCCTGCAGCCGGGCTGCACGACGAAGTGTGAGATTGGGTTTTGACTGCGGAGTGGAGTCACCGGACCGAGGTCTAACGGCATCGAGGCTTTGAGAGGAGAAGACCGAGGTCTCCTATTGGCTACTCACATTTACCGCGCCAGAGTGACAGAAAGCTAGTTAGTGACTGTGGGGCACGGCGGGTCCTAATAAATTCCCGCGGAGCCCTCCAGGTAGTCATAGTGGATACCCTTTTTGCCTCCTATTAGGAATCCGGACTTAAGACGAAGGCTCGTCCGGTTGTAGGATTAGACCGAAGGCTCGGTCCATATTAGATATTTGTATAGACATTAGGGATTAGTTATAGTCGAGGCCTCACCGCCTCTAACTATTAAATCAGAGCAGAACATTCCCCCCAAGCCATCAGGGTCAAGTCCGTCTACGGTAAGTCTAGCTAGCTTCGCTGTAGGGTCAGAATACCCTCGGCCGACGCGGGGTATGTCTGCCGGTGAGCTTAAGGTACATTGACCGAGGGTTCGCCCTGGTAAGGCCAAGAGTGGATAGTGGCCGAGTGTTGGGAGGTAGAGAGTCCTCCCTGTACGTTTGTACGTTGACCTGGGTGCGTGGCGTGACCCCCCAGTGTGTTTGACTCTTTGGCCGAGGTTTCACCTCGGCGCCCCTGTTAAAGGCCTTGACCGGCCCGGTACCCTTCCTTTCTGAGGGACCACAGTGGGTTTAGCGCGAAAGCGTTTATATTTACGCACCCCAGCCGTTGCTCATGGCTGGCGGTGCCTGTGTGTGGGCTCTACCTTCCTGACCGATACTTCAACACAAGGCATATTTCCAGCCCGGTGTAAGGGATCGGACCTGGTCTTCAGGTTTAATCCCAACAATCTTCGCCGACCTTTCGAGGGAAGCGTGTGTTGTTGGTAGGACTCGTCCCATTTGTCGAGGCTGAGGGACGAGGACTCGTAAAATCGTGAATTCCTACACGACAACTGGTGCCGCGACCCGGGACTGGTGTGACCGAGTTTGTTGTTACGGTCTGTGTAGGTATTGCCCCTTAACGAGCATTGAGGAGAGAAGGAAGAAGAAGAAAGAAGAGAACAAGAACAAGAAGAACAAGATAGCGAACGGATCCAAGTCAGCGGTACCAGCAACGCCGGCAAAGTCGACGCGCGGACCCACCGAGTACTCGTCAACCGTCGCTAGCGACTTGACGTCTCGGTTGTCGGTGATCACCGAACGGTCGGTCAGCTTCGAAGAGTCGGTGGATGAAGATTCCGACGCCAAAGATGAAATGATGGACTATGATGACCTGGAAGAGAAGTCATCTGCAGCGATGCAGGAGACGGACGACCAGGAAGACGCGATGTTGTCCGCGGGACACAGCGGGGTTCCCCGCTCGCTCTCGCGAAACCTCGTCGAAGAATTTGATGAAGTGGCGGAGCCGGACCACGCCTACGACGACTATGAGGACGGCACCGAGGGCTCGAAAGCCCTGGTGCAGGTTACTAAGGGTCCTCAAGTTGCCCAAGGCAACCGGCCGCCGACGAATGGCAGCACTCCAGCTGCAAACAAGGTGCTTGGACGAGTGTTCAAGCAAATGATGGAAGAAAGCGAGTGGATGCAGCAATTCTCGCCCAAGTCAATCCGACAAGCCATCTGGGTGGAGTTGAAGGGCGAGCTGGCCGGGCCAGTAAACTCTATCAATACCACTCAGGTGGCCGAGGACACGGTCTCGCTAATTCGGGCTATGGGGTGTGAGCCGCAAACTCACCCCTCGGATGCTGCAATCCGTAACTGGCCCCCTGCCATAGCTGGCCGTGAGCTCCAGAAGTGGAAGCGCAAGCTCCGTCTGAGCTTTGGCACCACAGACATCGACCTGGCTGGCCAAACCAAGGCCTCGGCGGAGCAGGAGGAGGACGACCCGTCGAAAGTCCCACTCCCACAGACACCTCAGAAGAAACCAGAGAGCTCGACCAGACGGCAGACTACTGAATGGTGTGTTTTCGGTCCGTACCGAGGGTACGCCGTACTTCCAAGATTCGCACATGGTGACTCCCCGGTCGACGAGCCGCGCGGAACGCATTTCGCGCACCGAGGGGTCGAAGACAACTCGCAGTACACAACGCGGGAAAACAGACCGACGGTTCACCCCTCGATCGGCCTCCTCTGACGATGATGATGACGAGGATGATTACCTGGACCACGTTGACGGCCGCGACAGTCCTAGTGACGAATTGGCCCGCCAGGTCCGGGAGGTGAGCGAGATGGAGCGCTTGAGCTCGACGCCGAGACTTGAGCTCGCGACCCACCGACCCCTCGCTCAGATCAAACATTTTTCCGGAGCCCGCAACAAGAGTGAAAACTCGATGCAGTGGCTCCGAGCTTTCGTATACGAGATGAAAGGCACTCACACACCGCCCAACGAGTGGTGCATGGCGTTTGAGTTAAGCCTTCGGGATGGTGCCCTTCACTGGTACCGTCAACTTCCGAGGAAAACCAAACGTCAGTGGAAGTTGCTCAGCGACGCCTTCATTAAGTACTACTGCTCGCAATTCAAGCAGTCTGCTAAGGCTCGGTACTACTCGGCGAAGAGGGATGGTGCCGAGCACATTTGCGACTACCTAAATCGACTGAATGGCTACGCTCGCAACGCTGGCCTCCAGTTCGAGAAGGGTGGTCTCGATGCGAAAGACCATGTGCACCGATTCCTCGAGTCGTGTGGGGACCGAGGGCTCGAACGGCGGCTCTGCCACGTTCGAGTGAAGGACATTCACGAGTTGGAAGACATGATTAATGACATCTTGAAGTTGGAAGAGCGTGGACAGTCCCGCGAGACTTCGGCTTACCCACCGAGAAGCCGTGAGAGTACTCGCCGACGCGATGACAAACGCCCCGAGGCTTCGCGGGACAGCTACCGACGCGATGACCGACGCACCGACTCTTCGCGTGACGGTTACCGTCGCGACCGATACGATCGTCGGGACCAAGACTTTGACCGCCGTCGCGATGACTCGCGCCACGTGCCGCAAATCTCGTTGGCAGAGGCTTTGCTCGCCGACATGATGACCGAACTCCAAGTCCGAGGGTCTAGGGGTGGCCGTACCGAGCGTTCGTCACCACGCCGACACTCGTACAGCAGTAGCGAGAGCGAAGCTGGCAACGGCCTCTACTCTGAGGACGATCAAAGTGGCGGCGACTATAGTGATGACTACAACTCCGAAGATGAAGGTGGGCACGTAGCCGCGGCGAACGATCATGAAAGACGTGCAGCGGCAGACGGGACCTATGCCCGCTCCGACCACCGTCAGCGCAAGAATGGCGACTTCGGTCGAAACGTCGACCGAGGAAATCGAAACCTCGGCCGCGATAACCGCGAGGGTCGCCCCCGTCAATATGGACCGTGCGCTGCATGCGGAGGGCTCGGTCACTCGGCCCACTACTGCTACCGTCGCTGCAAGCTATGTCAGCAAGTGCATGATGTCGGAAAATGTGAAGCTCTGCAAGCGCTCACTTCTCTCCTTCGAACGAAGGTTGAGAAGAAGGACCTCACCCCCCGAGCTCCAAGGCCTAGTCTTCGGTGGCCATTTAAACTAGGCAGCCCGCCAACTGAAACTGGGTTGGTCCCAATCGGGCTGCCACAGTTAGCCGAACCCGCGATCGACGCAGACTGTGTCTACGCGTTCGTGGGGAAGTGCAAATGGCCGAACCATGACAAGGAATGTATGAACCCGATGGAAAATGAAAAGGAGAGAGGTGGAAACCTCGGTGGAGGTGAAATGAGCGACGCGAATGATGAAGATGAAGATGGAAGTGGCACAGAGGCTTGGGTTTCAAGCGCGGTGCCGGTAGGACGCACCAGCCCAAAGCTCGATGGAGTGCTGAAGCTACTCCCGGGCGAGAGGCTGGGGTGGTGGTCCGCGTGGAAATTCGACCAGAGGGCTCGGATGAGAGCTCTGGCCCGAGGCGCGGTAAATGATGTGCGCACCCGAGTCCTTTTGGACACAGGAGCGAATGTGAGTGTGATCTCGGAGAGATTTGCAAAGAAGTTGCGGCTGCGTGAAATTCAGGGTCACGGCCGCTGTATGAAAATACAAGGGTTTACCAAAGGAACGATGGCTACAGAGCGCCGAGCCTTGGTCAAAGTGACGCTCGGCTGGGAACGAGTGTACGAGTTTGAATTGTGGATTATGGATCATGGCGCCGGTGTGGACGTAGTCCTCGGCACCGACTTTATGATTCCGGCTGGAGTGCGCCTGGACATGTTCCACGCGACTGCCAAACTGCCGGGCGAGGTGAGCATTCCGCTCATCAAGACGAAGAACATGCTCGATGAACGAAGTCTCGGTCCGCACATCAACAGCGGACCCGCCGAGGATTTACTTATCCCCGGTCACGAGTGGGTTGACTATCGACCACCGAAGCGCCAACCCTCGGAGGAGACCCACGAGCTGTGGATACGCCGGACCGAGACGTTGGTGCCCACGGTGAAAGCGTTTAGACGGGGCAAGGTCTCTCGAGTACGAGTGACAAATGTGAGCGACCGGCTGTTGTCTTGCCGAGCTCACACGCCCCTGCTCCTGTGGGTCCCAATTGGGGACCTCCCGTATGATGAGGGGTACACTCGGTTGGAGTCGACCAAGTACCGAGAGTGGCAGGTGGCCGCATTTGAGGAATCTCGCGACGAGGATTTGCTCCAGCGCGAGTACGAACTCTACCAGAAGTGGCTAGCCGCGCAACCACCGGCGGTTGATCGGCCGAGTTATCCAACCCCGGCCGGAATAAAACCTCGGCCGCCTGATGACTCGCCGGGCCAGGCATGCCGTTTAAGCTGCGCCAAGCTTTGGGAACGGGAACTCGCGAGGCGCGAAGAGATGGAGCAACTTGCCGCCGACGGCTCACCAGTGGGTGATGATCCGGCGGCGCTCCCTACTCAGCGCGCCGAGCTTGAGTACACTAGTACCGAGACCTCGGCGAAAGTTACGAACGAGGTCACGTTCGACCAGCCCAGCGACGATGGCTCCGACGTGAGCTCGGAACTAAGCGTGTCTACCGATGAGGTCCCAGAGGCGGCGGAATCCACTTATTACCAGCGTAAGCCTGGGCTGTCTGAAGACTCGGCCGAGGAGTCGGCGGGGGAAGACTCGACGAATACCCTAGAAGCGACGTACCTGTCTGTAGCTACTGCGTTGGCGACGGAAGAGGGCGCAGATGACGGGGGTGATCAACCCTCGTCGGAGCATATGCCCAATGAAATCAACTTAGAGGACTACGCTCACGAACTGGCGTTCCTTCCCGACCTAACGGAGACCTCGGTGACAGACCTCGACTACTCGGCGCCGAATGTGCGTCTCCCAGGGGTGAGTGCGGAACGCCAGGATCGAGTTGTGGAAGTGCTCAAGAAGCACGAGAAGATCATGATCTCTAGTGGAAATGCTCTGCCTCCGCCCGCTTATGGGGTGGTGTGCGATATCGATGTGAGCGAACACTCGCCCATCAAACAGAGAGCTCGGCGAGTGCCCCTTCGGCACCTACGGACGTTGTACGAACTACTACGAGGCCTGCTCAAGGCGGGCCTGATAGCGTTTTCGAACAGCCCGTGGGCTTCGTCAATCGTGATTGTGTTGAAAAAGAACGGCGAGGACATCCGGCTATGCATTGATTACAAGATGGTGAATGCTATCACCGCAATCATGGAATATGCAATGCCTCTGGTCGATGACCTTCTCACAGACCTCGAGAAGTATCTGTGGTACTGCTCGTTGGATGCGGCAAGTGGATTTTGGGCGATTATGATGACAACGAGGGCTCGCCAAATCTCGGCCTTCGTGTGTGCCCTCGGTCATTTTGAGTGGCTCAGGATGCCTTTTGGACTAAAGAATGCACCGATGATTTACCAACGCATGCTCGATAATGCACTGTGGGGGTTTGTACAACCGAAAGGTGGATGGAAACACTACGCAGAGTTAATGCGGTGTGCGGAGGAGAGTGACCGAGACCTTGGTCGAACCCTCGGACGGACCCTGGCTGAACCGTCGGACGATCCGTCACCTGACCCAAACCAAACACCCACGAAGTTTGAAGCAAGCTGCGACAGCACTCGGGCCGAAGACTCGGTCGCGGAACTCATTAATAGCCGGGCAGCCGACATGTTCGCAACTGGAGAACCCAACGAGTCCTCGCTAGTCCCGGTGTTTGAGCGTCGATCATTTGTGGACGATACTTGCTTCGGGGGTGAGTCGTTTGATGACTGCCTCGAGACTTTGGACCGACTGCTCGCCCGCTTCGAAGAGTGCCGTATTAGTGTGAGCTTCACTAAGAGCATCTTTGTGCAGCCCAAGGTTGATTTTTTGTCGCATGAGGTGACGCGAGAAGGCATTAGAGCTGACCCCAAAAAACTCAAGGCCGTAGCCGCGCTTTCATTTCCTCGGTCGAAAAAGGGGGTACAAGCATTCCTCGGTGCGCTAAATTACTACAGCCGGTTCATCCAAGACTTTGCAGTATATGGAGCGACACTATACCAGCTGAAGGACGAAGATTTCACGGACGGGGGTGACCTCAGTGCCGCCAAGCGAAGCTTTGCTGCGTTACAACGAAAGGTCGGTGAGGCACCGATCCTCCGACACTTCGACCGTGACCGAGCAGTCCACGTAACACTCTTTGCCAATGAGTGGGCGCTCAGTACAACGCTGATGCAAGAACACGGTGGCAAAATGCACCCAGTACGATTCTGCGGCCGAGTCCTCAAGGACGCAGAGATGAATTATCACCCGGCCGAAAAGGAGGTCCTGGCCCTGCTCCAAATGTTGAAGGTGTGTTACACCCAACTCGCAGGCCGGACCATCCATGTCTACACGCGATTTTCAACACTCGACTGGGTCCACAAGTCGAAGACTCTGTTTGGACGAGCTACCCAATTTGCGGTATTACTGTCGCCGTGGCACCTGGTGGTGCAGCGAGTTAAGGAGAAAGATTGCGCTTTTGCGCAACTTTTGCAGTCGACCATTACTAGTTTCGTCGACCTCGAAGACTCGCTGGCCCCGGTAACCCCACCGACATGTGGTTCCCCGATTGTTCGTATGGACCCCCAGTTGCTATATGCGCGACTACCCCGTGCACACCAAGGTTTTGTACTCTCGTTCGATGGATCAGCCAAAACCAAAAAACACGGTGGCTATGGCAGTTGTGCCTGGATTTTGTGGAAACTCCCGGAATGGAATATAGTGATCGCTAAACCTCGCCGAGTACACCGGCATGAATAACGGCGTCTCTGCGGCCCTAGAACATGGGGCCGAGGACTTAGTTATCGTGGGAGACTCGAGACTCGCAATCCAGCAATCCCTAGGGGTGATCGCTTGTCGTAAGGAGTCGTTAATGGCACAACTGAACAAGCACAAGGAACTCACGGCGAGACTTCGCTCGGTGAAATACTTGCATGCAATACGTGAATTCAATGCGGCCGCTGATTCGCTCGCGAGCGAAACATTGGAAAAGAAAGCCTCGGTGGTAGTGGACAGTGAAGAAAGGAAGCAAGAATTGATGGAGTTGAATCGAATCCGAGAAGTTATCTACGAAGGCTCGGCGGACGCTTCGGAAAACTCGGCGGAAGAGACTACACGTTCTGTCAACTCAGTCCAAGTACTGACACCGCACGACCAAAACCGTAGTCGAACTTTTTCGATTTTGTACGGGAATCGGGATATGTAGCCGCGGTGACCAGACGCCAAGCAAAAGAGCGGCGGAAACACGTCCGCTTTGCGAAGGAAGTCTCGGTGATCGATCCAGGCCGCGTAGAACACGCGTCAGGCCCAACTGGGGCCAACACCGAGGGTTTAAACGACGAACAGGCCCAACCGAGGCTTGATGCAACAGCGGTGCACGAACCGAGTGCAGACGACATCGACCCCACGGTGGTGCAGGAAGAGCTCCGCCGACGCATAAGCGACGCCCAAGATGAAGAATTACGCTGGTCGAACCTAAAGATGGTGCTGAAAGGAGAAGAGGCAAATCTGAGTTACAAAGCCGCTCGCGAAGCCTGGAAAATGGTCGACAAGTTTGCACTGAGTGAAGATGGATTGCTTTATTTCCTTGGAGTGAACAGTCGGTGGGGAAAGGAACGGACCGACGAGACTACATTTAGGATGGTGGTGCCGACAACGATGGTCCAGGAGGTCCTACAGAGCTGCCATGACTCACTGGAGGGCGGACATCAAGGTATCGTCCGCACCTACCACCGAGTTAAGGCGGACTATTACTGGATCGGCCTGTTCGCGGATGTGGAGCGGCACGTGCGCTCGTGCCCGGACTGTAGCTCAAGTAAAAGCGTCCCACAATTCCGTGGGTACTCACCAGGGAACATCCTAGCCGAGCGACCGATGCAAATAGTATCGATGGACTTCGTTATACCTCTGCCGAGGTCTCGACGAGGAAACACCGCACTGTTGCTATTTCAGTGCGCATTCACGGGTTTTGTCATGGGCAAAGCCATGGCCGACACTTCAGCCCTCTGTGTGGCGCAAGCGTTCGAGGAATGCGTCTAACGAAGGTTCGGTGCGCCGTCGTTGATACGTCACGACCGAGATCCTCGTTTCATGAGCGAGGTCTTCCAAGCATTCACCGAGATGATGCAATCGAGGTCTCGGGCTACACTAAGCTATCGTCCACAAGCAAATGGCCAGCAGGAACGCTCGGTTAAGACCGTAATGCAGTCTGTGCGAGTGTATGCGGAGGACCCGCTCCAGCAAGATTGGGATAAGATTGTGGAAAAGCTCATCTTCGCTATCAACAATTCGCATGATGCTACAAGGAAGGACACCCCATTCTATCTCGTGCATGGTTGGGACGCTCGATCGAGTCTTCGAGCGATGTCTTCGTCGCTTAAGCGAGGGCTCGGCCGGCAGTCCAACCCCTTAGCGTGGCGACGTGAAGTCAACCGACAACAAGAGATCGCCCTGGCTATGGCTAAAGAGTATCAGGCGACCGAGAAGGCCCGGCGTGCTGAGAAGCATAACGCCACGTTGAGCGGACTGGAGAGGGCAGCCATGCCTGGGTCAGTACAGGACGACGTTTCCGACGGTGAACGAGGAGTCGGCAGAACTGATGGAGCCGACGAAGAGTCGGTGGCGAACTCTCTGTTCAAACCTGGAGATCGAGTGTGGTTATACATGGAGCGCGTGAAACCTGGGCTGACAAAGAAACTTGCACATCGCTGGCATGGACCTTTCCGTGTCAAGAAAAAGGTCAACGAGTATGCATATGAGTTGGAGCTGCCTGATCGAAGTGGATACCGGTTCTACCCGGTGGTACATGTGTCGCGATTAAAAGCTGTGAGCGAATTCGGCGATCGACCGAGAACTCGGCTTACCCCAGAGGTCACCGAGGGATCGAGACTTGACTTTGACGAGGAGCTGCTGCCCGAGGACAGCTGGGATCCAGACCAGCTCGCTGTCGAGTACGAGGTGGAGGCGATCTTAGACGATCGAGTTCCACTCTCGAACAGCACCGAGCGCTCGGTCAGAGAGTTCCTGGTGAAGTGGGCCGGTTACGACGAGCCCTCGTGGGAGCCAACCGCCAACTTGTCTTGCGGCGGCCTGCTGTATGACTACTTGCGCGAGAAACGCCGCGACCGACGGTTGCAAATGGTCCAAGTCGCTGACGAGGACTAGCTGCAACCTGTCGCGAATGATGAACTGCCGGTGGGGCGATGCAGCCCACCCAAGCAGACGAAATGACTACTGCACCAAAAAATGATTGTATATTTGCATGTAATTGGAACGAGCTTACGAGTGGAGATTACGATTGGAGAAAGGTGATGAGATACGCAAAGATGATGAAAAAACGATTAGCGGAAACCTGAGAGCTAGCTACCCTTACGCTACAATCACTGAGTGACCCTGAGCTAACTACAGCTGCAAACATGAAAGCGGAAACAAGAGACCGAGGGTTCAAGAGTCCGAGTTAGAAGCGACCCGAGCCAGTACTGTGAGGCGCGCCTCTTGGGGCTCCCCGGGTCTGGGTCGAGCCTCCGACCCTCCAGCTTCCGGAGCAGAGCCACCGACCGCGCGCTCGTCGTCGAAGTCTTCGTCGCTCGAGTGATCGGCCGGAGGAACTGCACGTACTCCCGAGCGAGGAGTGGCAGTTTGAGCCTCATCCACGTGACCGTCGTGAGCATTCGCAGCCTCTTCAACCGAGCCTTGGGCCGACCGCTCTGTCGACACTCCGCCGCGGGAACGCGCAGACTTCCCCTCCTCAGCCTCCGAGCCCTCGGCTGCCGAGTCTCCAGCCTCAGCAGGGGCCCTAGTATCCGGCGAAGCGTGGAAGCGGGTGAACTTGCGAACCCACGGCGCGGTGACCAGCTTGGGGTCCAGCGAGGGATCAACAGTGATAGCCGACGCAACTTGCTGTAGGGTCATCCCACGAGGAACGAAGACGGGGACCGCTGGGTTGCAGGGGGCGAAGATGGTGTTGTAAGGATGCGCCGCAGGCACATCCACCCAACAGTTCCGCCAGGGCTCGTGACCATCCAGCTCCGTCACCTCGGTGCACCAGTCCGCAGTCATAGGGGTCCACAGCAAATTATCCACGGAGTAAATGGGAACCCAGGGCTCGAACATGACTTCCGGGGTGCAGTGGATGCGCCCGTGCGAATCCGGGTAACACCGAGGCCACAGACGGTAGGGGATCCGGAAGCGGAGACGATCGGCACGCCCATTCCGGTAAGAATGGTAGTCTGTCCAAGCCTCGAGCGCCTCGACGTAAGCGGGAGAACCCTCACCGAGCTCTTCGGCAAGTTGCTGGAGCCATCGCTCGACAGCAGCCGGGGAAATCCAATGCGAGCGCTCGTACAAGGCGAAACCCAAGTCGTTCTTCTCGGTGGGGCCGACCGCTCGGCCGTTGAACTGTTGCCAGAACTTGACCACCAACGGGAGACCATCTGCCCGTATCGAGATGCGCTCGTCCGGCATGAATTCGGCGGCGCTGAACAAACAAGGATCAGCAGGGAGGCTCACCAAGAATTGCTGGTACGGATGGGCCGACCTTTCCCAATTCGCGAAGGCAGCAATGCCCTCGGCCGAGTACTCCACCGCGACTTCACTGTCAGCAGGCCGAGGCACCCGAACTTCCAATATTCTCTGCCAGCAGGCTCGAGCACTCGGGGCCGTGAAAGGAGGATCGAGAAGATCCAACGCGTCGTCC
Source organism: Phytophthora cinnamomi (assembly GCF_018691715.1). NCBI lineage: Eukaryota > Oomycota > Peronosporomycetes > Peronosporales > Peronosporaceae > Phytophthora > Phytophthora cinnamomi. Next base: position 503,758 of record NW_027150948.1, on the reverse strand, counting down.
GGCGAGGTTTTCGTGGAGCGACCAGAGGTTTTCTTGGACGAAGCCAAGGTGTCGGTCCTCCGAGCTGGCCCAGTCGTGGCATCCTTAGAAGTAGTTTGCCGGCTTTTCGTAGGCTCGCCACGTTCACGCCGGAGACTCGGTGGCGGCGATGTCTTGCGCTGCCGACGTTTCTTGGAAGGAGCTTTTGAGGGAGGAGCAGCAGGCTGCTTCGCCTTGCCCGGCTTCTGCTGCTGGGGAAACCTCTTTGACAGACTCTCCCTCCAGAAATTCTCGGACGGCTTCCCAAACCGAAACCCATCTCCAGCATCACGTCCAGTAAGGTCCATGACCTCGGGTTTCGCCTCCGAGGGTCCATCGAGGCCCAAGACGAAGTCATCGGGAGCATTTTCCTGCTCGACCGATGATTTCGACTGGAGTGAGGCCACGGTAGAAGCAGGACGAACCGGACGGCCGTCCCGACGAGGCTTGATCACCACCGACTCCTTGAATGGAGAATCCCGGTCGACAGGGGCCGGCGCCTTCTCTTCGAGATCTCGGCCAACTTTCGACTCGTCGTCCGGAGACTCCGGTGGGGCCGGAGCCGAAGTCGGAACCTCTGCGTCCTCAGGCCTAGCTGGCGAGCCGGGCAGTGAGTTTGTCGAAGAATCGGACGGATGCGGCGATGGAGGCGCGTGGACCGAAGTGTCGGCGTCGACCTCCAAGATTTCCAGTGGTGACTGAGAAAGAGAACCACTACTCGCCGTTGAAGGCCTGTCGGCCGGCCGAGTCCTCGTGCTGCCAGTCCCGCCTCCACGCGGAGGAGATGACCCGTGCGGTGGCGATGACGAGTCCTGGGCATGGGTCGCGGAATAGCACCAGAATCTGGCCGAGACTTGGCTGCTTTCGCTGCTGCTTTGGCCCTTAGATCCACCGACGGCTTACCAAGGCGAGAGGTACGTCTGACTTGAACTTGGGACTTCGTTTCCGCAAGCGTCGGCGGAAGCTTGGTATGAGACGACGGCTTCGCCGAGACCTTGGCTGGACGCTTCAGACGCTTCGCTGGCGGGGCAGTAATGGTCTCGTCGTCCGACAGCTCGACCGAGGAGTCAGGTGGAATGCTGATGCGAGCCGCCTGTGATGGTCCGGAGGCCTTTTGGGAGCTGGCGACGCTTGAGCTGGTCGTCGAGGCCGAGGAGATCGGGTGAGGACGCTTGGAGCCCACCGCGACCTCGGACAATCGCAAGCCCAGCTCGTCGAGCTCTCCGAGCAACGAGGAAACCATAGGTGGAAGCGACGAGTCATCGGGGAGGTCGCGGCCACACAAACTGGATCGTTGAGCATCTTGCTGGCGGAGGAAGGTGTTAAACCTCTCCACTGCCTTCGTGTACGAAATTAGCCCCGACTTGAACCCCTCTCGGTCTTTCTTGATGACCGCCCGAAGTTCCCTGATCGAGCTCTCATACTTGGAGCATCGAGCCTTCAAGTTGTCAGACATCTCAGCGCTCTGCCGGAGTGCATTCACCGCGATGTCCATCTTGCGAGAAAGGAAGTCTCGCTCCTCCCGAGTGACTCAAAACTTTTCAGCGAGCTGGTTGCGCTCGAACGAGGCTTGGTTGCAGAGGACCTCGAACTTGCGACGCTCGTCCACTTCTCGGCGTAGCAGCGCATCACTGTACGTGAGCTGTTCTTGGTAGTAACGAACCTCCGCCCGAAGGTCAGCCATCTCTGCGTCCCAGCCGGGGGCAGGCGACGGCGCATCTGGAGCCAATACACGGATCACCGCGCCGAGAGTTTGGGCGTCCTCCAGGCGCTGGTCGAGATCAGAGTCGAGGCGGAGCGGAGGATGACGCACCAAGCCGACCATGAGGTGACCGAGGTCTGCGAAACGCTGCTCGGTGTGATCCTGCAGCTCTCGGACCATATCCTCGGCGGCGTCCCGGACAGCGTCTTCAAGAACATCACGACGAGGGTTCGGAGGGCGCCGAGAAGGCGCCTCCGAGACCTCACCCTCCTCGAGCCGGCAGTACTGAGTCGGGTTGGATGAAGTGCCGCCAGGCTCGTCCAACCGAGGGCTCCGCGGAGAGCAGGGAGGCGAACCGTTGACGCGGCCCGAACCCGCGGCCTCAGAGCTCGTTACCACCCCGCTGTGCGAATCAGAGGCGGGAGTTGGTGGCGAACGAGCCGAGGCACTGGGGTTGGACACAGCGTCACCTCGCGGTGGAAGGTCGCGCGCAGGAAATGACGGGAGACCTCGGGGCGCCCCGCTGTGCGAGTCAGAGGCGGAAGTTGGCCCCGCCGAGGCCTCGACCAACCTAGCCGTGAACTCAGGAGGGAAGGGCACGATGAAGGTATTTGGATCACACTGTGGCATGCAAAGAAGACATGGAGGATTAGCATGAGGAAACCAGCGAAGCTTCGAAGACACTACATAGCTTACCCTGAGAGCGCGGCCGAGAGCTTCCGACGTGAAGACCCGCAGCCCTTGCCGAGGGCTCGGGGGAGCAGACATGCTGGCAGCAATGACGTGCACCACGACGCTCACCACCTGGCAGGTTCGCGTCGAGGTGGGGGCCGTTGTGAGATTGGGTTTTGACTGCGGAGTGGAGTCACCGGACCGAGGTCTAACGGCATCGAGGCTTTGAGAGGAGAAGACCGATGTCTCCTATTGGCTACTCACATTTACCGCGCCAGAGTGACAGAAAGCTAGTTAGTGACTGTGGGGCACGGCGGGTCCTAATAAATTCCCGCGGAGCCCTCCAGGTAGTCATAGTGGATACCCTTTTTGCCTCCTATTAGGAATCCGGACTTAAGACGAAGGCTCGTCCGGTTGTAGGATTAGACCGAAGGCTCGGTCCATATTAGATATTTGTATAGACATTAGGGATTAGTTATAGTCGAGGCCTCACCGCCTCTAACTATTAAATCAGAGCAGAATATTCCCCCCAAGCCATCAGGGTCAAGTCCGTCTACGGTAAGTCTAGCTAGCTTCGCTGTAGGGTCAGGATACCCTCGGCCGACGCGGGGTATGTCTGCCGGTGAGCTTAACGTACATTGACCGAGGGTTCGCCCTGGCAAGGCCAAGAGTGGATAGTGGCCGAGTGTTGGGAGGTAGAGAGTCCTCCCTGTACGTTTGTACGTTGACCTGGGTGCGTGGCGTGACCCCCCAGTGTGTTTGACTCTTTGGCCGAGGTTTCACCTCGGCGCCCCTGTTAAAGGCCTTGACCGGCCCGGTACCCTTCCTTTCTGAGGGATCACAGTGGGTTTAGCGCGAAAGCGTTTATATTTACGCACCCCAGCCGTTGCTCGTGGTTGGCGGTGCCTGTGTGTGGGCTCTACCTTCCTGACCGATACTTCAACACAAGGCATATTTCCAGCCCGGTGTAAGGGATCGGACTTGGTCTTCAGGTTTAATCCCAACAATCTTCGCCGACCTTTCGAGGGAAGCGTGTGTTGTTGGTAGGACTCGTCCCATTTGTCGAGGCTGAGGGACGAGGACTCGTAAAATCGTGAATTCCTACACGACAGAAGCGTCATGCGATCAAGCCGAGCTTGATATCGCGCGCCCGCAGACAGGGTCTGCCGGCGAAGGAACACATTACCATGCTGCCGGGGTGCACGAAGTGCATGCGGTCAAGCCGGGCTTGATACCGCGCGCCGGCGGACAGGGTCCGCCGGCGAACAACTGTCCATGGCCGGGCCTGGACCAGAAGAACCACCGTGCGGAGCCGGGCTCCGCACAACAAGAAGACGGCGCAAGCGGAAAACGCTGCGCAAGTCTCGGTCCGAGACCGAGACGCCACGAGAACTGTTTGCTGGGCAGACTGAGGCGGTGGCGCCGGACGTCGAGACGCTAAGCGTCTTGACGCGCACCGATACTGGATTCCAGTATCGTGAAATGGGACTCGCTAGTCCTCCGACGACGGCGTCGGAGTTGAGCTCGCTTCCAGCCATGAGCTGGAATCGCTTCACGCGCGACTTGCACGATGGACGCATCGAGCAGGTCTGCGTTCTTTCGAACAGCGAAAGAACGGAAAGCGAGAGCGAAGAGCTGAGGCAGCTCTTCATGGGAAGTACCGCAGAGAGTGAAGACACTCTCAGTGCGAAGACGAAGCGAGAGCGCTTCGAGGAACAAGGTTGGGACTCGCTGAAGTCGAGTCCCTATTACGAATTATTGAGGGAGTACAAAGACGTACTCCCGGAAGACATTCCTGCGGAGCTTCCGCAGGATAAGGACATTCAGCACGAGATTGATCTCGTGCCGGGCACGAAGTACTGTGTCACGCGGCAGTGGCCACTGCCCCGAGAACAAGTGAAAGCGATCGACGACTTCTTTGAAAGTCGTCGTAAAGCAGGACAAGTGCGGGAATCAAAGTCCCCGCACAGTGCTCCGACGTTCTGTGTCAAGAAGCCACAGGGCGGATGGCGCATCGTTCATGCCTACAACAAGCTGAACGATACGACGGTACCGGCGCAGACGCCGATACCGCGAAAAGGTGTTATCATCGATCCGATGGCCGGGAGCACCGTTTACAGTGCTCTCGACTTGCGAGATGGATTCTATCAGATCCTAATGCGTGAGAGCGATATCCCTCTCACGGCAGTGAGCACGCCAAGCGGCATGCTCTGGGAATGGCTAGTAATGCCACAGGGGCTTACGAACGCCCCTGCAACTTTCAACAGGTGCGTGAAGCACTTGTTGCGCTCCGTGCGCGTCTTCGCACCGAAAGCATAAGCTCTATGCGAACCTGAAGAAGTGTATCTTCGGGGCGAGCGAGATACCCGTCCTCGGGCGTCTCGTAGGGAAAAATGGCATTCGCCCTGACCCGGAAAAGGTCAGAGTGATAAATGAATGGCCAACGCCTTCAAGTGTCAAGGAACTGAGGCAGTTCCTTGGCTTGGCCACGTACTTGTGCAAGTACGTGGAGGATTATGCGGGCAAGATCCGCTCGCTGTCACAGCTTCTTAAGAAAGAAGCTGTGTGGAATTGGACAACCGATTGCCAAAAGGCATTCGATGCAGTCAAGCGGGGCTTGACTGAGGCGCCGATCTTGGCAGTGGCTGACCAAGATCGCCCATTTCACGTAGTGTGTGACGCATCCGATTTCGCGATCGGATGCGCGTTGATGCAGCACGATCTCGAGGGCCGTGATCGTGTCGTCTACTACCAATCGCGTCAGCTGAAGCCAGCTGAGCGCAACTATCCGGTACATGACAAGGAACTCCTTACCATGAAATACGCACTCGCAAAATTCCGAGTGTATCTACTTGGAAGTAGACCATTTGTGGTCTACACCGACCATGCATCACTGCGCACCGCAGTGAAGTCGCCACACATATCACAAAGAATGGCGAGATGGCTCTCATTCTTTGCAGAATATAACTTCCGGGTCGAATACAAACCCGGAAGATTGAATGTGGTGGCCGACGCGTTATCACGTCGGTCGGACTATGCAGAAGCTGTTGACGTCGATGCCACTGACGCCATGCGATCGAGCAAACCCACATCGTCTCTGTTGGATGATGTGAAGGCCGCGTACGCGCACGACGCGGACGCGAAGCTCTTGCTGGCCTATGGCACAACGCCTTCTGACAAGTCCCGTCAGAAGCTGCCCAAGCACCTTCGAGCGCGTGCACACCGCTTTCGAGTGCACGACGGATTACTGCTTTACAATGCAGTCGACGACAACGCGGATCGCGTTGTCGTTCCGAATGGCCATGACCTGCGACTCAGGATCATGTACGAATATCATGATGCCCCGACTGCGGGACATCTCGGACGTGAGACGACATACGTCCTTCTCACGCGCGACTTCTACTGGCACCACCAGTATAAGTGGGTGCGCAAGTACATCCGTGCTTGCGAGGTATGCCAACGCGTAAAGCCTGCGCCATTCGCGCAGGCTCCTTTGCAATCACTACCGACTCCGTCGGAGTGTTGGAAGTCCATGTCTTTGGACTTCATCTTTGGTCTTCCCCCGGACAGCGGAGGGAATACCGGTGTTGTGGTCTTCGTCGACCGCTTCAGCAAGATTGTACATCTTGCTGCGGTGCCGGCAGAGGTGACCGCGAAACAGACGGCCCGTCTGTTCGTCGACATGGTGTTCAAACACCATGGCATGTCGACCGACATCGTGTCGGACAGAGACCCACGCTTCACAGCGCACCTGTGGCAAGAAGTGTTTACACTTCTTGGGAGCCAGTTGTCAATGTCGACTGCGGACCATCCGCAGGCGGACGGTCAAACCGAGCGCGTGAACCGCGTGCTCGTCGACATTCTGAAGAGCTACGCTCACTCGTTCCAATACAGGAGCGAGTGCTTATCGATGACAGAGTTTGCCATCAATAACTCAGTGCATGCCTCGACCGGGCATACACCGTTCTACGTGAATACCATGCGGCATCCACGTCTACTGAGTTTACTCGGAGTGATGGCTCCCACTTTAAGTGGGGGAGGATCTACGACTGCAATACAGCAGCCGCAGAAAACCACTGACACTTGCACAGTGTCAGCTGCAACAACGAACAAAACGCATGAGTCTGCGCAGGGAGCAGACTCCCCCAACAACATGGCCAAAGACCACGGGTCTGCGCAGGGCGCAGACACCGCAAAGAACCACGCAGTGGCCGGGCCTCTAGCGGAGAGCGAGCTGAATGACTTCAGCTCGGATGCAATCAACTTCATTACGAAAAGACAAGCCGTGATTCGGTTTGTCCAAGATGCAATAGCAGCTTCTGTTGACCAACAGAAGCTGAACGCAGACAATGTGGGCAGAGGCAACACAAATGAATTCAGAGTTAGTTCATTGGTTTTGTTAGCTACGCAAAACCTGCCTAAACATGCAGTTTCGGATTTCGGAGCAAGTAAGCTTGCTCTGCTCCGCGCTTCATCGGGCCGTTCACTGTGTTGGCACGGCACGGCAACGCATACACGCTAAACATACCGTCTAGCATGCGCCTCCATCCGACCTTTTACGTCGGACGGCTGAAGCCATACCTGCAGCACGAGCCATCTAGCTCGGCTGACCCGAAGCCTCAGCAGGAGCCGAGGCAGAAGCGCATGCCTTGGCCTCGGCGACGAGCAGCCTCTCCTCCAGCGCGCGGACGCGCTGGAGCAACCCCTTCATCTGGGTCCCCAACTCGACCTGCATATTCGAGGCGGTCTGCGAGACCACCGCGACTTGGGCCTTCTGGTTCGCCAGCTCCTGTTTCAGGGCGGCGAACTCAGCGCCCTGCAGACGCTCCACGGCGGTCACCCGGTCGTGGAGAGGCGCATACTGATCAGCCCGGGGCTGATCATGCCCGGGGCGTGTTCCCACCCCCGCCACCGCCGATCCGTGACGCCCGCGGCTCAACCCGCTGGATTGTTGAGCGGATTGTTGACCACAGTATCCCGAAAACGAACCCTCAAGGGGCTCGTTTTCGTATTCGTTGGAGAGGATTTCCTCCCCATCGAGATACATGGGAGCCGCGGAACGTCTTGCTGGAGGACGTTCCGGAAATGGTGAGGGCGTACGAAGAGCAGTACGCGCTGGCGCAGCGGAAGTAGTGCGAGCGCTGCGGTAATCGCTAGCGCCCGAACCCTCACGTGCTAAGAACTTCGCACGGAGCTCTTTGAGACTTTCGGGCACACGGAATGACGTGTACGCGCTCAGGTCGCGGTCGCTCAAGCGGACCGCGCCTGGGAAGCACTTCGTGCACTGAAAGCCCTCGGGCACAGCGCACGGCACATTAGCCTCCTCCGCAGCAACGTGGAGTTGCTCCAACTTTCCACGCTTCGAGTACGTCTCGAAGCGATCACGCGCTTGCTTAATCCGATCACGGTAAGCACTCGGTTTCTTGTTGAAGTTCTCAACAAAGGCGTTCCAACTTTGACAAAGTGCCTGCCACTTGGGCACTTTGCTGTGAGAAGAGTCTTCTTGCTTTGAAACCATCGGAGCTCATGAAAGAGTCCGATGTAATAATCGCGCCTTTGATGCGTTACCGCATCAAGTGCAGCTCGGCAGCCACCGCGTCATCTTTGATGGCGCTGCACACGTACAGCGGCACCTCATTCGGAGGTACCGAATTCCCATACCGGTCCGTGATCTCGGACACGGACGGCATCCACGGATCGCGCCCTGCGCCTGCAGCGCGCGGAGAGCCCAGCGCTTTAGAATCACGCACTGCGGCTGCAGCGCGCGGAGTACTGAGAGCCCCAGCGGAAGCGAGTGGGGTATCACTCTCAGTTTGCGAACGCTTCGAACTCGGAGCGTCCGATTCGTCCCCTTCACGCGGGCGAATGTTCTTAGCATGAGGGCCGAGCGATTCGCTCGACACTGAGTCCTTGCGCTTTGAGAACGAGTCCTCCTCGTCCTCCATGTCTTCATCGTCGTCGTCGAAGTCGACGACGTCGCCATACTTCGCCTTCTGGCGCTCGAAGTAGTCATCGATGGAGAGATGACTCTTCACCGACTTCGGAGTCTTCTTCTCTTGAGGCGCGCTCATCGTTGAATGAGCGCGGATTTCTTTTCCAAACGCGGAGAATTGACGAATGGTCAATTCGGAAGATTGACGTGCGGAGACCCCGCGCGTCTAATCTTAAGGGGGGGATGGTGTAACGGGGTTACACGTACAAGTGGCTGCAAGCCGCTTGTGATTTTAACAGATAGGATATCTGTTAAAAGTTTTAGATTCCTCCTCACCTTGGTGTAAGTCACACCAATGGATACATTGAAGTGGTCCACCACAATCAGTGGTCCACACATACCCAAAGATCTTATTGGTAGAAAGCAGCATCTTTCTACCAATTAGAAACGTGCATATTGACGGGGCTCTGACAGCCAGCCGCTGTCAACCCCTTTCATAGATGATAAACAGTTTTAGCAGCTCTAGGAGGAAGATCAATTTACAAACAAATGCAGTTCTCATTTTACCTAATCTAAGCCACTTGGAGTCTTATCTGATTTAAATTATATTTGTGTATTCAAATATAATTAACTCAAGTAATTACTAAGTACTTACGCTTCCTCATACACGTAGCGCAACGTGTAAACTTAAGTAGTGAGCCGAAGTAGGCCCACTACAGCGAGCATGCGTAAGCAGCACATGCACGAGAAGTACACGCGCGACAGCTGCGCGACGGAGTGCATGATACTGGAGGCGACGAGCGGAGCGACACGGACGACAGCGGAGCAGCGGTGGAGGTGCTGTGAGGCAGATGACGGCCTCGACGTCCGGTGCCAATACCAGAGCTGTTGGAGGTGCCCACAGTGGGGTACATCGTGGAGATTGTAAAGCGGCGAGTGCGGAATCGTGCCAGCAGGTACGAGCTGGAGCACGAAGTGCAGTATGGAGTACGATGAGGAGGACCATCGGCTCGGAGTTGGCTATCGGCAACACAGTTCCAGGAGCTGCGCGACGTCCTCAAGATCGAGGACGTCCTTGGAGCCGGGGGTGGCGTGTAGTGGGGTAACTCGTCCCTCCTCTCAGGAATACGAGCAGGATCTGCGGAGCAGCGTGCAAGTCGTGGTCGACTTGACGACGTAGTTGGTGTGGTGCACCGAGCGGTGATTGGTGACGGCGAGTGTGGCAGCCACGACGAGCAGTTCTGGACGCGAGCCAGTGGACTAGAGCCACGGGCGACAGGAGGTAGCAGTTGAAGTTGGCGACCGCAGAAGATCGCAAGGCGAGGTGACACGTGCGCGAGAAGGACAGCGAATATACAGGAGAGGTGACGTCGGAGAGAGTTTGAGGCCAGGAGGCCGCGAGAAGGGGATGCAGCTTCAAGAGGGAGAGGTCCAAGTAGGTTCGAAGGCGCCAGTGCATAGGATAGAGTAGCTAGGGGGGTAGAACTAATTGGGGACAGCGAGCTGCGGTCTAGCAGCTCGACCCTCTGTTGCGATTTGTTGCAGGATAGTAACGAGTCAAGACTTGTAATACATTAGTTGAGCCGAAACGCAGGTTCTTGTGGTCTAGTGCCCGGGAAGTGCCGTGGGACCAGGTACGCGTCGGCTAGACACAGGAGTAACTGACAGCGGTAAGCGATAGTGGCGGGCGGTGCACAAATGAGGGCGATGTATTGAGTAGGGTGGCGGGACCACGGATAGAAGCCGTGGGGGCCCGAGGTGCACTCCTGACAGCGCCGTGACGGAGTGTTGCTCGACCTGTTTGCATGTCCGGTGGGGGTCGCCTGTGGCTTGCCGAAGCCCAGGACGATTGTATTCCCCTCCCAGCCGCCCCTTTCCCCGACACGAAGGGTGACTGGGCCAGTAGCTATCTGGTCGACCGTCGTGCTGCCTCGCACCTGCAGGCAGTCGGCGCTACACTGGTCTACCTAGGCGTGGACGCGACAACGAAAGTATTAAGTTCAAGAAGGTGGACGCGCGATACCGCAGCAAACTGGGCTAGACGGGACCTGGTTACCTCTAGCGTGGACGTGTAAGACTACGCGCAGCCGGGGCGAAATGCGATCGGATACTTGTAGTATGGGGAGGACTGGGCTAGGGACGGCCCGCCCGAAAACAACACTACAGTGAAAATAACACGCTTTTTAATTATGCACTGGAGTCCGCCTGCTGGACACAACGGTTGCTTCTATGAGTCTGGTCTTGTGTATGTATCTCGTCACCTTACAACAGTACGTCGACAGTATCGTTCACTTGTTTCTGGTGGAAACGTCCTGTCATCGTGACTTGCTATTCGCAAGAAGCGACGCGGAGTGATTCACGCCTCAGCACCAGTGCTATTGCACCGGACATCATTCATATGACCAATTTGCAGGTGCCCGTCCCGTATAGAAGCGTTCGACTTTCCATATACGATAGTTAGCTATAGGGTGAAAATCACGCGTTAGATTTTGAAAATGAGGCTCATTTCGCAGCCGTTTCGTCGTTATTCAAGCTTCAACAAAGTATTTCAATCACTTTGGGAGGCCCGGAGAAATTATAGGGGAAATTCCAAAATACGTCCGTAATTTTGGCCTAATTCCATAAGACATCCATATTGGAAGGCGTCGTGTACCAAACATACATTGTGAAAATACTCGTACAGTTTAACAAGCATACATACCGCTATACAATCCCTTCGGTAAGATGGCTCGCAGCCTTCGTGAGATCAAGGTACCGTTCTAAGAACTACACGTCAGGAAGCTGACAAAGCGCTTGCCAACGGTTCGTCGACGCTTTTGACAGCGACAACGGTGAAGACGTATTCATGGTAGGAGAGGAGAGTTTGCGGTTGCAGGGTGCTCGCTCAGCGCCCTACTACTCCATCTCACAGAGGTTCTCTCTCCTTTAGTTTACACCTTTGGTAGTATGTATGCAAAATGTACCTTGTATACAATACCATACAATGGTATCGCTGCTATATGTACTCGTAGCGATGTGACGGACCAGCGCCTCAATGCAATCGTACTGGTATACATTCGAATATACTCTAGGTTTCCCTCTGGTGTAAGCATTCCGTGGCAGTGTTACGGCGGACAGTAATTTAACGCTACTTATTAGTGCGCACTCCCGTTAAATACGTATAGAGGACGTATTTTGGAATTAGTTCAACATTACTGACGTAATTTGTAATTTCCCCAAAATTATTTCCTAGGGTTCTCTCGATTCTTGCATTCTAATAGGCTAATCCGATTTTCCCATAGGTACTTATACAGGTCATTCATTTGCCTTCATCTAATCTCTGCGACTTTGACTGTCTCATTTATAAGTTCATAAAAGTTAAACGATACATTGCAGCTAAGAAGAAAATGAGCCGTACCGGATCAAACATTGCATCGCCCTACTTGTTGTGCGTTGCCCAGACACAATTACAGTACTTATTGAACACTCACGAACACGTTCCCGCGATCTCTGGCCACCAGCAAGCTTTGTATCTCGCAGTTTGTCGACGTATTTGTATGCACTCACGATCATACGCTGTTTATGGACGCTGTGTTCGTGCTTCGGAGCTGGTTCCATCGAGCTGGTTGCGCTAGATAGTTGCTTTGGCCCTCTTCTTTGATAAATGTAGAGTCCTGTATGGGACTATTCATTGAAATCGGTGCAGTAGAAGTCGAGCTATAGCTGAAAATAGCAAGGTCCTAATATTTTTGGGCTCATCAATTTTGGCCGGTATAATACCTAATACTGAAACATCATACGCTAAATGTTGTGGTAAAAACCGTACGTTTGCAAGAGATATATTTTAAGTGGCAAGTGGAATTCCGTCGTGGTGTCCGCAGGCGGGAAGATCATGACATCTATCATGCTCGTTGCGTTCTAGTTGCTGGGGTAAATGGGTTCGACCGCTTCAACCACATCAGTTGTGCAAGCAGCGACGATATGCCTATACATCTCCATATTCCTCTAGCTTTTGGCGCTGTATTTGACAGTTTGTACCTGGCTAAGGTCTTCAGCATTCGAGTCAGCCCGCAGACATGGTGACCAAGGGCATTAGCTCAAAAAGTCACACACTACTCGGTTAAGTGCGATCACGAGATTGTCACACACATTCTTGCTAACGTTATATATTATATACCGTTAGCAAGATTTTGTGTCATATGATGAATAGTCCACCATATGAAAGATTGCTGCGACAGCACCAGCAGCGGTCAGGTGTACGATACGAGAAACGCGCTACGAAAATGAATCATAAAAAGTGATGACCGCTGACGACAGAATGTGGTCCTCTTACGGAGATCTCTCGGTGCAGTGTACGCAACTTGGTTGCACTACGAAGCAAAAAGGATGGACCCAGTGATACACTTTGACTGGGGCGGCCAACTGCTTACCTTTCACCCTTTCATGAACCGGGTTCACATATCAACAATTTCAACATGGAGTAAGCACGTGAAGAATCACTTTTCCCCTTGGCTCTATTACCAGCCTGCTATTTATTAATTATACTCTTATTAATAGCGGTTAGCGCTTCATGAGCATTTTGTCTTAACCATAACGTCGTATTTTACATTTGTCTTATAATGTCTAACATGCATGGCGTCTAGCTGAGGAGCAGATTGGGTGACATCGTCAGATGCTCCCACCACACAGAGAACTGCGCCCACTGGATCATCAAGTACTCCGCATGCAGTTGCGACTGGCACGCCGCCCAGCGGTCACACACGATCTCAATCGAGTTTCCATCCACCTCAGTCAAAGTCACGTGAATGCCTCCTTCCGTAGCCCACTCGACCCTGTCTTGAGAACCTTCAGCGTTGCGGCTTCGCCTGTTAGCGTCCGAGTCTGTGATTGCTACACTTGCGGTCAGCTTGCGCCGTCCATCTTCCAATTTCCATTGAACTCGCCTCACTTGGAACAGGTAGCGAAGATCCTTCTCCGGCCCTGGGAAATTGTGTACGAAAACGATCGCGTCCTGGTTGAACTCTTGCAGCACTAGTGTGTTAACACTCGTCCTTGTGTGAAGGCCCCAGCCTAAAGGCGTAATGACCATAGGACTCAAGTCTTTCTGCTTGGTGTACGACATCTTCAGGTGCACATCGAGCGAGCAGCGAAGACGCTTGGAGACCCGCGTTCGCACCCACAGCGACTTGCCGTCCGCAGCAGTGGCCAATGGGGCCTTCAGCACCTCCCACCCAAAGAACGTCCCCACCATCGACAGCGTCGCCTTTCCTCTCTCCAACTCCGCGTCAAAGCGCTGCATCGTAGCGTCAAACTCGCCGCGAGTTAACGGGTGGAAGAAGAAGGACTCTCCCTCTTCAAAGTTCACTCTCCACCCAGCTCCCTTGTCGGACGACAGCAGCTTGGACTCTTCCTTCTCCATGGGGTCTTCGCTGGCTTCACGCATAACTAGCTGCAACTTCTCGTGGCGCCTGATCTCCTCCCGTAGCGCCATGTTCTGCTTCTGCAGCGCCTCTCTCTCCACCACCAGCCCCCGCAGAGCGTCAGAGGCTCCTCCTCCTCCCACCCCGAGGCCGTTGCACGCCGCCGCGGCGCGCACGCTGTCCACCAGCGACTTCATCTGGCGCTCGAGGCGGAGGTGCTCGGCCTCGAGCTGCTTCTGCTTCTCCTTCTTGTTCTGCCGGAACTCGACCATGATGGCGCGGTGTTTGGCCCGCTTGCGCGCCTTGGGGTCGTCCAGCGCGTGCTTGAGCACCGCGTCCAGCGCCACGCCGCTCGCCTCCGTGGGCGAGTCATCGCCCAACAGGTCCAGAAAGTCGCTGGTCGACAAGGCGGCCATGGTACGATGAGATGACACAATGGTCGGTTGAGTGAACGGGGGTGGCAGTGAGGAAGTGAGGTCCAAGATGACTTGATGACTTTGCTGGTCTGACCCAGAAAAGAACAGATGACGTAACCTGAAATGTTGAGACAAAGAGCCAGATGAAGAGTTCAGATGGCTTGAAATGAGTGATTGGCAAATGCCGCGTTCTGATTGGGCAACAAGGCATTCCATGTGCACCACACCATCCTTTCACCCACCGAGCACAATTTTCGAGTGCATCACACTGCGCTAGTAAACTATCCAGATGCCTCGATGCCTCTACATTTATTTTTAAGGACGAGCACACACTCTCTGTTTCCATATGCTCGCGTAGAGGATGGTCTCAGACCACGAATTCGGTGGTTGAAATGAGCGCGAACACGACGAGCCATAGACGGATCCGCCCATTCCCGACCGAAATCTCCAAGCGGCACTGGACTTCCAATGAACAATGCACTCGCGCGCTTGTGACCTTCGTGATTTTCTGTGTGAAATACTGTATGAGAGTGATTAGGAGAAGCTCTGGCTGCGCATGTGTCTCTATTTCCTCGGTTATATTCGTTTATATAATTAGCATCTTTCCAATGTAGTAAAATATTTTATCTTAAACAATAAATTGCGTTTTGGTACCGCATGCATACATGTATTGCGTGAGGCGTGCTTTCGAGACTGGCATCAATATTACTTGTTGGAGGTTTTTTTAACTAACTAGTCGTGTGCACCAAGTCATTACGAACTACCGTAATCATTTACTCGTACTCGAATACGTAGTGACTTGAGAACTGACAGTGTTACCTGGTACTGTCTATGCGCCCTTCGCTACGCTACGGAACCTGCTGAGGTCGACAGTGGAACGCGACCTCCGCTACGCTCCGGTGTGCAACCTGATCGAATATAAAGATGGAACGTACTTCGCAGTGTAACTCCTCCGGCCTACACGCCGACCATTGCAGATTCCCCGGTTGCAAACGGTCTCTCTAACCCCTCACTCGGCAGGACCCGCATTGGTGCTTCTACCCAGGGTAGTGTAACCAGTCGCCATTGTCTTTTTGTAAGTGGCTAGTTAAAAATGCATTGAAGACTAGTCCGTAATACAGTCTCAATATTATACAGTTTCTCATCGCCTGTATGCAACAGTCTCAACATCGCACAGTTGCCTCATCACCAGTATCCAACACGTGTGGTGTGAAGATCGACACCAGAAAGTGTTGGATGGAACTGGATCCGCCAGTTGGGCGGGCAACAGGATTCATCTAGGCCCATGACGTCAGCGGTGCTCGGAGATACAAGGCTGCCACACCATGGTGAGTTGAAGTAGGATCAAGTGCAAGGTGTGTGGTCCACCCGGACCCGCGTAGGTACAAGTGAATCCCACAGCCTGGGTACAGATCTGTATCCAGATCCTGGTGCAGGATCTTGCACTTTGTATTGCGGTTGGTAGGAAGTCAGGAGAGCTGGTTTCCGGCAGAATCCCAAGTGGGAAGGTAAGATAAGATAAAATAAGATAATATATAGGCTATTTAACATAAATCACAGGCAAATTTGATGCGAAGTGCACACTTGTTCTATTAGTATTGAAATATGTATTGGGCCATAGTCAAGTCAAGTTATTTGCCCCTTGAACACGTAGCCGACCCCTGGATAGCTTGGACTGCGGATCGGACCCCTCAGCACTCAAATCCTCCAAAACCCCGCTATTGGAAGCGGCGAGCTACGTAAATGAAATGACTACGACCCAATCAATAAGGCACAACTCTGGATATGGATGAATATACACGTCTTTCCGACAGAGCGTTACGCAGGATTGTGATTAAGGCAATTTAAAACCAAAATTAGCCAATCCAGTCATCGTATCGTTTCATTTTGGCGAATAGGAAGACATAAGGTTAGGGGTACGATTCCGACAGATTCCGACACATATCTGTCGGAACTCGACCCTAAATATGATTATGTCTCTACAAACATCAAGTGTAAGACATATGTTAAAAATATTTCTTCCGGTTCAGCCAATTAGGCATAATCCTAGCATAGGAATATTGTGTCAGCTACGTGTTTTGATGGAACGGGTTGCTAGACACTTGTACGGGTTGTTAGACACGTGTACGGGTTACGCAACACATCATCTGTGAGGTCAGCACGAACAGTCCCGAAAAAGAAAAGAGGTGTGATGAGTCTTAGCGCCTTTGTTCCTACGAACACGCAAAAAGCGCGTGCTACCGCGATTGCAGCATTTGAGCGAATACTAGAGGGGGAGAATGTTAGTATGGAGTTCCTTCAGGCTAGCCTACTCCTGGACACACCTGGCAAGCGTTTAGCAGCAACTATGGACCGTTTTGGTTTTTATCTTGCTACGAACGAAGGTAAGAAAGGTAAACTCGCTCGCAATACGGCGACTTCGTATCATTGGAATGTAAAGTTGTGGCTGTTCGATAAGTATCCACATTTGCGTGTGCCTACCGAGTTGATCCTACTAAAACAGGGGAGGACTCTAGATAAACATTGTTTGAAGCGAGAGAATGGTGGCATCACTAACAAAGCACCTATTTGTACCAAGGATGATTTTAGGTGTTTGATACGTTACGTGTACAGCACAGCACAAGTCAATACTGATTACCAAGACGCTGCGCTTGCATGCCTAACGTGGCATTGTTTTGGGCGTTCATCGGATTTGGGCTACATTCAGAAGCAGCATATCTCAGTGTCAGCGGACGGAACCTTCTACCAGACAAAATTGACTTCCTCACGTGCCCACGACATGCGCTTGCCGTCGCACTAGCCATGAAGGATTCTCCATGTGCAGAACTACTCGACCAACTACCCGATCTCGTGTCGTACGACGTTGCTCCTGTCATCACCGGAGCTCCATTACACGGCATACTTGCTGTCGAACCCGACGCACTTCAAGTATCGGTGGTACCACAACCGGCGGTAACTCCAGTGGCAGGACCCCCCGCCCCAATGTTTTTCGCTGATAACAGAACTGTAACCGTCAGTCAAGATACCCATTCCCCAGTAGTACCTATCCAAACGAAGTCACGAGCGCGAGATGTCAAGCGTGGTGAAGATGGAGTTCAGGCGTACGTGAACCGGTTGCTCAAGCGTGTTGGTGATCCCGCTGGTGCGACTGCTGATTTGACCTCACACTCGTTTCGACGCGGTGGAGCTCAGCACGCAAATGGAAATGACCGCCTTGCAGCCCAGTGGATCTTCGACCGCGGCGCCTGGAACGTGTCCAAGACCAACAAAGCCTTCGCAAACATCACTAATACAGCACGTGAAGACAGGAAGGTGGCTCGAGTCCTAAGTGGATGGGATGCTGACGACAAGCCTGCGACCATCGACATCGCAAAACTAGATCACATAACCCAGGAACGACTTGACCGCTTCAAGACGCTTCTTTTCCGATCGTGTACAGGTCTGAAAGATCAACGGTTGAACGTAAGCAACAAGGTCCTCAGCGTTCTCACGGCATACCTCATGCGATACTATCCATCGCTGAAAGAACTGGCACCAACTGCGCCAATCGTGATACGAGTAGATGGGTGTTTGGAAGCGGCTGACATCCCGATCGCTTATTTACTTGCGTTGTCGGTCACACTGAGCAACGAAGCCTCTCCACCTGTTCAAGGCCACACACGAGACCAAATCAAGCACGTATGCCCACGAATTGATCGCCTTTTAGCTGTTATTGAACCGCTTATCGCTTCAAACAAAGTCTTGGCGGCACGCTTGTCCATTGTGGAGGCAGCACAACTAAAGGACAACAGTACCCAAGAAACGACTGGTTCAAAGCGGGCACACGACACATCAGATCAAGAGCCCAAACCGAAGCGCAGGAAAAATCAAGCCACGAACCTGTCATCAGCGTGGTTTGAATGGTACACGAGGGTGCCACGCGTATGGGAGTCAGCTGACCGAAAGAAGAAATCGGATCTCCGCCACATCGTGGCGTTCATGAAGCTGTTCCTCAAGGCCGGATTTCAGCTCAATGAGAACGACAACGACTTTAAGGACCGCGTGCTTGAAACTGGCCGTACTGCCGAAAGTAATGTGCTTGCGTACATGCGGGATCGTGACATCAAGGCAAAAGGAGCTGGAACTGTGCTCCATGAAATGCGAAAGTTGCTTCGGGCGGGCGAACTCGACCAGCGTATCATCAGATACAGACACCTTCTTGCCATCGAACGTATTCAAGACCCAGCTCTTGCAGATACACAAAACATATTATCAGTTGCTGGCCTCGTGTAACAAGCGAAAGGGAACGGTCAAGTGTGCGGTGAAATCAAAGTGAGCAAACCTACAATAAACATCAAACTCAGCTCGGTGATGTCAAATAACCCGTACAAGTGTCGAGCAACCCGTACAAGACATCCGTAATAGTGTCGGGTAACCCGTACAAGTGTCGAGTAACCCGTGTCTTGTCATTTTGAAAACTGGCTTGTGATGCCGAAGCAAGAGACGTTCTCCGATGAACAAAAGTAAGAGGCCCTCGCGCTATGGGAGCTCCATGGGTGGAATACAACTGAAGCGTCCAAAGTGATGGGCGTTTGTCGGACCACGCTGCTGGGGTGGTGTGCAGCTCAAGAACAGATCGATGAGCGAGTCAGGAGTGGCACCAAGATTCAAAAGGTCCTGAATCGTCAACGCAGGTTTATGAAGATGACATCGTAAACACGATCAAACTATCAAGTGACATCGACACAAAAATGACGAGGGGTGCCATCATCGGCTACTGCAGAAACTAGATTTCTGGGTTCAAGGAGCGGTCAAGTGGAGCTCAATTGGCGTGGTTAAACAGATTTATCAAGCGGCACGAGCTACAGGGATATATTGCTACCTACGATTTCGGCGCGCAACCAAGCAAGACGAAGATCAAGGTCTCTCGTTCTGATGTTTCGACCGCATCTAGCGAAACTACAGTACATGTGGAAGCGCCATCGCAAGATAGTGGAGTGGTGGCTGATTCGCCAATCAAAACGCCTCAATTCCAATCTCCATCGCCACCTCCTCTCGACCCAACCACGGAGGTAGATGCACCTGCGTCGCCACCACCAGCCATCATATCATTGGTCGACGGCATCGAAGAAGGTGTGGACGCTGGACACGAATATTATGAAAAACGAGAAGTGGAGGTTGCCGATATTGATTGCGAGACCCAAACGCCAAGTTTCGCCCCGGGGAAAACCAGCGTCAGCTTGGTAGTCCAAAAATCGGATCTCGGGACGCTGGAATGCCAAAACTGGCTAAATGATGTTGCCATCACTTACTACATCAGAAACCACATCCCATCGTACGGACGGACATACATCATGGACTCGAATTTGTTTGCGCACATCTTTGCCAAGTTCAAAGCTTCCGGGCGGAAAATGAAGTCGGCGTACAAAAGCTGCCGTGGAATTAATGCTTCGTTCCCCTATGATAAGTATGACTGTGTGATTATTCCAGTTAGCATGGGAAACCACTGGACATTTGTTGTGGTTCAGAACCCGGTACTTGCAGTCAACAATCTTCGTCGATGCATTGTTCACGTAGACTCACTTGGAATTTCAAAGATTGAAACAATCAAGCGGGTTGTCGGAGGGTACTTCGATGAGGAACTGCGAGCGAAGTTTACTGACAGGCCTGTGAAAGCATTCGTAGTGAGGAGCATCCAAACCAAGCCCAAACAGACAAACTCAGACGACTGTGGCGTTTTCGTTCTCTTCTTTATGAAGCGCGTGGTCGAAGCCTTCCTGCGTGAAAATGTGCTGCTGCTTTTGGACATCGACAAGATATGCACTGTGTCCAGGTCTACGCAATTCAACCCCGCCATGTTTCGAAAGGAAGTCATCAAGCTTATCTCGTCAGGAAGTCTGTAGTTGTATTACGCTTATTGTGTTTTCGATAACAAAGGTTAATACATGCACGTTCAATTTCGCCTTACCTCAGGTTTATCCTCTTAGAACACTCAACGCTAGCACACGGAACAGACAATAACCCACAAAATCCACAAAGATTAAATACTCGTCACCAAACCATGAGCGCGCTCCAGTTTCTGTATACACGAAGAACACGCACACAACAAACCATTGCATCTCCAGGGACCCACGCTCTCGCAGCACATGCCCGCAGAATGTTCGCGTGGAGCGTGCCGGTAGCATCGACACACACAAGCTGCGAGAGCAGCACGCAGGTGGAGGTCGTTTACCGTATCAGGATATTGATCTATAACACCGGCCTGAATTGAACAGGCACCTCGGGTCCGAAGCCCCGCGCTCTAGCCATTGAGCTACGGTGTTGGGGGGAGAGTGGGGGCGACTGCGGGTATTGTGGGGATTGCGGGGGCTGGGGGGGTGGCGGAGGCTGGGGGGCGGCGGAGGCTGGGGGGCGGCGGAGGCTGGGGGGGGGGGGGGCAACGACTCTAGAGCACCGGGGGCTGCGGGACTTGACCTGTAGCTCCAAAAAATGCAGACTGAGGAGCTGGAAGGGTCTTTGTATCGACAGCCATTATTTAGGACGGCTGGCGAGTTTTTATTGGCTGATGACTGTGCCAATCATTGTGTGTATGTTGCTGATTGGCTAATAATTGAGCAAATGAGAGGTCGTGTATAAGATAGGTGGCACTGAACTGCTTTTAATTGTGGCCCCTCTGCCTGCGTGCGGGCTTCATTAATGAATTTGCCGGCTCCGGTGCACATTGCCCCGGGGCCGAAATGCTAGTATACACAAAATGCCGTTTTTCTCGGTCCACAGGCCTCTAGAGAATTTCCTTGCGCCTGTGACCCGGTATGAAAGCTGACCGGAACCTTCAAAGGCGGCCCCTAGACCTAATTTACCGAATGTATTCTTTAATTTCCGAATTACTCTACTATTTCCGATTTCGTCCTGTCGATCTACCACCATCCCAACTGTCGGAAAGTGTTGGTGTGTCGGAACGGTTGCGATATGGTAGATTACTTACTGGATCCACAAGACCAGTGGGACAGGGTTACACGAAGATTACCCGATGTCTACAGAGTGTGGGACACACAGGAGTTGTTGGGTCCACATCTTAACCTAAATCAGTAGGACCTCAGTAGGTGGCTTTATAGCCAATGGATATGCAAGAGACTAGGGCTCACTATGCTAGATAGTGAGCGTCATACATTCACACCAAGACAAAGAGAAATACATTCAGTTAGGGATTTACAGTTAAGTGTCTAGTGTTGACTCTTGGATTCCGTAGGGTGTAAGGACTCGTACGTCGTTCTGGTAATATAACGACCGTTAAGACTCGGTGAGTCTAACCCGTCTTCCTCTGACGCAACGCTACGGCAGTCCCGCTGCAATCAAGATCTACCCACTCGGATTTCTGTGTGTAGGAAAGCCTACGCAGGATACACCAAGCGTCTCCTCAAGTCGCCGCCAAGGACGTTCAAGCTCGCCCACTGAACATCTCGTGTCAATCGTCTCGTGCGCCTCTTCATGACGATCGTCGTAGCCAACTGGATAGGCTCCCGTAATGTCATCAGAGTTTTTCAAACCAACAATGCACTCCACCATAGTTACCCCAAAGTCGCCGACACGGTCAACACCGTCGCCGTCTGGAAGAGCAGCAAGGCCAAGCGGAGAAGGCGATAATGTGGCAAATTAGAGATATTTGGCAGTGAGGAATCCATTCCTATTCCAATACAATTAACCTAAACAATAACATAAAATGGACTCAACAAGCCCTTGTAAGTAATCTGTTCTCTGGAATCGTCGTTTTGAAGAACGAATTCCTCACAACGAGAGTAACGTTAAACTAACAACAATCATGGGCCTAAAGCGGACTGTGTCGTGTGTTGAAGAGGAGGGAACCGAGAAGACATCCTGCTCGACGAGCAGATCGCGCTTATTGATTATCACGTCATGACTGTGGCGACGGATAAGGAGTCGGCCAAACGCAACCGCGGCCCTCACGGCGCTGTCGGTCGTTCCACAGCCATTTTGAGTTATCTAAGCTTTTGGAAACCGTAGTGCTAGTTGCTCCTGCAAGTAGCTGCGGGAGCCTGACACCAGCTCTACTGCCGTTAGAAGCATGCGATGAACAGAGAGAGAGAGAGAGAGAGAGAGAGAGAGAGAGAGAGACTCCTGAGCGCCCCAGCATTCCTACAATTCGCTTTGCATTAAGTGATAATGGCACAAGGCAGTCAAAGTGGGCGCCCTGCGGGCAGCAGACCCCCCCGCCCCCCGCCAGACACACAGAGCCGGCGGCCATAAACAACGGCGTGGGCTTCACCGTTTTCCAAACAAGGCCTCCAAGCGCTCCGCCACGTGTGCGTGGTTGGGCGGTGGGTCCGTGCACTCGAGCACCAGCAGCCACTAAAAAATATCGGTTTAGAAAGGATAGTGCTGTGGGAGCGTTTTGTTGCGAAATGCGCCCGTCGCTGAATTCATCACAATTCCCACAGAGACGCCCATTTCTCTTGTTGGAATGAGAACTGCATGCTGCGAAATCTCTCTATGAAATAGTATTTCATTTTGTCAGCAACGAAAACAGCAGTGTTGCGAAGGCCCCGTCTACCCGGAACAAGGTTTCATCGGCGAAAATGAAACTACTTCTAAGATCGATTGTGATGGAAGTTCGTATGACACTTCGCACCTTGAGAGCAAATCGTAAACTGATTGATTGGCTGAAATGACAAGCTGAGAATCAGAATGATTGCAGCTACAGGAACTTCGGCAGAGGAGACGTTGTCCATCGTATTCTCTTGGCCGGTGTTCAACGTAGACTCGCAGCAATTACAGGGTCTATGTAGAGAGCCACGCAGACTTGAGGCAACGACCTGTGACGTTGCGCACCGCATACTCAGTAAAATTTCAGGTCCGTCGTAAAAAAAAGAAGGTTAGCTAATCCCCCGAGCTTGTGGTGACCTCGAGTGTTTGCTGGATATAGATAATAGGTTTCGCATTCACTGTGGTTATTCTAATCTCATATAGATTTTGCGCTCGGACGAGAATACGTCAAGTGAAAGCTTCAGCGTCGGGCTCTGCGGACCACTGGGTGTCGCTACACGATCGAACTTTCCCCCCGTAAGCGCAACTTGTGGACCGTTATGTTTCGCGCAGAGGGCAACCTCCTGCAGAACCAGCATCGCAAGGCTTCACCCCGTGACGACGCGCAGCGAGATCGAAGTCTCGCAATTCCAACCGCTGGAAGACGACTCGGCCAACTGACTCACCATCTCCGAAGGCAAGCTTGTCCAAGCTCGATTCAAAAGGACCTGTCTCCTACTACAAGTGTCGCTGATCGTGTTGGCACAGGTGCTGAGAAATTTTGGATTCCCGCAATGTCGTAATCGCTGCTGTTTCGGCCTTTTATTATTATCCATTGTGGTGTTCATGTGATGCAAAGTGAATTTGGGTTGACTGGATTGGGTATAGATTCCAAAACCAAGCTATCGCAGGATATTAGGAGCACCAGCAGCAGGGTTAACATATGTGGACACCGTAATTTCTTATTTTATGTTTATTTGTGCTCCGCAGGTCCGACATCTAAAGCTCTTAGCATTTTGTTGCCGATACATTTTCTATTGTAAATTTCGTATCCTTTATTAAAGATATTTTCAATCAAATGCGGCATTACCGTGCGTTTTACGAGTTTTTTTGGTAACCCGGGTATAACTATCCAGAAGTATCATGTATGCCATTTTAGGGGTTTTAGTAAAACGCTGAATAATGTCTGTTTTGCGGCGGAGCTATGATGGGCTCAAAATATAATGCCCCCAACTTGATTGATCAATTTTCGTAAAACGATGCATTATACAACGTTGTTGAACAAAAGGGTTCGGAATTACCTAAAACTTCAGCATCTTTATTAACTTTTGAGGTTTCCACTACTATTAACCTCAACTTTATCGCTCGAGTTTATGCAATCATGTGGCCCCTGACACTGTGCACTACCAGTAATACAAGCAAAATACAAGCCAACGAACACCCGATTCGCTATCAAATTCGTAGTTCATAGATATAGATACCAACAAAATTCGGATCAACTCGCAAGCAATGGGGCCGAAGAAAACGTTGGTTAACTGCTTAGTGGACATATCGCACCGTATTCATCTAGGCTTGAATGCCTCTCCCTACAGCATTCGGGCTAGAAATGTGCAACTGTGTTTAGCTTTTTAAATTTTAACTTGCAAAATCTGTTGGAAGTATCTTACCGTACATCAATACATGAACCGTGTACCACGTAGTACATATACTTCAACACAATCCACGATGCATCTGTATTAGCTACTCCGCGAGCGTAAAAAAGACGAGTACTGGTTGCCAAGAACAAACTCTCTTCCCGTCTCCCCGAAATAAAAAGGAAAAACACTCCATTGCAAAACGTCGTTGAAATAACGTTATGTTTCACAAGGACATGCATGGTACAGCCGAACCACGCCTCAAACGCTGCACCGAACGTCGCCATAGCAGCCTTCTTGACCAAAGGCCACATCCTGGGATCCTTCGTAACCGCGGCCATATCTTAGAACACCAGTGCAACCTGCAGCCTGAAATCTCATGAACAGGCGGTGCGCGATCTGTCTCGTTGCCTCTCGTCTGCGAGGCGCTGTGCCAACTTATTATTGCTTCAAATCTACGTTGGACACTGGACAAGAAGACACGAACTACAAAGACCAAGGGTGTGTCCTCTAGCCAACATAGACAGTTGGATTCTCATATTTTCATTTCACTGAACAAATCACTCTACAATTTGCTCTAAAGGTGCAACGTGTCATAAAGGATGCTTAGACTTGGATGTCCGTTTTCGGTGTGGACAGTGACGGCGACGTGGGGTTTCCGCAACCCATCTTCGAGTTCATCCGATCCCTGCAGAACTGTGCGGAGTCAAACTGAGTTGCTCCAGTTCGAGAACGAGCGCGCCCACTACGAGGAGAAGATCAAGGAGCGCTACGCGATGACAAACGAGAACAAGACAAGTGTGCTGATCATCATCGAGAAGTCGGTGGCGACACGCGTGCTAAACCATTCTGCCCGTTTCATCCTCCGGAAGGTCCTGGAGATGACGATGGATGACGGAGATCGAGCGGAAGTGCGGTACGATCATCTATCAGATGTCATGGGTATGCTCCAGGAGTGACCCAACATGTTTTTCTTGAGCAGGACATCAAGGTCGGAATCGGCAAATATTTCATCGAGTTTGACAACCTCGTGGAGAAGAAGGACTTCATTGGGATGCTAAACGGCATTACAAAGGGCAAGTGCCGGACCGACAGAAGATGAAACTGTGTTGCCGTATCTAGGTAGAGAATCTCGCCCCAACGGTGCTGAAGGTGGATGTGAATCGACTCTTCGAGATGACGCTTCGAGATCCCCGTACTGACGACGTTCTTTTGTACCAGCTCATTGTGGAATGAGAGACCATGCTACACCACTTCTATCTGATGCAGAAGCAAACTAAGGATCCGCGTACCGCGACGAAGGCGCGAGCGGCAACTACAACAGGCGACTACTGCCAAGACTGGGAGTGGTGACGAAGCCGAATGTAAAGGCCTAGGTTGAAGGGAAAGGAGAGTGCAGGGTCTGCAGGGGTGGAAACAAGATACGTCACCGCCCCACCGCCACTGACGCCGAGAAGGACTCAGCCCTGGCTGTGTGGCGTGAATAGCGCAAGTCTCAGTCCGACCACCAAAGTCAGTGGTAAGAAGGTGGTGCTGGTCAACGATATGCTGGTGGTCCGGCTCTGTCCGGATGGCCATCGGGATCCACTCCACAAAATCCCTGACGTTTCCCCGTTCCGTGTCAGAAATGACCCCGCTGCGGAGGTGGACCCTATCGAGGTGCAGAAGGTTCCAGGGGCCTCGCCATTTGGGTACAAGTTGCACAAGTGTCCAGTGACAGCGAATAATTTTGCGCAAGTACGTCCAGCAACTTGTGGACGCCGGCCCGGTAAAACGCATTATCGGAAGTTTTAGGGAGATGCGGTCCCCACCTCGTCACCACCCCGTCCCTCGCCCGTCACTCTGATATGTCAACTATCTGAAGTTTGGACTTCCGGATAACAGCACATACCCACGTACTCAAAACACACAAAAAAACACATTTGCACAACACACATTTAAACAAAATCCATTTGACAGAACGCAGCGGCACCAGTGCACTGGGCGGGGCACCACACGGACGTCGACCGCGCCGGCGCCGGAGGGAGTGATGGCCTGAAGGGCGGCGCGGCGAAGCAGAGCAGCAGGGGCCAGCGCTGCTACGACTAGCGCGCCGACGACGACCGCGCCGACACAGGAGGGAGTGATGGCCTGAAGGGCGGCGGGGCGAAGCAGAGCAGCAGGGGCCAGCGCTGCTACGACTACCGCGCCGACGACGACCGCGCCGACACAGGAGGGGGTGATGGTCTGAAGGGCGGCGCGGTGAAACAGAGCAGCAGGTCCAGCGCCAGTGCTAAAGAGCGGCAGTCAAATCTGTACGTACAACAAGGGGGAGAGGGCTGAGCATGGGTTGAACTACTAACTGGTTTTGAAATTGGTTTTAAATGTGAACTAGGAATTGTCTTTGAGACTGTCGCTCAGCGCATTGAGTGTAAGCTTGCTCTGTGTACGGTGTGTTTCGACAGCACAGACGGATTGCTCACGTTCGTGTTAAACGGGGGATTTGCCCACAACTTATGGGGTGGATGCACTTCACGCAGAAGCACAGCATCTTGTAGGACGACTATCCAGAGGTACAGTAGCAATTCCAAAAATCCTCCAGTTGATATGTGCGGTGTTGACTGTTTTACCTATGTTGTCATGTAGTTCAATGGAAACACTTTGCGCTGCAGACTATCAGGAGGTGTAAGAGCAGCTCGATCTAAAAAGAATGAGCGGCGGTCCAGGGGAACCCCAGCAAGGGAGCGCATGGCGTCCCGAGGCAAAGACGCCAGGTAATATACATCTACAGCGCCACCATTCCAGCGCCCCAACCTTCTAATATGTGACTCTGTTGCTCCAGCTTGTTCGGCCATTCGGGATCCAGAACCTCGGGTAGCGTGGGTCTTAGCTTTTGAGTGCATATTGAGGGCAGATAAAGATTTATGGTAGCGCCGTAATGTGCTCGATATGTCGTTGTTGTTGTTGATTTTTTCCTGCCTTCAGAACTTAAAATTATACGACAGTGCAGGTTCTAGAAAATTAGAAACAGCTTCCTTATGCGCGTATGCGCGGGTCGTGTCGGCAGGACTTGCCTCGCAACAGCGATCTAGCGTTGCGTTATCGTCCTCTTCGAGCTCAACTTGCAACCCTGGCGGCTCCATGGCACCCCAAACACAATTTACGATGTGGACTATTTTTTGCTATCACCGAAGAGCTGTCTGCAGGGAGGGACTCCGTCCCCATTCTATAGTGCATTCAAGTACAGCTGCACCTAACCCTAGGGAGGTAACCTCTCAGTAACGACATTCGCTGGTCGAGTGCTGCCTTGTCTGTCACAAAGTCCAACGACGAGGACCGGATGACTGTGGACTATCCCAGTTGTGGTAAAGTAGCAAACAAGAAATGTTCTTCGAGAAAGGCAACATAGGCGATCGCTGGCTAAGATCAAGATCAACCAAGATCTGGGAAAGACAGGACGACACGAAAGCTGAGAGAAGGTCCGCGATCGGATCAGATGACGCCAGAGTGTCAGGGACGGCAGGGGGGACCGAGCAGGGGAAGTCACTCGCGATCGGGGGGCGAGTCGTGACACCTGCATCGTGGCAGATCGACGGACACGGAGAGCCGGAACGATCGAGCAAGTCGGTATGGGTCGCGATACGATCGGCAGAGTGGGAACGGAGCAGGATAAGATCGGCAAACGATCAAGACGGATAGTGGATCGGGGCAGATCGAGAAAGATCGTCGATCGGCATACAGGTTTGGGTAAATAGCTGATCGACATACATATCGATACAGATCGTCCATCTCCCGAGGATGTGAAGCGCCCTGAAGCGTGGCCGGGTCAAGCATCCAGCGGGCGTCAAGTTGAAGGATCAGAGCTGAATGGTAGACTGTAGGAAGACACAGGCTCAACATAAATCAGAGCAGCATTTGCATCTGAGAACAGTAGTGCCTTCCAAGTCTTCAGATCTCGGGGAGCAATATTGACCTTGATACCAACACAATGGAAGATAGCCGATCTGCTAGTTGGGTGCAAATCCTCGATCGACCGGAATCATTTGCTTGGCCGGCGATCCTCTCATCGAACTTGACCCCGCTATAGGAAGCGGTAAACAACTCAAGGAAAGGAAGAAAGAAAGAAACAAGCACGAAAAAGAAACCGCAGACCCTGGTAAGGTGGACTACGTGCGCACGGTGGTGTCATTGAAACACAGGTTGGAAGGCGTTATGGCGACACGGGGACGGTGTAAGTGACGCCTTGTTGGAGTAGACCTTATGTGGACCAAGGCGATGAGTCTGCTTTCCGTGTGGTGCTAAATTGCTTTCAAATTCTAGCAAGTCGTTTTTTCCTCATCCCGATGCGCATATCTGGCTGATCTCGGATGCACCAGCGTTCAGATGGGTTCTGGTCCTCGCCCAAGTGCACAAGTGGACGGCAGATACTCCGAACGAGGAACAACGTCATGAGATGTTAGTGCGCCAAGGTAGAGCGTTCACCAGGAGGCAGATCTATTGGTTGCAGGTTGCACTGAGGTCCTGGGACCTCAGTGGGATATTATGTTCACGCCGCCCCCCAAAACCTGTAGCACTGAGTCACCGCGTCGAACAGCGAAAATCGAATTAATCCTCAGGGATGGGCGTAGTCCGGCGCAAATCGAGGTTGGCAATCGCGTTGGTAGCGACATACTCCTGCGCCTTGATCGGAACGTCGGCGTAGATGGTCGGCAGCGGTTCGCACAAGTTGTTGACGTCCTCCAGTTCGCCTCAAGCGACCTGCACTTCCCACGCATTGCTGGCCGTCTTTTCCCGGTGATTGACGATCGCCTGCACCACCAGCACGATTCCTCGTCTCGTAACATATTCGTTGAGCTCTGTCATTACATCCAGCGATGACGCGCAGTAGAATTTGAGACATGGTCCATGCATTTAGACCTTGTTCTTGGCCATTACGCGCTCAACGATGAAGAGTGATGGTGAGTTTCGATGACGTGAAATGAGTCAACCCAGCGCAAACGTAGCGTGTTCCCTTGTATGGGCGAGCCCTCACGCGACCAGAGAACGAAGTCACCCAGCAGGCACTCATGTTCACATGCGTTATTTCGTAGAGAATCCGTATGATCTTGCCGCCTTGAACATACTTCACTCACGTGCAAACCTGGCCACTCTCGCGGTCAGCGTTTTGATGAAGAACCGCGCACTCAACTGCTCGGCCACCACATTCTCAACTCGGTGGAATTAGGTGAATTGCGGAAAACAATGCAATATGCTTGGTTCTACAACAATAATGGCTATAATAATTGGTAGACCCCTGCAATGTCTTTATGCCGTAACATCACACTCACCATTAATATGCATTATCTTCACATAACGAACCTTTTTCAGAATAGTTTTTTGGGTGATCCGAAGAACCCGTATTTCGGCTATGTGGTGAAGGGTAGCGGCAGTTCAAAAAATGCCGATCAGGAAAAGGATCCCAAGGAGTAGCCGCCCATCATGAAGTTTGAGCTGAACCTGGATATGGAGAAGCTTACTCGAGCTGGTGTTGTGTGGGAGAGGCGGAGGAGCAGCTGGGAATAGCTTGAAGAAGGCGTGGAAGAGTATGAACGATGCGATGACGACCCCGTTTGAGTATGATATGTGTAGTGGGCCAACTTGGTTCACTACTGCAGCTTACACGTGCGCCACGTATATGAGGAAGCGTTATGTTTATTAATAATTTTAATTAATTATACTTGACTCCACAAGTATAATATAAATCAAATAAAGGCGCCAATTAGCTAGATTAAGGTAAAATGAGAACTGTATTGCTTAAAAAATGATCTTCCTCCTCAATGTAATTCGTATCTAAAACGGATTGTCAGCGGGAGCCCCGTCATTATGCACGTCACTGATTGGTAGGAAGAAGCTGCTTTCTACCAATAGGATATTTGGGTATATGTGGACCACTCATTGTGGTGGCCCACTTCAATGTAACCGTTGGTGTAACTATCAGCAACCCTCCTACAAAGTCAAATGGTTACGAGATGGGTGACAGTCAAAACAAGTGCCACAACTGATTCGCTAGCCACTGATCGCGCTACAGACGCTTTCATTGCTGTGTGTAAGGCCAGTGAGGAGTTCTTTAAGAAATGTATCAAGCGAATGGAAGCTGTAGTCGAAGTTGAGAACGCATCTCCGAATGGCTCCAATTCTGAGTAAGGGGACGGTACACGAACGTAGCCAAGATTTGATCGAACATACATTAATTGGGAATTGTGTCGTGTAGGGATTCACGATGTTACCAGTCCTCATTCCGTAGCCTCGACAAATGGGACGAGTCCTACTAATAACACACGCTTCCCTCGAAAGATCGGCGAAGATTGTTGGGATTAAATCTGAAGACCAGGTCCGATCACTTACATCGAGCTGGAAATATGCCTTGTGTCAAAGTATCTTTCTGGTAGGGAGAGCCCACACAAAGGCACCGCCAGCCACGAGCAACGACTGGGATATGGGAACTGGCCCGTTGGAGGTCCCATTGCCGGAACCAACATTCGGCGCGGCACCCGGCATAGGGTTGCTTTGCCATATATGTGGCTGTACTCCTCCTGGAGGGCGAGCTGCATCGCCTCCTCCATAATGATTGCTTGCTTACACCCGGAACAGTTGCAGGCGGGCTGGGCCAACACGCAGATCGACCATGAACACGGTCACTTTGATGTGTTCGGGCAGGGGCGTTCCCACCAGCGACGCTGTGAGTACTCTCATCTCTTGTATCTACTCATGCAGCTTTTCTTGTTTGCCGGCGAGAAAGCGCGAGCACTGGCGACACTCGTAGTTCGCCGGAAGGAACACCTGCCGCTGCTCACAGAGCTGGCACCATGGTGCAAAGCATCCCGGCGTTGTCATTTTGCATGTATACGCCTAATGCTTAGCGCGACCGTCATGGTGGGAAAGCGCAATAGCAACACGAAGTCGAGTCGCTCGTCCGAGACGAGGGCCGCGTCCATCAAGAGCTCTACCTCTCGAACCCAGCAGTGATGGTTCTCACCCTCTTTCCCTTCAAAGGGGTGGACTTTCAGCCTCAACGGCTTCGGTGTGGCTGCGGAAGCCTGCATCCCCTGAACATGGGTGATGAGCCCTTGTTCGTAGGTATCGAGCATTGATGCGTTCAACCTGCTCACCTGGCGTCTCTGCCACTAAGCTAAGCGGAGCATCTGTCTCAAAGCTGCCTGCCATCTCCCGAAAGGCCTCGAACTGCGAGTCGTTCAAGTGAGGAAACTCTCTTTTATCCATCTTAGCTCACTCGTTGAGACCACACAGGATTCATGTAGTCCAATCTACCCGGGTAGGTGTAAGGTTGACTACAAGTGCGCCAGGGCGATACGAGCACCTTTCACAGAGGAAATGTGCTTACGGGAATATACAAACTCTCAGTGAACGGCAGTTCACGTGTCCCTGGCCTAAGGGGGCGGATTGGTCGAAATACGGTATATCTAAGACTGAGTGTACTTATAGGTTAGTACGGATTTGACCTGGATACAAATCTGACGTCCCCTATAGTTTATCCGATATAAAATGTATCGGTTGGCTCTGAAGCCTGTTGCAGGGGAGTAACCTTGTGTAGTCATCCCTGAATAGTGCCAGGGTCACTATTCCATGTAACCCCGTTACACATATGAGCCGGAGTGTCGTTATAGCAAAATAATAGCCCTCCATCTTAAGTCTTGGGAGTATGTCATTGTAAGCGAGAAAACCCCGAATGGCAGAGTGTTCGCGGCAAACGTGCTTTATCGACTTTTAAGGATTGCGAACTTGCCTCTAATCTGAGCATTAACATTAGTACAGGTTGGTGCAAATCCCACCCTACACCCTAGTCTTGTGTACCTCATTCTCAGTAACAGTACAATACATGTATTCCATTGGACGCCGCCCAAAACCTCAATAACAGTCTCTCCATGGGCGACATAGATTTGCCATATGATCTGACATAGTTCCTTACATAAAGAGCCACTTAGTCTGGTGAGTCTAAAACGTCGTCTCACCAGACTAAGCCACCCACCTGTCAAGATATATGCTGCTGGCGTATAAGCGGGCAGCCCGCGGGGACTGCGCAGAGAGCCTCATTTTCGAACTTGCGCCCGAAAGGCTAGGGTAGCGCCTATGCAGAGGGATCTCCAGTGACATGAATTTCGAAGGCGAATGAGCGAATGGGTATTGACGCTGTATTGAACGCATTGTAATCCCTTACTACAGCAGCAACAACAGCAGCAGCAGCAGGAGGAGGCAGATCGCGCGGGGTGTTCAACGCCGCCGGGTACCATAGTCGACTATAGCAGTAGGACAGTCGATCAATTGAAGCTAGAGTGCACCGCGCGTAAACTCTCAGTTGCGAAGAGCACGAACAAGGTGGAACGAGTGGCCATTTTGAACGGGTACGGTGGGGCTATGGGCATGTTTCATGCTTCTTGAGCATCACCGCGTTGCTAAACGCGCCCGAAGGAAAGATAGCGAGCGCTGAGGAGCGATCTCGTCACGGTTTGTACCGACTACTGAACCTACTCCTGTCCGAAGCGTTTTTATTTTAGTGCTTTGTGTCTTCTAGTGACATGCTTGCGCGGTGAGAGTTGGTGGAGGTGGTCAGAGGTTCTGGGAAGAAGTTGCAGAATCCTTCAATACATTGAATGAAGACTTTAAACGTCTCGTTTCCGATGACGCATTGTTTGACGGGATCGATTCTAGCCAAATTAGATCACATTCAGGGGCTAAATTGAGGGATAGTGCAGTTCTCGGTTCGCCGCTGCAGAAGAAGGAAGGTGCCAGCTCTATGGGTCCCATGCTGAGTTTTGGAATTTTTGCCATGGAGATAAGGTTGCCGTGTATGTGCACTTTTGACGCGAACAGCGCTGTTATGGTCGTGAATTCTGCGCTGCTTGCATGTACAAAGATACTGAAGATGGCGAATCCAAGGAGACGGAGGTAGGGGCAAACAAGAACAAAAAAGTCAATCGAAAGCGTCAACCGCAAGAAAATAGGAGGAGGAGTATTAGTCCAGTGCCACATCTTACGGAAGCGGTGAGTAAGCTGGTGGAAACCGAATCTGCTAGCACCAAAAGCGAGTTGATTGAGCAGAAATCAGCGGTAGCGCGCCCTCAACGAGAAAAGATGGAGCGATATGTGTTGGTGAAAGACTTGCTGCCGTGTACGGAATACTTGCTCGTCGTCGACAAGCACTTGCAACCCTCGACATGCAGATCCATGACTGTCATGCGAGAGGCTTGGATGTCACGAAACTCCAGCCGGAACGTGATGCCGCTCTTCGGCAGGTGCAGCGCACCTCCGCCTCCCTGACTTCAACAATAGTAATATAAAACTCAGACTAACGAACCCTTATGCCTGTCCGGTTGTGCGACTTGATCAGCGCAGGTTTCAGCGCCTCCACCATCTCTTCGAACGCGTCCACTCCCATCTTGTAATATCGCTCGAACTGTGTAACGGGGTTACACGCACAAGTCGCTACAACCCACTTGTGATTTTAACAGATACAATATCTGTTAAAAGTTTTAGATACTTCCTCACCTTGGTGTAAGTCACACCAATGGATACATTGAAGTGGGCCACCACAATGAGTGGTCCACACCTACCCAAAGATCCTATTGGTAGAAAGCAGCATCTTTCTACCAATTAGGGACGTGCATATTGGCGGGGCTCTGACAGCCAGCCACCGTCAACCCCTTTTCATAGATGATAAACAGTTTTAGCAGATTTAGGAGGAAGATCAATTTACAAACAATACAGTTCTCATTTTACCTAATCTAAGCCACTTGGAGTCTGATTTGATTTATATTATATTTGTGTATTCAAATATAATTAACTCAAGTAATTACTAAGTACTCACGCTTCCTCATACACGTAGCGCGACGTGTAAGCTAAAGTAGTGAGTCAAGTTAGACCCACTACACCTGGTAGCACTTTGTAGTCCGTCCAACGACCGGCTGCTTGACGTTCGTACGAAGTGTACGAACGCGGAGCTGAGAACCACATGAGCATGGAGGTGCCCATGGAGAGCTCCGATACGCCTGCAACGCATGTTGCACGCGCGGACTGCTCCCACCTGTCCGACCCAGAGTGGGAAGCCCTCCAACGACTGTCAACAGTCATTGGAGAAGCGGCGATAGCTACGATGCTGCGTACGCTATCGCCGACGGAGCAACATGGTGTTGCTCTGGGGTTCATCATAAAGGAGCAGCGTGATGCTGCTTCGTCAGTGACGGCGTCGTCAGGGACGACACCGCGTGCTCAACCATTAAAGTTGAGCGTAAGCAATTACGTGGGAAGAGAGGGCGAGCCTCTCCTCCGATGGATTGCCGAGCTCGACACAGCCATAGCGGCTCGACGCGTCGTCGACCCGCTGTCGAAGGTCGCGTTCGCCATGTCCTGCCTTGGCGGACGCGCAAGGAGTTGGGCGTATGGACGCCGACTCTCCGATCCTACGTGCTTCAGCACGTACGAAGTGTTCAAAGAGGAGCTCAAACAAGCGTTTGAGCCCCCGCAAAACGAGTTCCGGTCGAGGGCGGAGTTCCTCGACCTTCAGCAGGGTAAGCATGACGTCCATGCTTACGCGCAGCGCGCACGATATTTGGTATCAAATATCGTGACTAACCCGATTGACGAGGCGACCAAGGTCGTCACGTTCATGAAGGGGCTTAGAGATGGGCCTGTGAAGACCTATCTCTTCCGAGAGTACCCGAGTACTCTCGAAGCTGCAATCACCCTTGCCATGCAAGAAGAGTTTAGCCTGCGGCAGGCTAAACTGCATGTGAACGTGCCGAGGCCGCAACCGCGCCCGGTAGCGAGGCCGGGAGGTCCGGAACCAATGGACCTCTCGAACGCAACAACTGGTGGTTACCAGTAGCAAGGAGTCAACGTGGGGTGCTTCCGTCGTGGAAGGATCGGTCACTTTGCACGGGAGTGCACAGCTCCCATGCCCCCTTGAGGTGGCCGTCGTGGCGATACTAGGCATCGCCGCGGACCAACAAAAAACGCGAACATCCAGTAGGCGCGGGGCGCCCTACTGGTAATGCAGTCATGCGTGCCGATATCGGGCACGCGACACTGAGGACTGCGGCCCCCTGTGAGACTAGCTCTCGCTGCAAGAAACAAGATGACAGGCCGAACCTGGTCATCTTGAAAGTTTACTCGAAGAGAGCAAGTGAATCTCTTCGAGCATTGGTAGATTCAGGCGCGTCGAACTACTTTGTTCGACTACGGAGCCTGCCGAGACTTGATTTCGAGGAGGTAAATGTACCTCGAAGTCTTCTGGAGGTACGACTGGCAACAGGTGCCATCGTGAAGACCGAGAAGCGCGTCGTAAACGTGCGCTTCTCGTACAAACAACGAGTGTTTGTCGAACACTTTATCGTCCTGGACCTGGACGATAAGTTCGACATGGTAATGGGCATGCCGTGCAAGCCACGGCATGATCCGGTGATAGACTGGAAGAAGCGCGCGCTCGTGCGCTTCGGCTGCGACAGCGGGACAGAGAGCGATGGCCCTGTTACCGCAGCGCACGCACCAATGGGTGCGCGCGGCTCACCAGTCGAGACAGCGCTTAATGCTGCTGTCCCGGAGTCCCCAAGAAGTGCGCGAGGGCGCGCACAACTGGGACCAACGTCGGCAAGGCTGCCGACGTCGGAAGAAAAAGGTGTACTGGTTCCGGGAACCAGTACCCACGTTCAAGTACGCATGAGAAAGTCCCTGACCCGAAGAGGTCAGGTCGACAACGACGCGTCGGCTCCGGGAGCCGACGCACCCTCGGTCATGAGGGGCTCCGCCAATGAATGGCGTCGAGGTGACGAAGGCGTGTCAACTCCGGGAGTTGACGCTGCAAACAGTGTGGACGGTTGCAAACGTACCGCACTTACGCAATTTGCATGCTGTCGTGCAGCCGGGCTTGATATCGCGCGCCCGCAGACAGGGTCCGCCGGCGAACAACTTTCCACGCCCGGGCCTGGACCAGAAGAACAACTGTGCGGAGCCGGGCTCCGCACAACAAGAAGACGGCGCAAGTGGAAAACGCTGCGCAAGTCTCGGTCCGGGACCGAGACGCAACAAGAGCAGTCTGCCGGGCAGACTGAGGCGGTGACGCCGGACGTCAAGACGCTTAGCGTCTTGACGCG
The DNA here is from genome assembly GCF_018691715.1 of Phytophthora cinnamomi. Lineage (NCBI taxonomy): Eukaryota > Oomycota > Peronosporomycetes > Peronosporales > Peronosporaceae > Phytophthora > Phytophthora cinnamomi. The sequence goes on along the minus strand of NW_027150948.1, from coordinate 467,343 downwards.
CACCGATAGTGGTTTCCAGTATCGTGAAATGGAACTCGCTAATCCTCCGACGACGGCGCCGGAGTTGACTTCGCTTCCAACCATGAGCTGGAAGCGCTTCACACGCGACTTGCACGATGGACGCATCGAGCAGGTCTGCGTTCTGTCGAACAGCGAAAGAACGGAAAGCGAGAGCGAAGAGCTGAGGCAGCTCTTCATGGGAGCTACCACTGAGAGTGAAGACACTCTCAGTGCGAAGACGAAGCGAGAGCGCTTCGAGGAACAAGGTTGGGACTCGCTGAAGTCGAGTCCCTATTACGAATTGTTGAGGGAGTACAAAGACGTACTCCCGGAAGAAATTCCTGCGGAGCTTCCGCAGGATAAGGGCATTCAGCACGAGATTGATCTCGTGCCGGGCACGAAGTACTGTGTCACGCGGCAGTGGCCACTGCCGCGAGAGCAGGTAAAAGCAATCGACGACTTCTTTGCTAGTCGTCGCAAAGCAGGACAAGTGCGGGAATCAAAGTCCCCGCACAGTGCTCCGACGTTCTGTGTCAAAAAGCCACAGGGCGGATGGCGCATCGTTCATGCGTATAACAAGCTGAACGATGCGACGGTACCGGCGCAGACGCCGATACCGCGAAAAGGTGTTATCATCGCTTCGATGGCCGGGAGCTCCGTTTACAGTGCTCTCGACTTGCGCGATGGATTCTATCAAATCCACATGCGTGAGAGCGATATCCCTCTCACGGCAGTGAGCTCGCCAAGCGGCATGCTCTGGGAATGGCTAGTAATGCCACAGGGGCTTAAAAATGCCCCTGCGACTTTAAACAGGTGCGTGACGCACTTGTTGCGCTCCGTGCGCGACTTCGCGCCGAAAGCATAAGCTCTACGCGAACCTGAAGAAGCGTATCTTCGGGGCGAGCGAGATACCCGTCCTCGGGTGTCTCGTAGGGAAAAATGGCGTTCGCCCTGACCCGGAAAAGGTCAGAGTGATTAATGAATGGCCAACGCCTTCAAATGTCAAGGAACTGAGACAGTTCCTTGGCTTGGCCACGTACTTGTGCAAGTACGTGGAGGATTACGCGGGCAAGATCCGCCCGCTGTCACAGCTTCTTAAGAAGGAAGCTGTGTGGAATTGGACAACCGATTGCCAAAAGACATTCGATGCAGTCAAGCGGGGCTTGACTGAGGCACCGATCTTGGCAGTGGCTGACCAAGACCGTCCTTTCCACGTAGTGTGTGACGCATCCGATTTCACGATCGGATGTGCGTTGATGCAGCACGATCACGAGGGCCGTGATCGTGTCGTCTATTACCAGTCGCGTTAGCTGAAGCAAGCTGAGCGTAATTATCCGGTACATGACAAGGAACTCCTTGCCATGAAATACGCACTCGCAAAGTTCCGAGTGTATTTTCTTGGAAGTAGACCATTCGTGGTCTACACCCACCATGCATCACTGCGCACCGCAGTGAAGTCGCCACACATATCACAAAGAATGGCGAGATGGATCTCATTCTTTGCGGGGTATAACTTCCGGGTCGCATACAAACCCGGAAGATTGAATGTAGTGGCCGACGCGTTATCATGTCGGCCGGACTACGCAGAAGCTGCTGACGTCGATGCCATTGACGTCATGCGATCGAGCAAATCCACATCGTCTCTGTTGGATGATGTGAAGGCCGCGTACTCGCACAACGCGGACACGAAGCTCTTGCTGGCCTATGGCACAGCGCCTTCTGACAAGTCTCGTCAGAAGCTGCCCAAGCACCTTCGAGCGCGTGCACACCGCTTTCGAGTGCACGACGGATTACTGCTTTACAATGCAGTCGACGACAACGCGGATCGCGTTGTCGTGCCGAACGACCATGACCTGCGACTCAGGATCATGTACGAATATCATGATGCCCCGACTGCGGGACATCTCGGACGTGAGAAGACATGCGTCCTTCTCACGCGCGACTTCTACTGGCACCACCGGTATAAGTGGGTGCGCAAGTACATCTGTGCTTGCGAGGTATGCCAACGCGTAGAGCCTGCGCCATTCGCGCAGGCTCCGTTACAATCACTACCGACTCTGGAATGTTGGAAGTCCATATCATTGGCCTTCATATTTGGTCTTCCCCCGGACAGCGGAGGGAATACCGGTGTTGTGGTCTTCGTCGACCGCTTCAGCAAGATTGTACATCTTGCTGCGGTGCCGGCAGAGGTGACCGCGAAGCAGACGGCCCGTCTGTTCGTCGACATGGTGTTCAAACACCATGTCATGCCGACCGACATCGCGTCGGACAGAGACCCGCGCTTCACAGCGCACCTGTGGCAAGAAGTGTTTACACTTCTTGGGAGCCAGCTTTCACCGTCGACTGCGGATCATCCGCAGACGGACGGTCAAACCGAGCGCGTGCTCGTCGACATTTTGAAGAGCTACGCTCACTCGTTCCAATACTGGAGCGAGTGTTTATCGATGGCAGAGTTTGCCATCAACAACTCAGTGGATGCTTCAACCGGGCATACACCGTTCTACGTGAATGCTATGCGGCATCCACGTCTACCGAGTTTACTCGGAGTGATGGCTCCCACTTTAAGTGGGAGAGGATCTACGACTGCAATACAACAGCCGCAGAAAACCGCTGACACTTGCACAGTGTCAGCTGCAATAACGAACAAAATGCATGAGTCTGCGCAGGGCGCAGACTCCCCCAACAACAAGGACAAAGACCACGGGTCTGCGCAGGGCGCAGACACCGCGAAGTACCACGCAGAGGCCGGGCCTCTAGCGGAGAGCGAGCTGAATGACTTCAGCTCGGATGCAATCAACTTCATTACGAAAAGACAAGCCGTGATTCGGTTTGTCCAAGATGCAATAGCAGCTTCTGTTGACCAACAGAAGCTGAACGCAGACAATGTGGGCAGAGGCAACACAAATGAATTCAGAGTTAGTTCATTGGTTTTGTTAGCTACGCAAAACCTGCCTAAACATGCAGTTTCGGATTTCGGAGCAAGTAAGCTTGCTCTGCTCCGCGCTTCATCGGGCCGTTCATTGTGTTGGCACGGCACGGCAACGCATACACGCTAGACATACCGTCTAGCATGCGCCTCCATCCGACCTTTTACGTCGGGGGGGGGCTGAAGCCATACCTGCAGCACGAGCCATCTAGCTCGGCTGACTCGAAGCCTCGGCAGGAGCCGAGGCAGAAGCGCATGCCTTAGCCTCGGCGACGAGCAGCCTCTCCTCCAGCGCGCGGACGCGCTGGAGCAACCCCTTCATCTGGGTCCCCAACTCGACCTGCATATTCGAGGCGGTCTGCGAGACCACCGCGACTTGGGCCATCTGGTTCGCCAGCTCCTGCTTCAGGGCGGCGAACTCAGCGCCCTGCAGACGCTCCACGGCGGTCACCCGGTCGTGGAGAGGCGCATACTGATCAGCCCGGTGCTGATCATACCCGGGGCGTGTTCCCACCCCCGCCACCACCGATCCGTGACGCCCGCGGCTCAACCCGCTGGATTGTTGAGCGGATTATTGACCATAGTATCCCGAAAACGAACCCTCAAGGGACTCGTTTTCGTATTCGTTGGAGAGGATTTCCTCCCCATCAAGATACATGGGAGCCGCGGAACGTCTTGCTGGAGGACGTTCCGGAAATGGTGAGGGCGTACGAAGAGCAGTACGCGCTGGTGCAGCGGAAGTAATACGAGCGCTGCGATCATCGCTAGCGCCCGAACCCTCACGTGCTAAGAACTTAGCACGGAGCTCTTTGAGACTTTCGGGCACACGGAACGACGTGTACCCGTTCAGGTCGCGGTCGCTCAAGCGGACCGCGCCTGGGAAGCACTTCGTGCACTGAAAGCCCTCGGGCACAGCGCACGGCACATTAGCCTCCTCAGCAGCAACATGAAGTTGCTCCAGCTTTCCACGCTTCGAGTACGTCTCGAAGCGATCACGCGCTTGCTTAATCCGATCACGGTAAGCACTCGGCCTCTTGTTGAAGTTTTCAACAAAGGCGTTCCAGCTTTGACAAAGTGCCTGCCATTCGGGCACTTTGCTGTGAGAAGTGGTCTTCTTGCTTTGAAACCATCGGAGCTCATGAAAGAGTCCGATGTAATAATCGCGCCTTTGGTGCGTTTCCGCACCAAAGTGCAGCTCGGCAGCCACCGCGTCATCTTTGATGGCGCTGCACACGTACAGCGGCACCTCATTCGGAGGTACCGAATTCCCATACCGGTCCGTGATCTCGGACACGGACGGCATCCACGGATCGCGCCCTGCGCCTGCAGCGCGCGGAGAGCCCAGCGCTTTAGAATCACGCACTGCGGCTGCAGCGCGCGGAGTACTGAGAGCCCCAGCGGAAGCGAGTGGGGTATCACTCTCAGTTTGCGAACGCTTCGAACTCGAAGCGTCCGGTTCGTCCCCTTCACGCGGGCGAATGTTCTTAGCATGAGGGCCGAGCGATTCGCTCGACACTGAGTCCTTGCGCTTTGAGAACGAGTCCTCCTCGTCCTCCATGTCTTCATCGTCGTCGTCGAAGTCGACGACGTCGCCATACTTCGCCTTCTGGCGCTCGAAGTAGTCATCGATGGAGAGATGACTCTCCACCGCCTTCGGGTTCTTCTTTTCTTGAGGCGCGCTCATCGTTGAATGAGCGCGGGTTTCTTCTCCAAACGCGGAGAATTGACGAATGGTCAATTCAGAAGATTGACGTGCGGAGACCCCGCGCGTCTAACCTTAAGGGGGGATGGTGTAACGGGGTTACACGCACAAGTCGCTACAACCCACTTGTGATTTTAACAGATACAATATCTGTTAAAAGTTTTAGATACTTCCTCACCTTGGTGTAAGTCACACCAATGGATACATTGAAGTGGGCCACCACAATGAGTGGTCCACACCTACCCAAAGATCCTATTGGTAGAAAGCAGCATCTTTCTACCAATTAGAGACGTGCATATTGGTGGGGCTCTCACAGCCAGCCGCTGTCAACCCCTTTCATAGATGATAAACAGTTTTAACAGATTTAGGAGGAAGATCAACTTACAAACAAATACAGTTCTCATTTTACCTAATCTAAGTCACTTGGAGTCTTATCGGAATTAAATTATATTTGTGTATTCAAATATAATTAACCTAAGTAATTACTAAGTGCTTACGCTTCCTCATACACGTAGTGCGACGTGTAAGCTAAAGTAGTGAGTCAAGTTAGACCCACTACAAACTGCCCCTCCTGCACGAGTCGATCACGATGGCGCTCCCAATCTAGTGACACGACCTCAGAAATTTCACAAGCGCCTATCCGGTAACCCTGCCCGCGATGGGTCCGAGAAAAAAAAAGCATGCGACACTAGAGAGCGTCAACCATGGCGGAGAACAGGGGCACGTACAAGCTGAGAATCCAAACCGGTGGAGGTTGAGTGAGGAAGGATGCCGCCCGGGAACGCTTGACGATGAAGTATACTGAGCCCAAGTCATCACCAGAATCCCCAGTCTCCCGATTCCAGACGAAGAAACTCCGAACGCCAGGCTCCGGATGACCTCCCGACCACATGCGACCAGTCGCCGCCTGAGTTGTACCCAGAAAGTCCGGAGATGTACCCAGAAAGTCCTTCCAAGTTCAAGTATAGTCCAACCAAGATGTTAACGACCGACCAAGAAGACCGACCATGAAATGTTATGCACCGACCAGATTCCTGCCCGATCCATGACCTGCTCGGCGTGCGACGTGATTACGCCACGCCCGACCATAGTGAATTCAAGATAAATTCGATGCTTCCAGAGAGATTGTAGGTACACACGCCTAACAGACTATATAACCAGAGAGTTCAATTTGCCAAGAAGAGCCCAAGTGCTGCTGAGTCCTTAGGGGCGAAGTGGTGCTGTCAAGCAGTGAGAGGAACAAGTCTGTCCGGAGGAACCAACCCTGCCGGTGGCCTTGAGCTACGAGGCCTGCGTCTGGACGCGTCGTGACCGCGATTACCGCCGTGGAACTCTCCCAAAAGCTAAAACCAAGTTAAGCGGTGATCGGGCGACGCGCGCCTCGAAGTGACCTGTCCTATTTCATATTCCAGTTGTTGGTTCTCCTTCTGGAGACCTCATATTTCATATTAACTGCGTTTCTAGGAGGTTGTGTGTAGTCGCCCCTGGATCCAATCGATTGACTACTGTGTAATAGGACTCTATATTGTTTGACTGAAGGCTGTCCTCCGTTTGGAGTTGAGCTTTCTCGAAGTCTTGTGTTTGGAGTTAATTATCTCCTTGTGGGAGCTGGTGCGCGTGAGGGAAGGGTGCTTTCGGATTTGACCAGTGGTCCGGAAGAAACTTAAGTAGACTGGTGTACGGACCCCGCTCAAGGGTCCAAAAGAATAAGTAGCGGCTGTATATTTGCATATTAACTCTCTGCATTTTTGGTTATCTAGGAAGGCTTACCTGTGATTTCGCACCCAGTCGTGGAGACTTACTGTTTGATGATGTTTAAGCGCTCAACACTCAAGGCCTCTTCATAGTGAAAACAACGCAACTAGTGAATTCCGTCCCACCGAAGGTAAACGACACCTACAGGGATTCACAAGGTCACATAGGTATGTTTTTCTCCCAACCTTGCCTTTCACGAACGTGGTGACCCATGACTCCCCTCGCGTTACCCACAGCAGTGGCGCATTCCGGTCTGACCGAAGCATGATCTCATACGTGCGTCCCGGGTTCAGCCGTACAGGCGTCTTAACATTCACCGGGTGCATCCTTGTGCCGTACAGCGGCCTCCTCCCGATCATCTGAATGTGCACCTCGTCGGGGAGGCACGCCATGCCGTCCGCCGTGTCAATGTGGACTCCAGCCGGCACCATGAAGTGTTGGCCAGCCAAGCCTCCGACCCACAGGTGCATGTAGTACACCAGTTCCCAGTCAAGGTGATTCTGACTCTCGCTCTCCCCACTGTGTAATATGTCTCATCACGGATTCCCACACACGCTTGCGTGATGTCCGTGTCGATCAGGCAGCCTACATCACGAGCAAAGGTGGTGTCCAGAATGGACACCTCGGCTCCTGTATCGTGCAACAGCACAGCGCAGCGATTGTCCAATTTCCCATGAATTTTGGCCTGTTTGTACCAATTGTGCGGCGCATAGCGTTTCCAGTATCCGTGTTGTCGTCGGAGGATTTTAACAGCCTGTTCTGCCAGTCGAACATCTACAAGAAGACGCACGAAGCCATCAGCAAGGGATTCAACGAACACCAGTTCGATAGTCCGGAGGACTTCAAGAAGACCAAGAGCGTGGCGAACCTGAATATTGGCTCGTAGACCGGCGACATTGAGCCGGTACAAGTAGTCCAGCGGAGTCTCGTCGGGGCGCTGCATCGCGTGATAGCAACGACTCGCCATCGACACCCCTTTCCCGCAATATTGGATGCGAAATTGTTCCATCAGCTCTGGCCATGACTTCTTGACCTTCGTTGGCAGCTGGAGGTATCATTGGCGCGCAGGGTCCTTCACCAGGTCGCTGAATAGCTCGCAAACTTCTTCTCCCGTTATTCCGTCGCAGACTTCAGACGATGAAGCCACGCTCGGCCTTCTCCTCACTAGCATCTCGTCCCTGAAACTCCTTTAGCTCGGAAGACGCTGAGAGGCGTACTCGCGTGGGGCCCGCGCCGGCCGTTGTAGTCGAAACCGCGGCCGCATTTCCGGGCGTCCCGATGTCCACGTCGAACAAATCGTCGGGGTCTTCGTCCACGTCTCATCGAGGTTCCGATCTCGACGCTGAGTGTGAACTGACGAATCCATGGCGACGTCGTCGACCGGCTCTGGTTGTCGCACCGTTGCTGGCGCGGAACGCGTTGGTGGAGGTGGCTCGGAGGGAGGCACGGGCGCCTGGGGGCTTGGCATGGGCATCGCTGTCGACCGCATGAGTCGGATGATAGCGTCTTCCAGGGTCTTGGGGATCGCTTCTTCCGAGGGCGTTAAAGGTTCGTCACGCGCCAGCGCGGCCGCAAGTTGCATTACGCGCGGCGGCCGGTTCATGGGCATAGGCTTACGCGATTCCAGGCTGCTGTCAGCGTCTACGCTCGACTGGTATCGAGGCGGGGGCGACGGTGTCATCGCCGACATTTGAGTCGGGCCTGCCATGGACGAGGTTCGTTCGCGTTCGACGGATCCCGCCAGAACCGTCAGCGGCTCCAGCACGTCGCGGGTCGTGCGCGTCCATGCCTCAAGATCCCAGTCGTACATCTTCTCCATCTCAAACGCGCCCAGCACAAAGCCGGATTCGCGTAGCATCTCGAAGAGCGTCGGCGCTGCGAGCATGGCGCTCGTGAGGCTGTCAAGGTCTGGCGCCAGGAATGGACCCGTGAACCCGCTAATCAGCTTGGGCTTGATAAAGCTCAGGATCGGGTCACGCTCCAGCAGCCGGAACAGTCCTGTGCGGGCCAGTACGTTACGCATCTCCGCAGCGGTGTACTGGCGTCCCGTGTCCTTGCCTTGCGGCTTGGACAACGACTCATCGGCCGAGTCCGGCGCGCGCAAGTACTTCTTCTTCTTCTTGTGCGCTTTGCGACAGCCTTGGTGGTGGTGGCGGGGTGGTTGTCGGTCTTCAGCTTTTTCAGGCTTCGGACCAGTAGGGCCACGACGCAAGTCGTGGCCCTTCGTGGCTCCCTCGTGGCGAGTCACATCGGGGACGGCAAAGTGTTCTTCGTTGCGCTCTTGATTGTCGCTGGCCCCTTGACCTGTCGTGAATGTTCCCTCCGAGCTCCACGATGCGTTAGGTCTCTCTCTGTGCTCACTTGCTGTTGATGACCATCCGACCGACGACGCACCTGTCTCAGATGCCTGCTTGATCGTTACTCCGTCATTCGATGTAGTACTCCCGGGTCACGGCACCATTGTGGAGTGGCGCCCTCGCAGGAAACCGTAATTTACTGTAAGTTCGTCCTCGCACAAACCCTGCACGTCCAATCTGGGGCGTGCCGGGCTATTTCCCGGTCGTTTGAGTAGCGTATCTTCGGAGAGGCACTTGTAGATTTTGTCGGTAACCACCTGAGTTGGGGGGTTCCGGGTGACGCCCTGCTCGGACGCAGGCGTGTCCAATCCCTTGGGTGTGTGGCGTTATCGAGCCGACGTGTCCTCGGGCTTGCATGGCGTTATCGGGCCTACGCGGTCTTATGCACGGCGGTTATCAGGCCAGTGCGGTCCTTCATCTTGGGCAGCGCGTTATCGGGCGCGCCGGTCGATGGTATAGTTTAACGTGCCCTCCTTTTAGACACGGGGTTGAAGGGTGGTGAGACCCGAGCCAGCGAGCGTCGGGGGGGCCACGTGTTCCTGGTGGCTCGACTTGCCGGCGCTTGGTGATTCCCCTGAACGTAGAAGATGGGAGGTCTTTGGGGTTCAGAGAATTTTCGGGACTGAGCCTTACCCTATCCTATGTCCTGGCTATTGGCTACTAGCTGTCTAACCACTTATTCTGTACCCAACCTTCCTTCCGGCGTGCTTCCCGCACCTGATCTTCAATATGATTCGTGTCCCTTAATCACGGGTCCCGTATAACGGGGTTCGCATGACGGGGTCCCAGAAAACTGGGTCTTGAGTGACGGGATTTGAGTGACGGGGTTGTATATAGCCGGGCACCGAGCGCCAGATCAGCCCTGATACCGTGGAGGGATCCGACTCAGGCGTCATGTAGCATCCCCGCCCCGTGGACCTTCTCGTCGGTGTCCCCCGCGTCACAATCCATCCATCGTGTCGCCTTGCCTCATCAGCGCCAATTTCTGCGTTTTCCCGGGACACTCAGAGATCCTAGAATCACGAACGCCATCGGTGGCTACTCTGAAGAAATGTTCACGTGAAAAAGAACTCCATCAAAGCCTTCACGAACGGAGCTAGGCCCACACACGGTACTTCAGCGTGTACACGACAGAATCACTGTTGCATCTACAACTGCGTACGACCGTGGCAGTCTATCTGAAGCCATCGATGCGGGTGCAATATCGTGGAAAGTGCTGTACTACAATGCCGAGTCGAGGTGAAAGCACTGATGAAGTGTACGCAACTGTCGCTGCACGGGTAGCTGACATACTGAGTACAATGCAAGGAATAGCTGCGTTCCGCCTGACTACCTGGATCCCTGTGAAGAGCCTTCGCCTGCTTTCTCAGTCAGTCTCATCAAGCGAGCACATGCCGAGTATTGCCCTGCTACAGAGAAGGCGCACAAGATTCATATTGCGGCGGTGTCTCGACGGACCCAGATCAGCCAATACTTTCACCACCTGCCAAGTTTTTTGTCAAGACGCAAGGCATCCCCACGTTCCAGTTTCTACACAAGCAGCTATCATAGAGCTCATTCTTGATCGAAGCTGATTCCTTTGTGAAATCAAGCTGTTTTGAAACGAAGTGAATTTATGCGATGATAAGCAAATCTTCGAATATATGCTAATGAACCTACAGATCCTGTGCTGTTGCCCGCATAGCCAACTACTCCGTACATAACGCGAGTGTGGCCGTGCGCAACCTTTCACCTCCATGCCCCCGACCTCGTCCTCGTCGGCCCAAGTGACGGCTGTGGAAACCCTTTGATTTTGGTTTTTCTCGCAGTAGAAGCTGTCCTCAAGCTATCAGCGCTGCTATAAACGCAGCAAGAATACTTGAAAAATGCTTGGCATCTACGAGTGTGAACTAAAACATTTACAGACCAACCGTCGTTCGGCTACTCCCATCTCTCCATGCGGTTCTTGTACCGTTATCCGCATTTGGCATCGTCACAGGCATATCCAATCGAGCAAACATCCCGTACGAGCATTGTATCGATCCCTCCTCGTATATTCCCCGTGAGAAAACGAACATCAAGGCGGGGCTGCGATACGAGTAGTCTGCCTTTCAATACTAGTTTTTGTGGTGTGCCATCACCGGTTTGTGAACGATGGGCGTCGCAGCACATGCGACCCGGACGACAGGTTTGTGTTGACACAAACCCTAACGTTTCTGCAACAATGTACATCACTTTGAACGAACATGGAGCGTGCATTGGGACTTGATCACCTTATTAAACTGTTCGCAGGGATTGTTTGTCTTAGCGAACCCGCTCGGTGAATGGAAGCACTGCCACGCCCAATAGCGAGTGCGAAGCCATTACGCCACAAAGTAATTCATAAAATGAGCTAGTTCTGGTAGCTGTGGCCATGCAAATATGGCCTTGTTCTTGAAAGCAACAAACCCATCGTAATTGCGGCTGTAGTTCATCTCGTAAATGTGTCTGAACACGAGGTGTTTAGCGTGATTCGTCGAACCAGTGACGGGAGACGGGACTTTTCCATAACATGATAAACGCACACAAGGTAGGTAGTGTCTGGGCGCTGAATGGTAAGGTTGTAGCCGTTGAATTGTGCGTCTTCAGCATCGATCATAAGGTAGTCAACACTAATAGGTCGGCCAACAACAACCGCAAACATTGTAGTAATTGCTCCTAGGGCTTGCTCGTACGGAACAGTAGTTCGCTGTGAAATAATGAACAGAGCGACAGGACGGAAATGTAGAGCTATATCGGAGACACCACACACAAAGACAGGATAACCAACTGTATTCATCTTGAATATTGCGTCCATAGGCCACACGAATGAGTTTGACGGTCTGTCAGCGTTGCGAATCATCGCCTTGGCCAACACAGCGATCATACAAGAGTCATCGTCGAATCCTTCTCCGCCTATTAGTGTCCTGCGTTCGTCCAGCGCGTAGCCAAACGCAAAGGCTGTGTCATCATCTAAACCACTGTGACATCTGTGGCGCCACACCAGCTGGAATATATCATCAACAAGGTCCGAATTCTTCAAGTTGGTACTCTTGTGGTAGTAGACTAAGTGTTGAATTGTGTTGAGAGCGGGTACTGTGGAGCTAGAGAGATAATAAGTATCAATCAGGGAATGTTGAATGTTTGCTGGTGTGTAGTTCTGGAGAATCAATTGAATGATCTCGTTCTTCATCTGACGAGTGATGGCAGAGTGATGGCAGGGCGGCGGGGGGGGGGGGGGCACTCGACTAGTGCTCTCCATTAGTGTAGAATGTGGAGTCCAGTCGACTCGCAACCTAGCATCTTCAGCCAGTAGGTACACGCTGGAGAGCCTTCAATGTTGCATGTTGTAGATGAGCACTTGCACACCCTGTAGCGCATCTCGTGTTCGTCGATATTGATCGTACAAACTCTCTATGGCCGCGAAGTACTATGGTAAGTAATCAATGACTCCATACCGCCAATCTTCTGTAGCGCTGCGGTATCTGATGCGACCCTATCGATCTCCACCCAGTTGTAGCTAAAAGGCATCGCTACCAGCACTCAAGGCGAATTCTGGAATTGTTTTTTTTTTTCGGCGAATGAACCGTGTAGTGGTGATGGTTTATTTTAATATAGAAGTCGACTCTCACATCCTCCATGGTGTTCAACTGCTGTTTAGATACATCTTTTTTCATCAACCGCGGGACAGGTCAAATTTGGATCAACTTTTTTTTTTTTTATCAAAATTGGGATAATACAAAATCTTTTTTAAACAAAGGGCTATTTCTGGATGCGTACATTGTGAGTTGATGGTCTTATCCCAGATAAATTATATATAGTGAATTTGCAAGAATGGGAGCTTGTGTATTGTGCTAATAACATCGCTAAAGTCGATAAATGTAGTTCTTACCAGTTTAATGTCGCAATTCTTATATTTATTATTCGTTGCATCAATACCGTCAGAGGCGCCTGATCTCGTGCTGTTTGTTTCACTTTCATGCACACACTTTCACATTTTCGATCAAACTACAAGCTCTCCTCCCTTTCGTCCAACCTCGTCTGTTATGGAATTTCTACGCCCCGCGTCGTCTTCATCTCAAGAGTCTGGAGACACAGAAGTCTGGTCGGATTGTTCAAGCGACAATACAGGCACTTCAACTGACCACTACAACCGCAACATAGATGAAGAAGAAACGAAGCTTGAGAAAGAAGAAACGAAGGAAGATGAGCACGTCGAGTCAAGATTGAACGAAGAGCACATACCAAGTTCCGGTCCAGTTGTTTTTAGAGGTTTTTCTACGCAAAATATCACAAGACGGCAACGACCACAAACTACCGCTGCAGCTCTCATAAGCGGACCAAGTGCAAGGCCAAGTTCTACGTACGAGCAGATGGGGTTGTGACTCAGAAATGTGATCACAAGGCGACCTGTAACCGGGACATAGTACGCGGCACCGAAGCAGATCCAGTTCCAAATACGACAATTTTAGCGGCAGATATTTTGGAAGCTCGGTGTTTGCCAACCAACTCTCCAGCCGACTGCGGTTTGGGAGATTATCCGGGAGAGATTCTACCGAAACACCAACGCATTGGCAAGTGATATCAACAAGTCTCATGTTCAAGGCCGGTTTTACCGTACGAAGCTGAAAAGCTTCGGGAATGATATATTCATGGCACTAAAGACTGAGCCGTTGTGCAATGTCCGTGAAAACAATGACCTTAAGTTCTTCCAGTATCACGGTTCATACTATGAAGTGCTGGCGCTTCACTATTTCATTATTTGGTGACATCCAGCTTTGCTGGATGGACTAAAGGCTCGGCATACTTCGCTTTTTGTTGACGGCACGTTCCGATCTGTGCCGTCAATCTTCTACCAGCTGGTTGTTGTCATGGTCTATGACGCGATTTCGAATTTGTATATTCCCGGTTGCTATGCGCTAACAACCGGTAAAACGACAAAAGTTTACGATTTCGTGCTGTACCACACCAACGCTGCGGTCGAATATTTTTATAGATTCGGCGTATGTTTCGTGTGACTTTGAACAAGCAATCATGAACGCAGTCTAACATCAGTTTCCGCGCTCGAATATAATTATATGTATTTTTCACTTTAAAAAGGCCTTACGACAAAGATACCTAAAATGGATATTTCGGAGAAAGAAGTAGAGATTGCGATGCAAGATGGAGCAATCGACGAGCTGACAACTATTCGCCCAAGCGAAATATTGCTTTCGAAATGTGAAGACGACGATTATGAAAGAGTACCAGGACCAGAATGTTGCGTACTCTACTGAGCGTTGACGCGCATTTTGGAAATATTTCGTCAAGACGTCGATTAAAAAATACAAACCCGAGGACTGGAATGTTGTGGTTCTCGAGAGAGAAGGAATATTGTGAACCGCACCAAAGGCTCTGGTAATTTCTAACGGAAATCTTCCAATGCCCGCACGTGTACTTGTCCAATTGTCGGGCGAAGGTTACGGTGGTGGTTAGGTGATACTAATCCGACCCCTTGAGTAGGGATGTTTTGGGACATTGTCTAAAAGTCCGGAAAAGTCCGAAATTGTTGTGCCAAACGAACATCCAGTGAGGTCTCAGACACTTTTGGACGCGTTTCCCATTCCAATTAGACTTTGAAGGTAATAGGTTTGTCGACACGTTGTCGGATGTGACCAATCGCAGGAGCACCATGCGCACCAGGGCCGCCGCGTGACGCGGAACATCCCAGCGTTCCTCGGTCTCGACACTAACTACAGATGGAACAATTCAGCATCTGTTGGTCCGCACCTGAAGGGGATGCTCGGTGCCCCAGAGTACACCAACACGTGGAACACAATCCACGCGTACATCATCTGGGGGCTACAAGGGCTAGACGGAGGAACAGGTGCTCGCGGTCATGTACCAATACAACCAGAGCAACTTGAAGGAAGTGCCGACCAACAACCGCCTGTTCCTGGGTGAATGGCGCATGGTTGGCCATCCCAACTCGAGAGGCATCTTCCAGAACAACGGCAACTTCCGCGAGCTGGGCCGCGAGCAACTGGCCTACTTCAACGCGGCACAACGGGCGGCTGTTCGATAACTTACATCATAGAGAAGGAGAAAAGGCTACTATTAAACACGTAAATTTATTAATCGTCATCTACACGTTCAGGACACGATTGATGACGTACGAGATCGATCTCTTCTTTCTTGATTGACCCGTAGTTGATGTAGCCATATGCAAGCATTTCTACCTTTTCTACCGATAGCCTGTTTCGCCGCTTGGAGTGAATATGATCAAAGATGTTCCAAGCTCTTTCGCTTGCTGCCGATGACGTCGGAATTGCAGATACGACATCGGCTACTTTCTTGAGCAGTGGAAATCGTTTTACACTTTTAGAACCCCAATAATCTTGGGGGGTTGATCGGAATACTTCTCTCGCAGCACACCACCACCCTCCCACTTAATCCTCTTAAATGTGAGAATTTCCGCAGTTAGCGTGGCAACAGCAGTAGGTGAAATCAGTCCACAACGCACTGCCAGCTTACACACTTGATCGTCTACGTTTTCGTCGTCTGAACCCACGAAATCGTCGAGATTCGTGGCTGGATTCACATAAACGCGACCGCTATCGCGTTTGTGTGGGCATATCGTCACCGCTTCTGAATTCGCTCGCGAAATATGCTTTGGGGCTGGCCGAGCGGGACAGGCACGACATATTTGTAGATACCGTCGTCTTGTAGACCCTCCCTGACCGCACCGGAACTGTAGGGATGGTTGGTAGTAGGTGTAGCCGACGATATTAACTCCACTGCATCACTGAGTACCTCTATCTCAGCTAGTGTTTGATCATTCGCCCCTTGTTCTGGGTCGCTCTCCGCCGACTCAGCTAGTTCTGCCTCCGGTTTCGCTTCCGGTGACGTCACACCGTACGCCGCGTGGTATCGCAACCATCTAAACCACCTGTAGACCCCGGAAACAAATCCGCTATCCGCTTCCAGCGCGCGTAGGGCCTCAACAACCGGATCAAATAGACGCACGACAGTTCGCAAACTACTCCAGAAGGCATTGTCGCTAATCAAGTCGCTCACATACAGCAGTTTTTTCGATTCGACTGATTTCCATGATAGCGGTATCTGAATTGCTCGTACATCGCGCTGAAAAAACGTTTTTCGAGTACCTCCTGTCTATTGAGCACATTTCGCAGGCGAGCATGCACAGAATACCAACGCGTTGGTACAGGTAATACGATATTTTTTGCCCTTGAGCCTGCGTCCCTTACGCCTTGCTGCAATTTCTTGAACTCGTCTAAAAGTGCTAGACGATCCCTTACAAAGCGAGTAACAGCCACAGCTCTTGACAGGACAGCTTTTACGACTGGGAAGCGGTCAATATCTTGCATCAGTAGGTTTAGTACATGGGCTGAGCATCCACCACTGATCGCGTTCGGATGCATAATCTCGACTTGACCTGTTGCACTTCTCATGTTCTTGGCGTTGTCAGTGACAACACCAACAACTTGCGCTGTGGTATCGTGCTCGATTTCAGCATTACTTTGTCAATTTCGCCGGAGATATACATCGCTGTATGCTGCTTGGACCTTGTCGACCACGATGACCAGAATAGTGACGGCAATCCAGGCGCAACCACCATGAAGTTAATAATGCTTGAGCCGTTGGTATCTGTCCAACCGTCCGTGACGAGCGAGACGTAGGTGCATCGATTAATCAGCTTGACAACCTTTAAATGAATTTCAGCTGTCACCCGTTTTAAGAGAATCGTGCTCAGTTTGTGCCTTGACAGCAACTTGATTGAAGGAGCCACCATTGCAATAAAGTCGCGAAATACTTGCGCTTCAACGAGTATGAATGGAAGCGCACAGACGAAAAATACCCGAGCAAGTGCCATGTCAAAGGCATCTTGGTCAAGCTCACGCTTAATGGGGTCCCCAGTTGGACCCGTCGTCTGCGTCGTTGTTGGGGCTGGCGTAGGTCGCAGCGAAATAGAACATCTCTGGGGACATTAAGGCATTGCCCAGGCTTCACCAAATGGTTAAGTAAATTGCCGCTAGGCTTACTGTTCTTTTTAAGCATGCCGCAGTAGTTGCAGCGCCCATGCTTTTTTTTCATGTTCTCGCTGAATGGTAAAATGCAGCCAAATCCCGTCACGAGGGCGTCCTGTCTTCGTGGAGATGCTTGTGGCCATGTAGCTGACCCTGGAGCACGGGAAACACGGGGAGACCGCGCAGGGGTCGATGAGCAAGACGAATGCGTTGGAGTTTGCGCACGGGGCGATCGCGCAGAGGTCATTTGTCGAAGCGAATGTGCTGGAGTTAGTGCGCGGGGTGACCGCCCAGGAGTCGATTGTCGAGTCGAGCGCACCGACGCTGGTGATGGGTGGGGTGAGTAGGATGATTGCGCCGGACTTGGTGAGCAGGGAGGAGGTGAGAACATCACCCTGTGTGTGACCGCCAGCGATTGCAGGCTATACCCAGACGGGCTTGGATGAGAAGACGCTCTTTGCTACGGGCTATAGCGAGAGGACCTCCGTGAGGCCGAGTCGGGTGGCGACCTCAACGTGCTTGGATGCGTGTAAGAATCGCGTGAGGCATCAGCAGGTAGTAGATTTGCCGGGGGGTGGGCCGCAGCTTCCTCCGGCGTCACCATGGCTAAGATCCGCTCGCTCTGACTTTTGGACTTTTGGATGTGGCGGTCGGCTAGCTGACTGCAGCTGTCCAAGATCCCTTCACACTGGCTTTTGGACTTCTGGATACTTCTAAACTGTTTAAAACGTTTTGGAGTATTTAAATGTCCTTTACTCTTTCAATCCAAAACCATCTCTATGCTTGAGGTAGTCGTAGCGGTTACGGTACGCTTTCTTTTGTTTAGACAGTTCTTTGCGCTGCTTAACAAACTGCGCACCGCACGTGACCACCTTGTTCTGGTAGCGTTTCATGTTTCCATGCATCGCAAAACGCTTATTGCATTTGGGGCAAGTCTTGGAACGGCGCGCCATTTGAGCTTACAAAAATAATATAAGTTACCATAAAAATTTATAATATTCTAAAGGTAGCAGTCCTGCGAAATGGATCAACTTTTGGAGCAAAAACTATCTACAAATTAGAGTATTTGTTACATATTTGTCTAATTCCTCGATTAAAAAGTTGATCCAAAAGTTGACCTGTCCCGCGGTTGATCAAAAAAAATATCTCCGCTATTTACAGGCGCACAAAAATAGCAACCGCATGGGTTGTTATGCATTTCATGGTAGGTCAAAACTAAAGGGTGTGATACAGGTGTCCCCGCTGAATCTGCAAAGGTGGGACCAAAAAAAACTGCGAGGTTACAATATCTGCACAGGTTGCGCATAGACGATAATGTACTGCTTTTATAGACTCTAATGTACTGAAGTGCGTGGATGCTGAAAGATCGGTTACCGGTCTGCTTGTGCGCCATCTCGCACACCATGGCCTTCTCACCCAGCGTCAGGCGCACGTATGCCTTCTTGTTAACTTTGGACTGGTTCGTCATGACGACGTTTGGTAAATGGAGTTGGCTGTGGTGCACGCTGCATGTCCTGAAAGATATAATGTTCATTGTGGGCCTTTCATTTTCTACCGTGATCTAGCAACTCGATGTTTCACGCGAAGAGACATTTTCCAGCAATGATCTTACTAATTCAGTACATCTCACCAGACAGCTGTGGCAAATCTTGTGCACTGGCTGTAACGGGGTTACACGCACAAGTCGCTACAACCCACTTGTGATTTTAACAGATAAAATATCTGTTAAAAGTTTTTAGATACTTCCTCACATTGGTGTAAGTCACACCAATGGATACATTGAAGTGGGCCACCACAATGAGTGGTCCACACCTACCCAAAGATCCTATTGGTAGAAAGCAGCATCTTTCCATCAATTAGAGACGTGCATATTGGCGGGGCTCTGACAGCCAGCCGCTGTCAACCCCTTTCATAGATGATAAACAGTTTTAGCAGATTTAGGAGGAAGACCAATTGACAAACAATACAGTTCTCATTTTACCTTAAACTAGCTACTTGGTGTTTTATTTGATTTACATTATACTTGTGTACTCAAGTATAATTAACCCAAGTTATTACTAAGTACCTACGCTTCCTCATACACGTAGCGCGACGTGTAAGCTAAAATAGTGAGTCAAGTTAGACCCACTTCAGGGTAAGCATGGCGTTCATGCTTACGCGCAGCGCGCACGATACTTGGTCTCAAATATCGTGACTAATCCAATTGACGAGGCGACTACGGTCGTCACGTTCATGAAAGGACTTAGAGATGGGCCCGTGAAGACCTATCTCTTTCGAGGGTACCCAAGTACTCTCGAAGCTGCAATCACCCTTGCCATGCAAGAAGAGTTTAGCCTGCGGCAGGCTAAACTCCATGCAAACGTGCCGAGACCGCAACCGCGCCCGGTAGCGAGGACGGGAGGTCCAGAACCAATGGACGTCTCGAACGCAACAACTGCTGCTTACCAGTAACGTGCGATGCTTCCGTTGTGGAAGGATCGGTCACTTTGCACGGGAGTGCACAGCTCCCATGCCCCCTTGAGGTGGCCGTCGTGGCGATAGTAGGCATCGCCGCGGACCAACAAAAAACGCGAACATCCAGTAGGCGCGGGGCGCCCTACTGGTAATGCAGTCACGCGTGCCGATATCGGGCACGCGACACTGAGGACTGCAGCCCCCTGTGAGACTAGCTCTCGCTGCAAGAAACAAGATGACAGGCCGAACCTAGTCATCTTGAAAGTTTACTCGAAGAGAGCAAGTGAATCTCTTCGAGCATTGGTAGATTCAGGCGCGTCGAACAACTTTGTTCGACTACGGAGCCTGCCGAGACTTGACTTCGAGGAGGTAAATGTACCTCGAAGTCTTCTGGAGGTACGACTGGCAACAGGTGCCATCGTAAAGACCGAGAAGTGCGTCGTGAACGTGCGCTTCTCGTACAAACAACGAGTGTTTGTCGAATACTTTATCGTCCTGGACCTGGACGATAAGTTCGACGTGGTAATGGGCATGCCGTGGCTTGCACGGCATGACCCGGTGATAGACTGGAAGAAGCGCACGCTCGTGCGCTTCGGCCGCGACAGCGGAACAGAGAGCGATGGCCCTGTTACCGCAGCGCACACCAGCAGGTGCGCGCGGCTCACCAGTCGAGACAGCGCTCAATGCTGCTGTCCCGGAGTGCCCAAGAAGTGCGCGAGGGCGCGCACAAGTGAGACCAACGTCGGCAATGCTGCCGACGTCGGAAGAAAAAGATGTGCTGGTTCTGGGAGCCAACACCCACGTTCAAGCGTCTAAGGGACAGTGCCTGACCCAAAAAGGTCAGGTCGACAACGACGCGTCGGCTCCGGGAGCCAACGCAACCTTGGTCCTGAGGAGCTCCGCCAATGAACAGCGTCGAGGTGACAAAGGCGTGTCGACTCCGGGAGTTGACGCTGCAAACAGTGCGGACGGTTGCAAACGTACCACACTGACGCAATTTGCATGCTGTCGTGCAGTCGGGCTGCACGACGAAGCGCCATGCGATCAAGCCGGGCTTGATATCGCGCGCCCGCAGACAGGGTCTGCCGGCGAAGGAATACATTTCCGTGCAGCCGGGCTGCACGAAGAAATATGCGGTCAAGCCGGGCTTGACACCGCGTACCCGCGGACAGGGTCCGCCGGCGAACAACTGTCCACGGCCGGGCCTGGACCAAAGAACAGCTGTGCGGAGACGGGCTCCACACAACAAGAAGACGGCGCATGCAAAGAACGCTGGGCAAGTCTCGGTCCGAGACCGAGACGCCACGAGAACTGTTTGCTGGGCAGTCTGAGGCGGTGATGCCGGACGTAGAGACGCTAAGCGTCTTGACGCGCACCGATACTGGATTCCAGTATCGTGAAATGGGACTTGTTAATCCTCCGACGACGGCGTCGGAGTTGACTTCGCTTCCAGCCATGAGCTGGAAGCGCTTCACGCGCGACTTGCACGATGGACGCATCGAGCAGGTCTGCGTTCTTTCGGACAGCGAAAGATCGAAGAGCGAGAGCGAAGAGCTGAGGCGGCTCTTCATGGGAAGTACCACTGAGAGTGAAGACACTCTCAGTGCGAAGTCGAAGCGAGAGCTCTTCGAGGAACAAGGTTGGGACTCGTTAAAGTTGAGTCCCTATTACAAATTGTTGAGGGAGTACAAAGACGTACTCCCGGAAGAGATTCCTGCGGAGCTTCCGCAGGATAAGGGCATTCAGCACGAGATTGATCTCGTGCCGGGCACGAAGTACTGTGTCACGCGGCAGTGGCCACTGCCGCGAGATCAAGTGGAGGCGATCGACGACTTCTTTGAAAGTCGTCGCAAAGCAGGACAAGTGCGGGAATCAAAGTCCCCGCACAGTGCTCCGACGTTCTGTGTCAAAAAGCCACAGGGCGGATGGCGCATCGTTCATGCGTATAACAAGCTGAACGATGCGACGGTACCGGCGCAGACGCCGATACCGCGAAAAGATGTTATCATCGATTCGATGGCCGGGAGCACCGTTTACAATGCTCTCGACTTGCGAGATGGATTTTATCAAATCCTAATGCGTGAGAGCGATATACCTTTCACGGCAGTGAGCACGCCAAGCACTGGGAGTGGCTAGTAATGCCGCAGGGGCTTAAGAACACCCCTTCGACCTTCAACAGGTGCGTGACGCACTTGTTGCGCTCCGTACGCGACTTCGCACCGAGCTACTTCGATGATGTGTTCATACACAGCCAGGCCGTGGGCGGGAAGACCGACATTGAGATGCACCGGGTGCATCTCCGAAAGCTACTTGAGCTTATGCGAAAGCATAAGCTCTACGCGAACCTGAAGAAGTGTATCTTCGGGGCGAGCGAGATACCCGTCCTCGGGTGTCTCGTAGGGAAGAATGGTGTTCGCCCTGACCCGGAAAAGGTCAGAGTGATCAATGAATGACCAGCGCCTTCAAGTGTCAAGGAACGGAGGCAGTTCCTTGGCTTGGCCACGTACTTGTGCAAGTACGTGGAGGATTACGCGGGCAAGATCCGCCCGCTGTCACAGCTTCTTTAGAAGGAAGCTGTGTGGAATTGGACAACCGATTGCCAAAAGGCATTCGATGCAGTCAAGCGGGGATTGACGGAGGCGCCGATCTTGGCAGGCCGCATACGCGCACGACGCGGACACGAAACCCTTGTTGGCCTATGGCAAAGCGCCTTCTGGCGAGTCTCGTCAGAAGCTGCCCAAGCACCTCCGTCCGCGTGCACACCGCTTTCGAGTGCACGACGGAATACTGCTTTATAATGCAGTCGACGACAACGCGGACCGCGTTGTCGTGCCAAATGACCATGACCTGCGACTCAGGATCATGTACGAATATCATGATGCCCCGACTGCGGGACATCTCGGACGTGAGAAGACATACGTCCTTCTCACACGCGACTTCTACTGGCACCACCAGTATAAGTGGGTGCGCAACTACATCCGTGCTTGCGAGGTATGCCAACGCGTAAAGCCTGCGCCATTCGCGCAGGCTCCACTGCAATCACTACCGACTCCGTCGGAGTGTTGGAAGTCCATGTCTTTGGACTTCATCTTTGGTCTTCCCCCGGATAGCGGAGGGAACACCGGTATTGTGGTCTTTGTAGACCGCTTCAGCAAGATGGTACATCTTGCTGCGGTGCCAGCAGAGGTGACCGCGAAGCAGACGGCCCGTCTGTTCGTCGACATGGTGTTCAAACACCATGGCATGCCTACCGACATCGTGTCGGACAGAGACCCGCGCTTCACAGCGCACCTGTGGCAAGGAGCGTTTACACTTCTTGGGAGCCAGCTTTCAATGTCGACTGCAGATCATCCGCAGACGGACGGTCAAACTGAGCGCGTGAATCGCGTGCTCGTCAACATTTGGAAGAGCTACGCTCACTCGTTCCAATACTGGAGCGAGTGTTTGTCGATGGCAGAGTTTGCCATCAATAACTCAGTGCATGCCTCGACCGGGCATACACCGTTCTACGTGAATGCCACGCGGCATCCACGTCTACCGAGTTTACTCGGAGTGATGGCTCCCACTTTAAGTGGGGGAGGATCTACGACTGCAATACAGCAGCCGCAGAAAACGGCTGACACTTGCACAGTGTCAGCTGCAACAACTAACAAAAAGCATGAGTCTGCGCAGGGCGCAGACTCCCCCAACAACAAGGCCAACGCCCACGGGTCTGCGCAGGGCGCAGACACCGCAAAGAACCACGCAGAGGCCGGGCCTCTAGCGGAGAGCGAGCTGAATGACTTCAGCTCGGATGCAATCAGTTTCATCACCAAAAGACAAGCCGTAATTCGATTTGTCCAAGACACAATAGCAGCTTCTGTTGATCAACAGAAGCTGAACGCAGCCAATGTGGGCAGAGGCAACACAAATGAATTCAAAGTTAGTTCATTGGCTTTGTTAGCTACCCAAAACCTGCCTAAACATGCAGTTTCGGATTTCGGAGCAAGCAAGCTTGCTCCGCGCTTCATCGGGCCGTTCACTGTGTTGGCACGGCACGGCAACGCATACACGCTAGGCATACCGTCTAGCATGCGCCTCCATCCGACCTTTTACGTCAGACGGCTGAAGCCATACCTGCAGCACGAGCCATCTAGCTCGGCTGACCCGAAGCCTCGGCAGGAGCCGAGGCAGAAGCGGAAGCCTTGGCCTCGGCGACGAGCAGCCTCTCCTCCAGCGCGCGGACGCGCTGGAGCAACCCCTTCATCCAGGTCCCCAACTCGACCTGGATATTCGAGGCGGTCTGCGAGACCGCCGCGACTTGAGCCTTCTTGTTCGCCAGCTCCTGCGTCAGGGCGGCGAACTCAGCGCCCTGCAGACGCTCCACGGCGGTCACCCGGTCGTGGAGAGACGCGTACTGATCAGCCCGGGGCTAATCATACCCGGGGCGTGTTCCCACCCCCGCAACCGCCGATCCGTGACGCCCGCGGCTCAACCCGCTGAATTGTTGAGCGGATGGTTGGCCATAGTATCCCGAAAACGAACCCTCAAGGGGCTCGTTTTCGTATTCGTTGGAGAGGATTTCCTCCCCATCAAGATACATGGGAGCCGCGGAACGTCTTGCTGGAGGAAGTTCCGGAAATGGTGAAGGCGTACGAAGAGCAGTACGCGCTGGCGCAGCGGAAGTAGTGCGAGAGCTGCGGTCATCGCTAGCGCCCGAACCCTCACGTGCTAAGATTTTAGCACGGAGCTCTTTGAGACTTTCGGGCACACGGAATGACGTGTACCCGTTCAGGTCGCGGTCGCTCAAGCGGACCGCGCCTGGGAAGCACTTCGTGCACTGAAAGCCCTCGGGCACAGCGCACGGCACATTAGCCTCCACCGCAGCAACGTGGAGTTGCTCCAACTTTCCACGCTTCGAGTACGTCTCGAAGCGATCACGCGCTTGCTTAATCCGATCACGGTAAGCACTCGGTTTCTTGTTGAAGTTATCAACAAAGGCGTTCCAACTTTGACAAAGTGCCTGCCACTCGGGCACTTTGCTGCGAGAAGATGTCTTCTTGCTTTGAAACCATCGGAGCTCATGAAAGAGTCCGATGTAGTAATCGCGCCTTTGATGCGTTTCCGCATCAAAGTGCAGCTTGGCAGCCACAGCGTCATCTTTGATGGCGCTGCATACGTACAGCGGTACCTCATTCGGAGGTACCGAGTTCCCATACCGGTCCGTAATCTCGGACGCGGACGGCATCCACGGATCGCGCGCTGCAGGCGCAGCGCGCGGAGAGCCTTGAGCTTTGATTTCACGCGCTGCAGCTGCAGCGCGCGGAGTACTGAGAGCCCCAGCAGAAACGAGTGGGGTATCGCTCTCAGTACGCGAACGCTTCGAACTCGAAGCGTCCGATTCGTCCCCTTCACGCGGGCGAATGTTCTTGGCATGAGGGTCGAGCGATTCGCTCGACACTGAGTCTTTGCGCTTTGAGGGCGAGTCCTCCTCGCCCTCCATATCTTCATCGTCGTCGTCATCGTCGTCGTCGAAGTCGACGACGTCGCCGTACTTCGCCTTCTGGCGTTCGAAGTAGTCGTCGATGGAGAGATGACTCCCCACCGACTTAGAAGACTTCTTCTGAGGCGCGCTCATCGTTGAATGAGCGCGGATTTCTTCTCCAAACGCGGAGAATTGACGAATGGTCAATTCCAAAAGATTGACGTGCGGAACCCCGCGCGTCTAACCTTAAGGGGGGGATGGTGTAACGGGGTTACACGCACAAGTGGCTGCAAGCCACTTGTGAATTTAACAGATAAAATATCTGTTAAAAGTTTTAGATACTTCCTCACATTGGTGTAAGACATACCAATGGATACATTGAAGTGGGCCACCACAGTGAGTGGTCTACACCTACCCAAAGATCCTATTGGTAGAAAGCAGCATCTTTCTACCAATTAGAGACGTCCATATTGGCGGGGCTCTGACAGCCAGCCGCTGTCAACCCCTATTATAGATGATAAACAGTTTTAGCAGATTTAGGAGGAAGATCAATTTACAAACAATACAGTTCTCATTATACCTTAAACTAGCTACTTGGTGTTTTGTTTGATTTATATTATACTTGTGTACTCAAGTATAATTAACCCAAGTTATTACTAAGTACCTACGCTTCCTCATACACGTAGCGCGACTTGTAAGCTAACGTAGTGAGTCAAGTTAGACATACTACACGTGGCGTCTCGGTCTCGGACCGAGACTTGCCCAGCGTTCTTTGCATGCGCCGTCTTCTTGTTGTGCGGAGCCCGTCTCCGCACAGCTGTTCTTTGGTCCAGGCCCGGCCGTGGACAGTTGTTCGCCGGCGGACCCTGTCCGCGGGTACGCGGTGTCAAGCCCGGCTTGACCGCATATTTCTTCGTGCAGCCCGGCTGCACGGAAATGTATTCCTTCGCCGGCAGACCCTGTCTGCGGGTGCGCGATATCAAGCCCGGCTTGATCGCATGGCGCTTCGTCGTGCAGCCCGACTGCACGACAGCATGCAAATTGCGTCAGTGTGGTACGTTTGCAACCGTCCGCACTGTTTGCAGCGTCAACTCCCGGAGTCGACACGCCTTTGTCACCTCGACGCTGTTCATTGGCGGAGCTCCTCAGGACCAAGGTTGCGTTGGCTCCCGGACCCGACGCGTCGTTGTCGACCTGACCTTTTTGGGTCAGGCACTGTCCCTTAGACGCTTGAACGTGGGTGTTGGCTCCCAGAACCAGCACATCTTTTTCTTCCGACGTCGGCAGCATTGCCGACGTTGGTCTCACTTGTGCGCGCCCTCGCGCACTTCTTGGGCACTCCGGGACAGCAGCATTGAGCGCTGTCTCGACTGGTGAGCCGCGCGCACCTGCTGGTGTGCGCTGCGGTAACAGGTCCATCGCTCTCTGTTCCGCTGTCGCGGCCGAAGCGCACGAGCGTGCGCTTCTTCCAGTCTATCACCGGATCATGCCGTGCAAGCCACGGCATGCCCATTACCACGTCGAACTTATCGTCCAGGTCCAGGACGATAAAGTGTTCGACAAACACTCGTTGTTTGTACGAGAAGCGCACGTTCACGACGCACTTCTCGGTCTTTACGATGGCACCTGTTGCCAGTCGTACCTCCAGAAGACTTCGAGGTACATTTACCTCCTCGAAGTCAAGTCTCGGCAGGCTCCGTAGCCGAACAAAGTTGTTCGACGCGCCTGAATCTACCAATGCTCGAAGAGATTCACTTGCTCTCTTCGAGTAAACTTTCAAGATGACTAGGTTCGGCCTGTCATCTTGTTTCTTGCAGCGAGAGCTAGTCTCACAGGGGGCTGCAGTCCTCAGTGTCGCGTGCCCGATATCGGCACGCGTGACTGCATTACCAGTAGGACGCCCCGCGCCTACTGGATGTTCGCGTTTTTTGTTGGTCCGCGGCGATGCCTACTATCGCCACGACGGCCACCTCAAGGGGGCATGGGAGCTGTGCACTCCCGTGCAAAGTGACCGATCCTTCCACAACGGAAGCATCGCACGTTACTGGTAAGCAGCAGTTGTTGCGTTCGAGAGGTCCATTGGTTCTGGACCTCCCGTCCTCGCTACCGGGCGCGGTTGCGGTCTCGGCGCGTTTGCATGGAGTTTAGCCTGCCGCAGGCTAAACTCTTCTTGCATGGCAAGGGTGATTGCAGCCTCGAGAGTACTCGGGTACTCTCGGAAGAGATAGGTCTTCACGGGCCCATCTCTCAGTCCCTTCATGAACGTGAAGACCTTAGTCGCCTCGTCGATTGGATTAGTCACGATATTTGAGACCAAGTATCGTGCGCGCTGCGCGTAAGCATGAACGTCATGCTTACCCTGCTGAAGGTCGAGGAACTCCGCCCTCGACCGGAACTCATTTTGCGGGGGATCAAACGCTTGTCTAAGCTCCTCTTTGAATACTTCGTACGTGCTGAAGCACGTAGGATCGGAGAGTCGGCGCTCGTACGCCCAACTCCTTGCGCGTCCCCCAAGGCAGGACATGGCGAATGCGACCTTCGACAGCAGGTCGACGATGCGTCGAGCCGCTATGGCTGTGTCGAACTCGACAAGCCACCGGAGGAGAGGCTCACCCTCTCTTCCCACGTAATTGCTTACGCTCAATTTCAATGGTTGAGCACGCGGTGTCGTCCCTGACGATGCCGTCACTGAGGAAGCAGCATCACGCTGCTCCTTCATGATGAACCCCAGAGCAACACCATGTTGCTCCGTCGGCGATAGCGTACGCAGCATCGTAGCTATCGCCGCTTCTCCAATGACTATTGACAGTCGTTGGAGGGCTTCCCACTCTGGGTCGGACAGGTGGGAGCAGTCGGCGCGTGCAACATGCGTTGCCGGCGTATTGGAGCTCTCTATGGGCACCTCCGTGCTCATGTGGTTCTCGGCTCCGCGTTCGTACACCTCGTACGAACGTCAAGCAGTCGGTCGTTGGACGGACTACAAAGTGCTACCAGGTGTAGTATGTCTAACTTGACTCACTACGTTAGCTTACAAGTCGCGCTACGTGTATGAGGAAGCGTAGGTACTTAGTAATAACTTGGGTTAATTATACTTGAGTACACAAGTATAATATAAATCAAACAAAACACCAAGTAGCTAGTTTAAGGTAAAATGAGAACTGTATTGTTTGTCAATTGATTTTCCTCCTAAATCTGCTAAAACTGTTTATCATCTATGAAAGGGGTTGACAGCGGCTGGCTGTCAGAGCCCCGCCAATATGCACGTCTCTAATTGGTAGTAAGATGCTGCTTTCTACCAATAGGATATTTGGGTAGGTGTGGACCACTCATTGTGGTGGCCCACTTCAATGTATCCATTGGTATGTCTTACACCAATGTGAGGAAGTATCAAAAACGTTTAACAGATATTTTATCTATTAAAACAACAAATGACTATTGTAACGGGGTTACACAAACAACTATCTACAAGCCACTTGTGATTTTAACAGATAAAATATCTGTTAAACGTTTTTAGATACTTCCTCACATTGGTGTAAGACATACCAATGGATACATTGAAGTGGGCCACCACAATGAGTGGTCCACACCTACCCAAAGATCCTATTGGTAGAAAGCAGCACCTTTCTACCAATTAGAGACGTGCATATTGGCGGGGCTCTGACAGCCAGCCGCTGTCAACTCCTTTCATAGATGATAAACAGTTTTAGCAGATTTAGGAGGAAAATCAATTGACAAACAATACAGTTCTCATTTTACCTTAAACTAGCTACTTGGTGTTTTATTTGATTTATATTATACTTGTGGACTCAAGTATAATTAATTCAAATTATTAATAAACTCCTACGCTTCCTCATACACGTAGCGCGACGTGTAAGCTAAAGTAGTGAGCCAAAGTAGGCCTACACAAATCGCCATGTAGAACCTGGATTTGTCTGAGCCATTAATTCCAAGTACGATCGCAGTTTCTGGTAGCTCCCAACTACGTCACCGTGTAGCCTGTCGTCAATATCAGTCTTCATCCTTGATGCAGCGGCTCGGCTAATATCAAACCCTTTTCCTTTTAGAAATGTCGTAATGGCCTTTCCAGAAAGAGACCGATTGTGGGCCTGCAGCATTTCTGTTTCCACTGTTGCTGTAAGCTTTGAAATCTGCTGAGTTGTGTTGCGTTTAGCTTTTGATGGTCGGTAAATTGATCCTTCAGCACACGGAGCTTGAGTCGATCCAACGTGTTTGATGTGATTGTGAGAGAAATTCGCCCTGGTTATCTTCCATTCACCGTTTTCTCCATACACGTTGATGAAAAATGGGCATTGTAGCTCGGTGGCAGGGGTCTCGACATGAAAAAACTGCATTCCGTTCAGCTTTTTGCATGCGTATTTTGCATTACCGGAATTGTTTGATTTGACGCTGGTCTGCTTGACAAAAATCTGAAAACCGCACTGTATTGCAAACTCCTTGCATACGGACCTAGCTGCTTGTTGTGACTGAAATTCAATGTCTGCAATGTTGCGGCGCTGATTGTACGCAACACCATACTTGGAGCTGGTAGGATCCGACGTTTCAATTGCAACGTCCCTTCGTAGAAGCCCCAGCGCAACAGCAGCGTCGACATCGAATGCATCCAGGACGAAGCGAGCGTTGCCAAACGTTGACTGTGTTTTTGTAGTAGGGTCTGCCATTTTGGCAATGAAGCAAAGCAGCCGCGGGTTTTCGTAAGGAAGTGTCGCGTTTCTATCGGTCTGTGCGTAGTTTGTACCTGCGTTTAAATATAAAGCAATCGTTCGCAGACGGGTTTCTATTTTGGTTCGTAGTTAAGTACGCATCTATAGATGCGTACTTAGAGAACTTCTTCTGGTTTTGGGCCAGTCATAATCACCTGGGAAACAAAACAGTAGTTTTCTACTGTATTATGGAAATTCCTCTCGTCGACAAATACAGGGATATTTATCGCTAGACACCACAACGAAGGCAACCAGACACCACAACGAAGAACCCGAAGCCGATTGGCCAAAATTAATGCAGTGCGTGACACAGCAAACGCCCTTAATCTAACACTCGCGCCCCAACGAACGAGAGAGGACGGTGCACCCTCGTAGGTGGAGGTCATGGAAAGGCCAGCAGTAGTCTGCGGTTACGCCGTTAGAGGCGCGCCATATGAGAAGTTGTGCGACGATGACGAGATCTGAGGCTACTTCGTGCGCGACGATCAGGCCGGCAAGTCCGTGTCCAGCGCTGCCGGCTTCGGCATGTAGGTGGTGTTGTTGTTGCCGGAGCTGGTGCCAAAGCTGGCACGGGAGGATCCATACGAGACGAGGCGTAGAATAAAATCAAAACAACATCGTTTTTCCTCTTACTCCTGATTCTTCCGCCTTGCAGATTTCTCTTCTCCGTTGGCACCCACGAATTGGCGGTCAATGGCGTGGTAACAATGCCTCGTGCCGTTTAAAGGTTGAGGGAGGAGGAGAGGAATCATGCTTAGGGCAGAAGATGATGCGCGTTGTAGGAGATGAAGGTGGGCATATATGAAAACATGGATATCTTTTCTGTGACTAACTGTGATGTCTTCACTGTGCGAGCCGTGTGGAATCTCCGCGCACTTACGAGTAAGGATAAAAGGTATCGTTAGCCACTGTAATTGCACTGGTTAGCAACTTCTAATGTGATTCCGTATTGTTGAACGTTCCTTACCTTTAGGATATATACAGCATTGCGCATGCTGCAGGTTGGAATTCGAAATCTAAGGAATTTGGCGGGTGATGGCTGAGCTTCGAGGCAGGTCGTTTTCTCTTGCTCTTGGTTGTTTCTTATACTCGTCTACGAGAGATGGCGACAAACCACTTGCAGCCCTTCGCAGAACACACCCACTTTTTGTAGTCTCCGTTGTTGCTTTTGATCACTACGCACTTGTTAGCATTTACAGCACAGTCTCTGATGAAGTGGCCTGCAACTTCTGGATCAGGAAACAATACGTGCCGTTCTATCTGGTCGTAGCCATACTCCTCCAACAAGCCGATAGGCATTGAATGTGTTGGATGATCTACACTGTAGTTTAGCAAAAGCGCTTCTGTGGCGAAGTGGCTCCGCGAAATTTGCAGATCGCGGGGTTCCTCTTGCATACGGCGCCCGAACGGCCGACTAACGGAGGGGGTACTCCGATCTTCTGTGAAGTTGCTGATCCTCACCTTGTGTACCCGTCGGTGGGCTAGATCGCTCTTCGGGTGATCTCGGAAGACGCGCTTGCGGTCGAGACTTTGGACTGTCTGAAGGACGGCGGGAACTTGTGGCAGCAGCGGGGATATTTCTACGCGCTGCGCCAGTATGGGTTCGAGTCGTTGATCTTGGGTTACCTGGATCGAGACTCGTAGGCCGATGTTGATCTTGGCCTGGGGTTGCCTTGTGGTCGGTGTGTGACCTTGTCTTGCCTTTCCTTGCTTGCCGCTTCCTCTAGCGGTGGGTTGAAAACGAGGGTTGACGGACGCTGGGCCAAGCAATCCTGGCGTCCGGGGTGATTCGATCTTGGTGGCGTCGCGGACTTGGCGGAACGTCGGGTGGGCCAAAGTATATCCCGTGCCCGGTAGCGCGAAGGCGAAGACCACTTGTGATGAAGAAGGAAAAATCAACTCTGTTTAATGTGTTACCATGTCCTAGTACTGTCTTTGTACACCACTAATCTTGGCGCGTTATTACTGGCTCCTTGGCCCTCGCTGACTCTCTCTACGGTGTTTGCGTCATCAGTGGGACTGAGATTCAGTGTCTATCTTTAAGATCAGCGTCATCCCCTTCGAGATCGATATCGTCGATTCTGATCGAATATGCCAGGTATTGGTTTCCGGCTTCCGTGGCACCTCCCTTGTGACCTTGACACTCTTCCGAGGTATTACATCCCTTGCCCTTGATCGATGGGTTGAGATCGCGGAATAATTTAATTCCCGCTCCACCACACTTCGCCAGCCCAGTACTGCACCCTCCGTCACGTTCGGCCCCTCTGCACGTCTCAGTGCGGCTTGTGTGACGTGGACGTCCGTCTGCTAATGAGATGGCAGAGGACTCCCACGTCAATTGCTAATGCATACCTTTCTGTTTACGCTGTACAGCGTAATGAAACATTGCATGGTTTATATTCGTTACATGCTATCCTACTGGTCAATATCAAGAATAATAGTGATTATGGGACGCATAAACATGGAGTTCATGCGACCTCATTGGCTAAAAATCCTTGAGATTTGCAAGAATCAAGTACTCGAGCCGAACTTTTGATTATGGGACGCGGGTCGCATATCTGGATCAAGCTACGTTTTGGATTAGTAGATTCTCATTGGTAGATAAGGATAGAGTTAGGCTCTGAGCTTGATAGACTTTAGGATGGGACCTGGATACTTGTTTGCATGTCCAGGTCGCCAAGAACTACTGGTTGTGCGGCGGCAATGAGCCGACGCCAAACTAACGATTCAATCAATCACTTTTCAACTTCCAATCTTCCTCTCAAGTGTTCGGTGGGCGCCCGCCACTGCGCCCTCAAGCTTCGGGTCTTCGCATCGGTTTGTGTGACAGCTTGACTGCGAGCGTTTGGCTCCTGGATGTCTTACGAGTCTCTCGCTAAAACGTCTCCCGCCAAGCCGTCGCAATGGTCACCCGGTTGCTGCTTCGTGAAGGCAGTGGCTCGTAGTTCACAGGTTTGCCTTTGAGAAGTTCTATTTAACGCCTTGCTGACCCCCAACGTGCACCTATAAACAGACATTAATTTT
Source organism: Phytophthora cinnamomi (assembly GCF_018691715.1). Lineage (NCBI taxonomy): Eukaryota > Oomycota > Peronosporomycetes > Peronosporales > Peronosporaceae > Phytophthora > Phytophthora cinnamomi. Next base: position 434,916 of record NW_027150948.1, on the reverse strand, counting down.
GGCCAATCGGATTCGGGTTCTTCGTTGTGGTGTCTAGTTGCCTTCGTTGTAGTGTCTAGCGATAAATATCCCGAATACAGCTCTCTCCAAATCTATCGGTTCTGCCAACAAGTGCGTTTAAGTTTACATGCAGTAACTTTACTGGGAGACTTCAAGACGTGCGCCACACCACATTACCATTTCCGTGCCCGCGACAATGGCGCGACCGAAGAGCATCATGCTCTTCGCGAGCGAGGTGCCCGTGATCAGCGCGCTGAACCCGTATCGCCAGATCGAGGACGTGTTCCTGGCTGCGTGGCGGCGCTCGGCCCCGCAGCAGGTGGCGCAGCTGCAGGCGCGGCTGTCGCTGGCGCTGCCCACGCCCGAGGAGAAGCTGCAGGCCGTGGTGGAGGACCTGGGGGCGGCCCCGGCCGTGCGCGAGCTGCTGCAGGAGGCGGCGCAGGCCGAGACGGTGCAGCAGGTGGCCCGCGCGCAGGCCAAAGTGGCGCAGACATTGCCGGCCGCCGCCCCCGCCGCACTCAAGGCCGAGGTGGTGCAGTTCGTGACCTCCGCCATGCACAAGAGCTTCGGCGTGAGGCAGGAGAGCGCGGGCATCGAGCAGTACGAGGCGCAGAGGCGCGTGCAGGTGCAGGAGCGCAACCTCGTGTTCTCCAAGAGGGAGGTCGCGTCCGTGGGCGGCCACCGGCTGCTGGTGGGCGGCAAGATCGACGGCCGCGCCGACGGGAGGGTCATCGAGGTCAAGAACCGGCTGCGGAGGTTCCTCACGCCGCTGCCCAAGTACGACGTGGCCCAGCTGCAGACGTACCTGTTCATCCTGGACGCGCGGGAGGGGGAGCTGGTGGAGCATCTCAAGGCAGACACGGCCCAGACCAAGGTGACCAAGGTGCCGTGGGATCCAGACATGTGGCGGCAGCAGATCGAGCCGTACCTGCTCAGGTTCGGCAGCGCGCTGACGTACCTGATGAAGGACGAGACGGCGCAGAGCGACTTCCTGCAGTCGGACGGAGGGCAGCAGAGAGAGATCATTAGGTACCTCTGGAGTCAGGACGTGCAGCGCACAGACTGACGGACAGTGGACTGGTAGTGGAGCTGGTATGGTGGTTGTTAGAAATGGATCGAAGTGTTATGAGACCGAGTTGGTAGTGTCTCGACTCGAGTGGTCGTGGGGATTGGTGTAACGGGCGAGGCTCCCAGAGCGGGCAGGGGCCAGCAGCAACGATGGCCGACGATAAGGAGCTGGCGGAGACGGTTCGAGCAGCGTTCGCCTGCTATGACGAAGACAGCAGCGGGTGGATTGACGCTGCAGAGCTGCGGCACCTAGTGGCAGACTTAGGCGGCGTTCTCACGGAGCGGGACTTTCGCAAGGCGCTGCGCATTTTGGACCGTGACGACAACGGCGTGATTGACCAAGACGAGTTTACGGAGTGGTGGGTCGGACAAGCTAGAGGCGACGAAGCTTCCGGAGAAGTTGAGAAAACTTTGGCACGGCTCAAAGAGCTCGGTCGGCAGCGCTTTAAAGTCGACCTCCATACGGCGTGCTGGGGTGGCTTTGAAGACGTTGTTGCAAGACTCGTGGACAGTGGCTCGGAGCTAATTAATCAAAAGGACTCGTCCGAATACGGCGTAAGTACACTTGAACGAACATTAGGGCAATGTTCGAGCTAATGATGTTGTGCTTTCGTGTAATGCACCCTATCCTCTTGATCTATGACAGAATCTGAATACCCCGTTACACTATGCGGCCTACCAAGGACATGCATCGATTTGCGATGTCCTCGTAAGTTGCCAGCCTCTCTCGGGTATTGCGATAGACAGCAATTTGACCACCTTTTGTTGTTGTAGATAAAGCGTGGAGCAAGCATAAACAGTGTAAATGGTTCTGGGTGCACACCCATGTTTTTCGCTGCTCAGCAAGGACGCGTGGAGGTTGTCAAACTACTGCTGCAGGTGCGTGATGCTTGTTGATGTGCCTCGTCACTGTCGTCGTGCTGATACTGGATAGAGCGATGCTGAGCTTCGGGTTGCAGAGAGCAAGGTACAACGGTTCGCTGTGAATGATCTGGTTAATTAGGAGAATGACGGATTACTTATTTCTGTTTGCACAGCACGGGCTAACGCCAGTGGATGTATGCACAACACCAGCTATAACAGAGTTGTTTAGGAATTTGTCGGGAAAACGTACGTGCTACGACACTCTTGGTAGTTTATCACGTGTGCGTCGAGCTTGGCTAACTTACCAACAACTCGTGTGTTTTTCAGCCCCATCGATTCCTGCTGCACCAACTCTCGAGACCGTATCAGACACGGAACTGAAGATTTTGTGGTAGGATCTCTGTTTCCTGTTCTCAATGCGAAGTACTGAGTCATCAATGCATGCATATACAGGTCTCCACCTCGGCCCAATTTGGATGAGGTGGTTCCTGTGTCTGGGTACAAAATTAAGCTTACCTCATCTTCGAGTCCGATGAAAATCATGCTGGCAGTTGCATTCCCTACGGAGACGTCAATCAGTGGTCTTAGTGCTGATACCGAGTATGTTGCCGCAATTTGTGCCATCAACCTGCATGGTATGAGTGAATTTAGCACGGACTCCGATCCTGCAAAGACGAGAAAAGGTAAGTTCACCTTGGGTTACTGTCATTCGGTGTCACCGAGTTTCGGTGTCTCCCTCTAACCGGCGCGATTTACTTCGCTGCAGCAAAACCTTCAGCACCAGTGCTCTGCGTCACTGAAACCAGACCAACGGACTTAACTTTGATGTGGGCTTTAGCGGATAGTGATCGCCAACCTGGTGTAACCTGTGTAATTTATCTGTCGTCCCCCGAACCTGACGGGACATGTAAATGGGAGCCAGCATTCAAGACCGATGACCGCTCTATCACGTGCGTAACTGAGGCCCGTGCGAAGTTCACAATTATAATTTGCTCCTTCTTACCTAGCACAAATTGTTGCATGGTTAGCACGACGACTTTGGAAAAGTTGCTTCCCGACCACCGATACAAGCTTCGTGCAGCCGTAATCAACGACGATGGACAGCAGACACTGTCGGACGCAATAGCAACGAGAACTGCCAGCAAAGCGGTTGCTAAGCGTGGCGCCCCGGGTAAACTATTCGGCGCAGTCAACGCGTTGAGATCGTTTGGTGCGTCCACATTTATTAATGCTTCCATTAATCAGAATTCATCCAAGTAATACCTGTGTTGCAGCAGCAAACAAAAGCGGAGCCAAGGAATCGAAGGAAGTTGGCACTGTTCTGTCAAGCACATCAGCCGCAGAGAATGTGACTAGCGAGTCCGCGATGCAGTGGAAATGAGTTCAACAAAATATCACTGCTAGGTGGCTCTGAATGCGCCACTGGCGATCGGAGTGCATTGTTGCTATTGCATTTTAAAATGGCGCACTTCTGTTGTGGTTAGTTAGACGTACACCTTCAACACCCTCGCTGAACGCCTCGAGTGTGAGCTGCCATTTTGTTAGGGCCATCAAATCGAGGCAGCTAACAGCTTTTGAGAAAGAAACGTCGCCAGTACATAGGCCTCAATGGTCGGCATGCCTGCCTTCTCCTCGCCACGGCTCACAACACGCCATATATTGTTATTATACGACAATGTCCACGACTGCTGCGAGCTTCTGTCAAAGGCCATCCGTCCCGCAAAAGAAAACTTCCGAGAGGTATTGTGTGTAAGGATGAAACTTTCTCCGTGTCGTTTTGTATAGACGAGCGCATATTCTTCAGCATGGTGCATTTATCAACTACAAACGGCTGACACGACAACACATATTGACTGATACGACAACACATAGATCGCAGTATGTAGAACATGTAAATGATGTCACGAACGTACCTCCTCGTACAACACTTTTCTCCCCGCAATATCGCGCTTTGACATCATCTCCTAGATTGCTTGTTCCGTGGCCCCCACACTGAAAAGAACATCATGGCGATTCACAAGTTGCGCTTGGAGCTCGCAGTCACTGCTTTTCCGAGACATGGCACCGAGACAACCTCAAGTTCTGAGACAACTCGGTTTACGTAGTGGTAGCGCTTAGCAACGTCTGAAACACCACGTTATTATCGATCGGAGGTCGATATTCGACTTCCAGTCGAAGTGCTTCAGCCACAATTTTCGTGGAGAACTGCTGTGTCAACTTTCGGTGAATCCTTCGAATGTACTTCACCTGCAACCTCAGCCATACTCCGATATCGATGCAATCAATAAAGGCAACAGGAATGAAAAACACCGCAGACACAAAATGGTGTACGTATAAGTACACCACGAATGATTTCATGAGACGAAATGGTCACGAAATGTTGCCAATGCTACCATAATGACAGTGGAAACGTTGACAACAAGAGAGCTTTTCTGTATGGTGCTCTAGGGTGTACGAGTATTCGTTGCTTGAAGTGCGGTTGCCACAAGCGCTCATGTCAAGTGAAACGAGCTTCCGAGAACTCCAACTTCATCTCGAGAGTTTGACGCGAGACCAGCCGCCAGCTCCGTATCTGCGTGAACACCGTCGCAAGCTGGTAACCCCGAAGACAATCAATCACCTACAGAACTTCTCGCTCACGACGTTGAGTTCGAGTCGTAGACAACCTGTAACCAAGATCTGTTAGTGCTGGCGGCAATGTAAAGCGCTTCGCCAGTCTCGAAAGTGCGTGGCACTGCAATTTACAGTTGCCGTGCTTGACGAGGATTGACACTGCGTGCCAGCAATGGACTTGTGGCAGCAGCGCCAGCCGCGGGGTGGGACCAGCGGTGGCCCGCCGATGTCCACGTGCGCGCACGTCATGCAGACGCGCGGATCTTCGCCCGAGTCAGCTGGTCGACAGCGCCGGACCTGTTCGGCTGGAAGCGTGTGCAGTCGGTGGCGCGTCGAGTCCGCCGCCAAAGATACGTCCACCATCAACGGATTGAAGACCTCGCTCGCGATCGAGCCGAGCAGGCGTACATGCACTTGCATTGCACTGCAAGTTGCAGTGTTCCAAGGTCTGGCTCTGCCAACTTGGCAGTGCGAAGGCCGAGGCCACAGCAGCGGTGGGGCCACCGAGCAAGCATGCACACGAACACTACCATCACGCCGTGATTCACAGCGACGCCATGTCAAACGGGCGAGAATAAACACGCGGCGTGGCGCTCGTTAGCCCGGTAGACGCGGCGGCAATGGCGGCGATCATGCTCATGACGTTGTGCCGGCCCTAGCGAACCAGCAGTGCTGTTTGGCGATCTTTGGTTGGCGCAGTGCTACTCGAATAGGGGGCTGCCTAAAACGATGGTTGGGATTCGCCTGCACTTGAGCGTTGGTTGCAGTACATGGGCATTTGTTGGTTCGGCCTTATGCAAGCCTTTGGACGAGACAAGCAAGATGCTGAGTTTGCTAGAGCTGCGACTGGCGGTACGTGCCTCCCGGCCGTCTGATGTTCGCTAGTGTTCCCAGATTTCCGGCAACTCACGGAAGTGACGCGAGATCGGCAGCTCAATCCCCAAAGCGGCCGCGCCGCTAGGTTTCCCTTGAAGCTGCAGGGATGAGCGAGGTATTGAAAACCTAGGTCTTCAGGCTTGGCACCATCAGCCCTAACGCGCCGTTTACGCTCCTTGTGTCTTAGAGTCGAGCATTCATGCGTCTCGCAGATATGACCATCATAGCGAGCAGCTGTGTGCTCATTCTCCACGACCTGGGATCTGCAAATGGCAGATCCAGTGTTGGCAGTGCCGTGCCGAGCCGCAGTCCTCTTGTACTTGCGAGCCTGGATCCAGGACGACGACGATGCTGCGCACGGGGAGAAGCTGGCTGGCCTGGATTCTTCACTAGTGCACCCCCCAGCTGCGCCGCTGCGCTCTGTGCGCTGCACGACGTACGAAGCCGACCCGCTGCCAGTCTGCTGCTCGTGAGTGGCAACCTCGCCATAGCAGCTCAGGAACTGTCGACCAGCGCTCCTAAGCTTCTACATACGCCTGACTGTTGCTCTGATGCTCGCTCGAGTCGGCCGGTCAGCTGGTCGACATCCTGGCGAGGCTGCTGCCACCGGCCATCGGCATTGACACGCACCACGTCGATCCTCCCACTGTGTGTGGTCCACTCCGGTCTCTCTAGCGCCACACAACACAACGGGCTTTCGGCGGCACTGGAAAGTTTCCAGTGGAAACCCCTCGAGTGGAAACGAACGGCTCGCAACGGCAGCACTCCATCGCCTCCAAGCACTCGACCAACCTCATTTACCGTCCAGCACAGGACGGTGGGTGTTAGTTTAACCACCAACGCCTTGCATGTGGCTGAAAAAATAAATCAGCAAGCGTGGCGACCGCGGTAATATATGTCGTGGTGATTCGGGCGACGACGCCATCACGCGTGAAACCAAACCATCGCCGGAAGCACGCAGCGGCTGCTCCGTCGCCATCACGTGGCGCGCACGCACACACGAGCGAGCGAGCGAGCAATGCTCGACCTGTAGCTGTCGGCGTACTTTACACGCAGCTGTAGCTGCATGTATAATACATGTAGCTGTAGCTGTAGATGCAGTGCCGCTGCTGGAAGCCTTCACATGCGCTGCGGCGGTGGCGCCACCGACTGGACTGCGGCACCACCGACCACTGGCCGGCGCATGGCCTCTGCAACCAGTTGGCGCGAGTCGCCGCAACTGCGGGCGCCGCGGCTCTGCACGCGCGGGCCCATCGCCTGCTGACTCGACGCCGCGCTCTTTGCGCTCTACGCCTGCCTGGCGGGCGCAATCGGCCGCTGACGTCCCCATTCCTGTATTCACCTGACTGCAGCGAGGCCGGTCGTGCGCGAAGGAGGCCAATTGTTCCGCGGCCGCCACCGAGAGACTCCGCTCGCAGACTCAGACACTCAGACGCCCACCCGCTCAGACACTCAGACACCCAGACAGACAGAAGCAGGCCATGCGACGCAGCATGGAGACCGCCGAGCAGAGCGTGGAGGCGAAGCGCGTGCGCTGGGGCACCGTGAGCGTGCTGGAGTTCCGCGTGGGCTACAACGCCAGCGCCGTGCCGGAGAGCGGGGGCCCGCCCGTGGGCTGGTGGGCGCCCCACGCGCCACTCGTACTCGATGCTGCCGGCCGCGGACGACGCCGCCGACAGCGACAGCGAGTGCGAGAGCGTGGACTCAGACGCGGACGCCGAGATGCTGCCGCTGCAGGGCTCGGGCCGCAGCCGCGACGAGCTGTGGCTGGAACCGATGGAGCGCGCGCGGCTGCTGGCGGAGGAGCACGGGTTCCCGCTGGAGGACATCGCGCTCATCTGCCGGGACGTGCGGGCCTCGCTGGACGCACGCGCGTTCTCGCAGCTGGACGACGTGGCGGAGACGACGACGACGACGACGAAGATGCTGGAGGCCTCGAGCCTCACCTCGTGCGGCGGCTTGTTTGCGAGCGGCGCGAGGGAGAAGGTGCTGCTGTACTAGCTAGTCCCGAGGACGTCGGGCTGCCTAGTACAGCAAGCAAGCAGCTCGAGGTCGCCGCGTAAAATTATGGAGGGCGCCCGGGCGTCGCTCCCCCGCCAGTATTTATTGCTCCGTTCACCTGTAGCTATAAGGAGTCTTTATGGAAAACAAATAGACCGCCGTGTTCACTACTACTGCTGTGCATCAGACAGTTTTGCCGGCGTTCGTTTCGTGGTGAGTAGTGGATTGTAGTGCTGGTCATCAAGGCGAGTGGGGCCAGATGCGGGTGGTCGGTCATCCATCTATCGCACCCAAACACGGGATTTATCTGGCGGTGGCCACAGATTCGTGGTGTTGCTAGCACACTAGTGACGCGGCGAGTTCGATCGCGCCGACCCCCTTGCTGGCCCAACCGATGGCCACAGGCCCCAGCCAGCGAGAGAGTGCACGACGGTCCGAGTGAATCTCCTTAGCCCCGGTGGTGCCAACCCGTACGAGTCGACCGTATTCGGTTCGGTGATGCGTGCGTTGGCATTGTGCTTTCGACGTGCATGGCGATCGGCCGACCAGCTCTCGCGACTTACATGTATAATACGGAGCGCACTGAAGCTCGCTCACTCGCTCGATCTTATCATCGCGCGCTGCAAAATCTGGTCCTGCCGAGGTGAACGGCGCAACTCGCAACTTGCGCCAGGGTGTTCACGACAACAGTATCCGCGCAGTGATTTTGATGGTAAACCTCGCAGCATGGTGTATGGATACCTTCAGATGAGTGGTGCGGAGGTTATCTGTCATGGACTTTAAATCTAACAGCACTGAGATCGGCATCGCTCGCTCATCGCCTGAAGACAAGGAACTTGGAGCCTGGCGTGAGTGTTCCAACTTGGAAGTTCTACATGCTGCAAGTTGCAGCACATGTTGCAACCTGGAACGCGTGCTTCCTGCACGCACTACAGTACATTTACTGGGACTCCCGCGGGAAGCACGTGCCGCCAGTCGCAGCTCCGGCAACCTCAGCATCTTACTGTACTTGACTCGTTCAAAGGTTTGCATAAGGCCGAACCAGCAAATCCCCGTGTACTGAAGCCAACGCTCAAGTGCAGGCTGGGTTTCGCCTGCACTTGAGCGTTAGCGGGTTACCCAGCCATCGTTTAAGGCAACCTCCTATCCGAGCAGAACTGCGCCAACAAAAGATCGCCAGGCAGCACTGCTGGTTCGCTGGGGCCGGCACAACGTCATGAGCATGAGCGTCGCCATTGCCGCCGCGTCTGCCGGGCTAACGAGCGCCACGCCGCGTGTTTATTCTCGCCCGTTTGACATGGCGATGTTGGTGTGCATGCTTGCTCGGTGGCCCCACCGCTGCCGTGGCCTTGGCAGAGCCAGACCTTGGCGCACTGCAAGTGCAAGTGCATGTACATCGGCTTGGCTCGATCCAGAGCGAGGTCTTCAATCAGTTGAAGGTGGACGTATCTTCGGAGGCGGACTCGACGCACCACCGACTGCACACGCTTTTAGCCGAGCAGGTCCGGCGCTGTCGCCAGCTGACTCGGGCGAAGATCTGCGCGTCTGCATGACGTGAGTGCGCGTGGACATCGGCGGGCCACCGCTGGTCCCACCCCGCGGCTGGCGCTGCTGCCACAAGTTGGCGTCGATCCTCGCCAAGCAGGGCAACTGCAAGTTGCAGTGCCACGCACTTCCAAGACTGGCGAAGCGCTTTACATTGTCGCCAGCGCTACGTGTACATGTATTTAAACGGGCTTGGAAGTGATGAAATTAACAACTTTTGTGTAAAATCAATTGCGGTAGCATGTACATGTTCAGTAATACGTGAGCGATTACATGCTCAAGTTTCAGGTACATATCCGGAGTCGACGGCTGGTCTCCCATCAAACTCTCGCGGTGAAGCTGGGTTTCGGTGCGTGCAGTCGTTGAACTGCGCACGTGCGAACGTGTTCGCAAATGCACTGAACTTCGGTAGTACCGAATGCCTTTTGAAGAAGGTGGGGAAGCTGTGGCGCGATACAGCACGTGCTGTAGGCGTCAGCTTGATGAAACCACAAAGGCGTATCCGTAGTTGATCAGTCGGTAAAACCTACCACGACTTTTAACGCAGAGGAATTGGTGGTAAATTCAGGAGACGCGGTTGCATGTAGATCGTATACGTCGAAATTGCATGCCGAACAAAATATAGAACCTAAATGTTAAACGAATTACAGTGGTATGGCCCGTGTACAGAGCTACAGGTCGACCACTACGATTCGCGGATACTGTTGTCGTGAACACCCTGGCGCAAGTTGCGAGTTGCGCCGTTCATCTTGGCAGGACCAGATTTTGCAGCGCGCGATGATAAGATCGAGCGAGTGAGCGAGCTTCAGTGCGCTCCGTATTATACATGTAAGTCGCGAGAGCTGGTCGGCCGATCGCCATGCACGTCGAAAGCACAATGCCAACGCACGCATCACCGAACCGAATACGGTCGACTCGTACGGGTTGGCACCACCGGGGCTAAGGAGATTCACTCGGACCGTCGTGCACTCTCTCGCTGGCTGGGGCCTGTGGCCATCGGTTGGGCCAGCAAGGGGGTCGGCGCGATCGAACTCGCCGCGTCACTAGTGTGCTAGCAACACCACGAATCTGTGGCCACCGCCAGATAAATCCCGTGTTTGGGTGCGATAGATGGATGACCGACCACCCGCATCTGGCCCCACTCGCCTTGATGACCAGCACTACAATCCACTACTCACCACGAAACGAACGCCGGCAAAACTGTCTGATGCACAGCAGTAGTAGTGAACACGGCGGTCTATTTGTTTTCCATAAAGACTCCTTATAGCTACAGGTGAACGGAGCAATAAATACTGGCGGGGGAGCGACGCCCGGGCGCCCTCCATAATTTTACGCGGCGACCTCGAGCTGCTTGCTTGCTGTACTAGGCAGCCCGACGTCCTCGGGACTAGCTAGTACAGCAGCACCTTCTCCCTCGCGCTGCTCGCAAACAAGCCGCCGCACGAGGTGAGGCTTGAGGCCTCCAGCATCTTCGTCGTCGTCGTCGTCTCCGCCACGTCGTCCAGCTGCGAGAACGCGCGCGCGTCCAGCGAGGCCCGCACGTCCCGGCAGATGAGCGCGATGTCCTCCAGCGGGAACCCGTGCTCCTCCGCCAGCAGCCGCGCGCGCTCCATCGGTTCCAGCCACAGCTCGTCGCGGCTGCGGCCCGAGCCCTGCAGCGGCAGCATCTCGGCGTCCGCGTCTGAGTCCACGCTCTCGCACTCGCTGTCGCTGTCGGCGGCGTCGTCCGCGGCCGGCAGCATCGAGTACGAGTGGCGCGTGGGGCGCCCCACCAGCCCCACGGGCGGGCCCCCGCTCTCCGGCACGGCGCTGGCGTTGTAGCCCACGCGGAACTCCAGCACGCTCACGGTGCCCCAGCGCACGCGCTTCGCCTCCACGCTCTGCTCGGCGGTCTCCATGCTGCGTCGCATGGCCTGCTTCTGTCTGTCTGGGTGTCTGAGTGTCTGAGCGGGTGGGCGTCTGAGTGTCTGAGTCTGCGAGCGGAGTCTCTCGGTGGCGGCCGCGGAACAATTGGCCTCCTTCGCGCACGACCGGCCTCGCTGCAGTCAGGTGAATACAGGAATGGGGACGTCAGCGGCCGATTGCGCCCGCCAGGCAGGCGTAGAGCGCAAAGAGCGCGGCGTCGAGTCAGCAGGCGATGGGCCCGCGCGTGCAGAGCCGCGGCGCCCGCAGTTGCGGCGACTCGCGCCAACTGGTTGCAGAGGCCATGCGCCGGCCAGTGGTCGGTGGTGCCGCAGTCCAGTCGGTGGCGCCACCGCCGCAGCGCATGTGAAGGCTTCCAGCAGCGGCACTGCATCTACAGCTACAGCTACATGTATTATACATGCAGCTACAGCTGCGTGTAAAGTACGCCGACAGCTACAGGTCGAGCATTGCTCGCTCGCTCGCTCGTGTGTGCGTGCGCGCCACGTGATGGCGACGGAGCAGCCGCTGCGTGCTTCCGGCGATGGTTTGGTTTCACGCGTGATGGCGTCGTCGCCCGAATCACCACGACATATATTACCGCGGTCGCCACGCTTGCTGATTTTTTTTTCCAGCCACATGCAAGGCGTTGGTGGTTAAACTAACACCCACCGTCCTGTGCTGGACGGTAAATGAGGTTGGTCGAGTGCTTGGAGGCGATGGAGTGCTGCCGTTGCGAGCCGTTCGTTTCCACTCGAGGGGTTTCCACTGGAAACTTTCCAGTGCCGCCGAAAGCCCGTTGTGTTGTGTGGCGCTAGAGAGACCGGAGTGGACCACACACAGTGGGAGGATCGACGTGGTGCGTGTCAATGCCGATGGCCGGTGGCAGCAGCCTCGCCAGGATGTCGACCAGCTGACCGGCCGACTCGAGCGAGCATCAGTGCAACAGGCCGTACCTGTCAGGCGTATGTAGAAGCTTAGGAGCGCTGGTCGACAGTTCTTGAGCTGCCATGGCGAGGTTACCACTCACGAGCAGCAGACTGGCAGCGGGTCGGCTTCGTACGTCGTGCAGCGCACAGAGCGCAGCGGCGCAGCTGGGGGGTGCACTAGTGAAGAATCCAGGCCAGCCAGCTTCTCCCCGTGCGCAGCATCGTCGTCGTCCTGGATCCAGGCTCGCAAGTACAAGAGGACTGCGGCTCGGCACGGCACTGCCAACACTGGATCTGCCATTTGCAGATCCCAGGTCGTGGAGAATGAGCACACAGCTGCTCGCTATGATGGTCATATCTGCGAGACGCATGAATGCTCGACTCGTAAGACACAAGGAGCGTAAACGGCGCGTTAGGGCTGATGGTGCCAAGCCTGAAGACCTAGGTTTTCAATACATGTACCTCGCTCATCCCTGCAGCTTCAAGGGAAACCTAGCGGCGCGGCCGCTTTGGGGATTGAGCTGCCGATCTCGCGTCACTTCCGTGAGTTGCCGGAAATCTGGGAACACTAGCGAACATCAGACGGCCGGGAGGCACGTACCGCCAGTCGCAGCTCTAGCAAACTCAGCATCTTGCTTGTCTCGTCCAAAGGCTTGCATAAGGCCGAACCAACAAATGCCCATGTACTGCAACCAACGCTCAAGTGCAGGCGAATCCCAACCATCGTTTTAGGCAGCCCCCTATTCGAGTAGCACTGCGCCAACCAAAGATCGCCAAACAGCACTGCTGGTTCGCTAGGGCCGGCACAACGTCATGAGCATGATCGCCGCCATTGCCGCCGCGTCTACCGGGCTAACGAGCGCCACGCCGCGTGTTTATTCTCGCCCGTTTGACATGGCGTCGCTGTGAATCACGGCGTGATGGTAGTGTTCGTGTGCATGCTTGCTCGGTGGCCCCACCGCTGCTGTGGCCTCGGCCTTGGCACTGCCAAGTTGGCAGAGCCAGACCTTGGAACATTGCAACTTGCAGTGCAATGCAAGTGCATGTACGCCTGCTCGGCTCGATCGCGAGCGAGGTCTTCAATCCGTTGATGGTGGACGTATCTTTGGCGGCGGACTCGACGCGCCACCGACTGCACACGCTTCCAGCCGAACAGGTCCGGCGCTGTCGACCAGCTGACTCGGGCGAAGATCCGCGCGTCTGCATGACGTGCGCGCACGTGGACATCGGCGGGCCACCGCTGGTCCCACCCTCGGGGGTGACCCCGCGGCTGGCGCTGCTGCCACAAGTCCATTGCTGCCAATCCTCGTCAAGCACGGCAACAGTAAATTGCACTGCCACGCACTTTCGAGACTGGCGAAGCTCTTTACATTGCCGCTAGCACAAAAAGATCTTGGCTACAGGTCTTCTACGACTCAAACTCAACGTCGTGAGCGAGAAGTACTGTAGGTGATTGTCTCCGGGATTACCAGCTTGCGACGGTCTTCACGCAGATACGGAGCTGGCGGCTGGTTTCGCGTCAAACTCTCGAGATGAAGTTGAAGTTCTCGGTGCGAAGAGCTGGCTCGTTTCAGTTGACACGAGCGCTTGTGGAAACCACACTTGAAGCAACGAATACTCGGACACCAAGTATCCGTATTGGCACCGGTACGCAGTTTGCGGATTTGCTTGATCGCGTCGTGAAACTCTGGGCAGCGCGTTCTCCTCCAACACCAAGTCGGCAAACGAGTTTGGGCTGGGCAATGCATCGACCAGCACCAGCGAATTTAGCCTGCACCTATTGACCTATCATATAGAAAAGTTATCTTGTTGTCAACGTTTCCATTATCATTATGGTAGCATTGGCAACAAGAAAACATTTCGCGGTACGTACATCATTTTTTGTCTGCGGTGATTTTCATTCTTGTTGCTTTTGTGGAGAATCTATTGATGTTTTAGCCGCGCAAACTCGAGAGAGAAATCTGAACTAGCACACTGTGCCATACTAACACCATAATAATATGGTCGAGGCTTGCTCGATTGGCTCAAAACTGTCTAAAATGAGCATGAATAGAAACCTAATACATAAGAGATGCAATCGCAAACGAACTAACCCGCTGGTGTCGTGATTCATCACGCTCTGCTATAATAGTCAGTATCACTTTTATTCATTATCACCACCGACCTCTACTGTAGTGTACTTTCACATTAAAATCAAAGATTACCTTAGGTTATGCGGATATTCCCTTGAAGTGCTTGAAAATTCAATCAGGAGTGATTCCACTGCTCATCGACCTTGTGGGATAGAAATACAGACATAAGACGTTTTTGGTCGGTTCGCTAAAGAAGACGTAAGGAAAGCTGCGATCTAGAATTTATGCGCGATCGGTGCTGCAGGAACTTCAGTCAATCTATTCCAGAAAGCTGACCTTGAAACTAGGTACAGTAGTGTTTCACGTTAAGAAAAAGTATTAGGCTGTCAAAATTGTCGATAACTGGCGTGAAATCGGCACTATGCGCCAACTCAAGGGGATTCCTAGTGTCCCTGTGGGAAAGGCCCCACAAAGGTCAAGCGTTCCTTTGAGGATTCGAGTCTCGCTCGGAGAGACTTCCGATACAAATGCCATGTAAGTCTATTTCCGACCCCCGACCTCCATCACTATATCCCCTGGGAACCCCATGCATCCACTACTACCCCAGATTTATTCGCCTGCAAAAAAAACAATATTTTGCATTATAAAAGGAACTTCAGAATCGTCACTACGACCAACTTCTCACTCGGATCTTTTAAAATCCTTGCGCTAATATGCAAGAATCTTCATGCAAGGACCAAACGTATTGCAACGCATACTCTCCCATACACTTCCCCGATATCTACCACGGAGAGGCGTTGCCAATCTTCCTCATGAAATTCCCCTCGTTCATGGGCACGTTGGCGTCACCGAAATTCACAGTGTTGAGAGAGCGCCGCGCTGCGTCGGTCATCTGCTCCCACATGATGAGGTCCTGGGTATCACCATCCTCGTCGGTGCTATCCAGCGCGTGATTCACGGGCCAATGACTCTCGTAGTTGACCTTGGCCGTGTTACCGGCGATAGTGCCGGCCTTCGGTGGGGCGTACTTGGAGTAGCCGCTGTGCGCAGACGGAGTGACTGCAAGAATCTTCGGGTTGGTAGTAGCCGGGTTGTCAATCCACACAATGACGTGCTCCCAGTCATGACGATGTCCCAGTCCGGTGGACGGCGAGTCCTTGGGGAAGTACCACGAGTACATGATGGCCCAGCGGCCTTTGTACCAAGTGGAGCGGCCGTACACCTGGGAACCCCAACCAGAGCCCTTGCAGCCAGCACTGGGGGCCCCATGCGTTTGAAGCCCGCCGCTCGTTTCGCCAGCAGCGTTCACGGCGGGGTACGGGTGGCATCCGTTGGTGATGTGGATCTGGGGCTTGAACTTGACGGCAGCTTTTTCGGAGACAGAGACGGCTTTCGGCTGAGCAAATGGACGAACTTGATCGTGATCAACGGCAGCGACGTCGGCAGCAGCAGCGATTGCGGAGACGAGGGTGGCGAGGAAGATGCGGGAGTTCATCGCCGAAAAGTGGTGGTAGGGTGGGCGCTGGAGGCTTGTTGGTTGTAAGCGAATCTTAAACTGAGCCGATCTGGTCATGGTATCGAACGATGCGCCAATTCCTGTCAAAGGAGCAAGGCTACTTGCCATGCACAGTCCAACGAAGTGCAGTAGAGTTTCCACAATGTGCTGCACCTACTTGTTGGTTGCCTGATCATAGAGAGTTTGTGTGCTAGTCGCGCGTGTGTACATGTACAACAGTATGAGGTAGCATTACTGTAGCACCACGGATGCGGCCATTACGGACAGAAAAACGCCGCGATGAACGCGATGAGTTGCTACACGTCCTTGGAAACTGCACGGTGTACTCGACTGTGTGACGTAAATATTCAAGCTGGTCACGGAAGAAAACAATATGTAGAGGCTAGTGCACGTATTATAGCAGTAGCATCACCCTCGAACCACGGCAGATCCGCATTTACACACTCAGCTACGATGTCGTGCCGAGCTAGTGTTTGACGTAATGTAACAGGCAGTAAAACGAGTGCTACATGTACGAGAATGCTTGCACTTTGTTGTAGTCGCCGCCAAATCGCATTCATATGATGGGGCATAGCCCCGCAGTAACCATGAAGCAACACCAGTGCACGAGCTGACAAAAATATTTTCCACGCGCACGGCGAACATACGTTCGCACCTGGCATGGGAACGAAGAAACCACCTATGAAAACGATGGTATACATGCATATGAGAGGCACTGGAGCTTTAGTAGGGCGGTGGGCTACCGCGTCACCCTCTTCATAGGTGCCACCGTTCTGCCAGGGAAGGTTGTTGGTGTAACTTATCAGCTATGGCGCCGTGTGCCATGGTGCTATAAGCCGTGATAGACCTGTGTATGTGTGTGTGAGGAGGGAGGGGGGGTGGCACAAGTTTCACTTGAATCGACCCGACGCGGTAGTTGAAGCTGTACTCACAACTTGCGCGACTACTGCAAACACCATAATCCTACTCTGGACTAATCTTCAACGATTGGGAGGTAGACGAGCGTTGTGTCGTGCAAGAAGAGCAAGCTATTTATCTAATAGAGACTTCCACTGGAACTCCCAGAGCGGCGGGCGTTTAGCCTATAATCCCATACTGTGGTGACTCAAAATCATCAGCTTGTGTGCTCACGATGGGCATTTAATCCGCTGTGAGCATGGAGAGAGAGCAGACTAGAATCACAAACTTGAATGAACTTGAATCGGCAATCGACACAGGTAATTTCTTGTTTGCTGTCTATACTATATAATAGTTGCACTAAAAGATCTGTGCAAGCGGGTGTATCTGGAAGTTGGATGACTACCCATTATCCTACGCTGGCCAGATTAATCTTCAAGGAGAGTTCATTTCTGTCAGTAAGATGCAGGATTTCATAAAAATATATAGCAATATCAAGAACTGGCATATTTTTCATACAATACATGTAATGTATTTCCGGCTGTCGAACTTTGCCAACATTAACTTCTTTTGGTGTTGCCACCCCGTGCAAAAACCTATTTCACGATTGAAAACCCACTCCAATATTAAAAACGATATGTGTGATATGTGCAAAGGTACGAGCTGGTGTATTTAATCCCGCCGACTTCCAACGTTGCTGAACGTTTTTTCAGCAACGCAAGGATTATTTTGTCGCCGCTTCGACAAGCGATGGCGCTGGTGCAGCTCGAGAACATTCTCTTTCTCAAGATGAACCGCCGTTTTTGGAACCTGTCGACGGTGCGAACGGCGGGTAAGCAGTTAGGTAGTCGCGCGCAAACTTGATTTCAGCTTGCTGCATTATGCAATAATGTATGTCTCCTCTCCCTCGGCCATTTTCCATTATCTATTTCATGTCATGTATAACATGTCATGGCAATAGTATTTTAGGAAACCCTGGTACGATGTCATCGTACCAGGGTTTCCTACCATTGTAAAACAGGGGGTGCGTGCAAACACACGCTGGTGGGATTGGCAACGTAAATCGGTGAGAAGAGTTGACCCACTGGAATCTGTTTTTTTTTTTGCTACAACATTCTACCAGGACAAGTGTCATGCCAGAAAATCGAGCCTCCCCCAAGACATGCTAGTAATGCTAGTAATGGTGTATCTAGGTGAGGAGGTGGGAGGTTGAAAGTATCGTAAAGCTCTGTCCAGACGAGAGAGGGAGTTGTAATAAGGGTCCGCGAGTGGGCGGATGCAAACAAACCGAATTTGTCCGTAAAGAAAATGTTTTTTCGAAAGAGTGATTTGATGGTTTTATTTGTTCGTAGAACACCGGGTTCTGAGGATGACTGGACGACACGGTCGTCAAAGGACTGTACTACCTCACATAAGAGCGATTGCATACGGTTATGGGCTGGGTTAAAAATCAAAAGACTTGGGGACCTGGTGTTCGATTCTCCCAAATACCCACCTTTCCATTCTCGAACGGTATTTTACCAACCTTCCTAAGGCGTATGTGCTCAAGAGAGCAGTTCAGAGGTCCTCTGTTTACATATGTAAACCATCGAGTTTTTTTGATATGCGCCTGTCAAAAATCGATCTTGGCTAGCCCACTAGAAGTAGATCTACCTCGACGGTCGCTTTGCTACAAGTTTGTCGTTCAAATCTCTTCAATGGAACGCATGGGAGAATGTCGATGGTGTCGCGAGAACTTTGGAAGCATTGAAGAAGCGCTGTTGGAAGTTCGAAGAAGAGGTCTGCGTGGCGAACTGCTAGCCAAGTCACAAAAGTGCTGAGAAGGCTCTGCTGAAAATACTGCGCGATTCGGTGATGAAGGACCCCCCCCCCCCCCCCCCCAGCTGACACAGGATCCATCAGGTCGAACTTACCGTTCACGCTGAAGGTCATTGTGCTCTCGCCAGCCAAGCTCATTAAAATCATAACGGAGTTGGCACCGAGAGTTGTACGTTACCACATCACCGGAGCACGGAGCCGATAATGCTGGTCATCCTGGAAGCTAGCTTGAAGTGGTCCGTCGACACATTCAGATCGAGGCACACAACAAGTGCCCCGGATAAATGCGTCCGAATTGTTAAAAAGCAGCCCAATTTTATCCTGTGCAGAGTTCGGTGAGCTGGCCCCCAGCTCTCCAGCGTAATTATTCACATTATAAATGGCTGCGAGCTGGATTTGAAGCTCCGAAGTAGAGCAGTTTTGGTCGTATTCGCTGATTTTGTAATGTTGAACGATTTCCGAAGCTGACGGACGTTGGCTAACAGTCCGCCAGTGGATGACATCATATTTTCTACCGTGCTGTTCACTGCTTGAGCTACTGCAGCCAAGAGGGCATGACCAAACGCGACGCTTTTCAATAACGTCTCGCGCGTAATATTGCTCGCGTTCATTTCGTCCGACACGTTCAGCAGGCTGCCATTAGCGAGCAACTCGCCACCATTGATCTTCGCGTACTCTACTACAATGTTATTCACTGCGACTCCAGCAAAACATGACCGTATGAAATGCTCAGGAGCACAGCCGATTTGTTTATATTCATAGCGTTCGTTGAGTCCAGCGAGCTCAGTCGCCCAACACTGACTAACAAGTCACCATTGGTTTCTTTAGTAGTTGTTCGTATTAGCTAAATGACATCAATGAACCTCAATTCAAAAACAAAAAAAGCATACACCATTGAGCTCTCCACTGTGCTTTGTCGATTAGTTCCAGCGCTGCGTTCCCGTAAACAGCCCCCTGTGTTACAGGGCTCCGCAAAATACAATACGATATTGATTTGGTGCTCCAGTCTTCGGCAGTTAATTTTCTTACTGTTTTCCACTAAGGTATCCATCATGTCGACAATATAAAACTCCTGAAATGAGGAACTGGCCGTAGTACTACAAGGTACCCATAACTGCACGCCCGACAGAGTGACATGTACGGGGACGACCCGAGGCAGCTTGAAATCATCTCCTCGAGCGTAGTATCCATGACAGCAGTACTGGGCAGAACGAGGAGCACTCTGCAACATCGGGGCGAGAATTGACAATGAAGTTCAGAACCTAACGGGGATCGTCCTGGTTGTCGTGCTTTACTGACTTGGGAATTTGCTTGGCAATTTCTTGATGCATTTCAGCCGACTGTAGCTTTATTATTTGAGCAGCCAACTACCTACTACACGCGTGCCCTATCTGCAATGCTGCGGCCTCATGCTCTGCACCACTGCGTCTCACTCGTCCTGCTCGTCTCCTTGTATGGCATCTGGCAGTCGACAGCTTTGCTTCTTTCATAAAACGATCGCGAGTCTCAAGGGTGCACAAGCTGCTGCTGCATTTGAGCCTGCAGCGCCTGCTGCTGCTGTAATTGCTGCGCGGCAATCTCCTGTGCGTGCTTGGCGCAGTGTCCATTCTTTTGAGCCCACTTAGTACATTGGGGGTATTCACAACGCTTGCCACCACCGTGACCACGGCAGAAGCCGCCCGACTGGCAACTCTTAGTACATCCCTCAAACTTGCATCGCACGCCGCCACCGTGCTGCTTGCACAGTCCTCGCGACTGCGCCGTCTTAGGACATCCTTCAACATTGCACGGCTTTCCGCCACCATGAGCAATGCACAAGTGGCCAGTCTGTGCACTCTTCATACATCCCTCGACCTTGCATCGTCGGCCGCCGCCATGCAGCTTGCACATGCCCTTGACACGAGCCGCGTGGTTGCAGCCCAGCGCTGAGCACAACTGTGTACCGTTCGCGTCCACCTTGACAGGCTTGCCGTTCTGTGTCGATATCCGCATCTGTTGCTGCGGGTGTCCCCCTCGCATCTGCTGCTGCTTCTGCGGAAGCAAGGCCGCCCCTGGTTGCATGAGCATGCTGGGGAATTGCGGCATCGGCTGGTTCGCGCCGACGTATCCGGGCGCGGACATCATGAGGCCGTTCTGCTGTTGCTGCTGCAGCAGCGCGTTCTGATAAAGCTGGTTATACTGTTGTTGCTGCTTCTGCTGCTGCTCCTGACGCAGCAGTTGTTGCTGCAGAAGCTGTTGCTGTTGCTGCTGGTACGCGAGGCTCTGCTGCTGCTGGTTCATCATGTCCATCGTGGGCAGCGTGCCGGACGCCGTCGTCCCGTATCCCTGGTGCTGCTGGTTGTCCATCGTATACGGGAAGCCCGAGAGGGGCGGTCCCGTCGGAGTCATATCCGTGTAAATTGACCGCGATGAGTTCAGCAGCGTCTGTGTGTCCACAAAGCCCGCCGATTGAGTGGGCGGCGCCGGTGCGCCAGTGGTCGCCGCCGCATTCGCCGTCGAGTTGCCGTTAGACCCGTGGTAATCCAGCAGATTATCCAGATTGTCCACCTGCACGACGTCGTCGCCTCCGTAGTCCTCGTTGTCAATCGCCGACACGTCCGTCTCGATGGACTCGAGCGTGCGCGCCAGGTGCTGGAAGCGGAAGCTGTCCTGGCTCGTCATGGGCTTCTGGATGGCCTGGTTGGACGTGGCGTTGAGCATGGCCTGGATGATCTCGAAGCTCGTGGTGCGCGTGCCCATGCCGCCGGCGCCCTGCGCGTTGCTCTGCGCGCCGGGCGGGTTGGGCGTCATGAAGCTGCGCATGAGCTGCAGGCTCGAGAGGCGCTGCAGCGTGCCGGCCTCGCAGTCCTTGTACACCTGCGTGAGCGGCTCGGGCGTGTTGCTGGCGAAGGAATTGTCGATGAAGCTCAGCAAGTGGCGCAGACTCTCCTTCTTCTCCGTCATGGTGAAGTCGTTGCTGCTCAGCAGCTTCTTGAGCGACGGCTTGGCGTCCGCCGCCGCCCTGGCGTTCTCCGAGTTGACCAGGAAGCTGCCGCCCGCGCTCTGCGAGCTCGAGGGCGCGCGCGGCTGCTGGTCCAGCAGACAGGCCAGCACGTCCTGGATGCTGGCCTCGCGGTGCAGCGGCTGGCGGAAGGCGGCGTCGCTCAGGTCGGGCGTGCGCGCCAGCTCCGTCTTCACCATGGCCAGGTCGCCGCCGGTGAGCGACACGGGCGCGTTGCGCTCGGCGGCGGCCGTCAGGCGCGCCTTCATCTGCGTCCAGTTCTGCAGCTGCGCCGGCGAGAAGAGCGTCGTGTCCACGCAGTCCATCATGCTGCGCAGCAGCTCCGGGTTCACGCCGGGCAGCTCGTGCGGCGCGGAGGACGAGGAGGAGGAAGGCGCCGGCGGGGGCACCGACGTCGGGTGGGGGCCGGCCGGGTGCGCCATCTCGGGCTCAAGAGTGATGGTCGTGGGCGCGGCGCGGTTGTGATTGTGGTCCCTCCCCCCAAGTGGGCGGAAGCTTCTTTGGTGTGCGGCACGCCAGATAAGAGGCGTGACCCACACCAGACGACATGTCGCATAGGTGTTGAACTTTGGATTTGGGGAAGGCGGCCTATTTATTTGGGGACGACAGGGCTCCACAAGATGTGGTGGCGGTGTGGAGCCATCGCCCTCCTTCGTAGCACTGCAATCTCGAAGGGAATTGATGCCTGGCGGAAGCTGTGGAGACTGCGAACAGCGAACTCAGCGGGCGACTGCGTGCCGCAGTCGCGCTTTCTTAATTGGAAGACCACCAATATACTACAATGTACTCATGTGCTATGCTACAGCATGTCAGCTGCGGTGCAATGCGCTAGCTACTGTAGCATCGAAGTCGGTTTTGTTGCAGTACTCGCACGCGTGGTCGGTTTTACTCGTGTTACGTCGGAGTCCAGCTCTTCTCAGCTTTATAATTGGGTATTTACTCTATTCGGGCGCTTTAGCGCGTTTTATGCTCAAGAAAGTATCCATTTTTGCCGGATGAGGCTGCTTTGTATAGGGTGGCGACCTCAATGAGGGCATAAGCATCGATGCCTTTGCGATGGTGTGCCACCTGTGCATTGAAGGCGAAAGTGCGAGCTGTGGTGGGCTTTTCGTGTGGTGCAGCTCGAAAGGGAACTGGGCGATATGTAATAGACGAAGTTATCGTAATACAGCTTCAATCAATAACGGTTTTCTATCCTGATATTGTTGAAGTATCCGGATAAAGAGGGTAATGATGGCACGCTAACATGTCGCAGATTTCGCGCGCCAGCATAATATCCTGAGGATACTCGCCGCCCAGCTTTGCCGTGCTACGAGTCGAGCGAGGACCAGGAGTACCAGACAGCGCAAAGACACTAGCTGACCGGATTACAGGCTATTGCCATCGCCATCACGGGCGACAGACCCGTAGGCCGAGGAAGATCGTTGCTGCTTGGTTCGCCTTTACCTACGTCTTCAACTTGCCCAGCGAATCGGATCCGACTGTAGCCATCTCGCGCACCGAAAAATAAACAACTTGCTTTTTGTCGCAGCGTGCAGGAATGCACGACACGAGAATCCTGGGATTTCGTCGTGTGGAGCCCAGCCCATTAGTAGTCGCACAGACAGCGAGTACTGTGGTATAGCTGGATGATCAGTGCGATCGGCCTATTCTGGGACTGCAACCCAGCTCGATTAACCCGCTCCTCCCCGTTTTGATGCACACAACCTCGACGCCCCATTGCAGACCGAGACGATGGACCGACTGGAACGTCTGCAGCGCATGCTGCTGCCGAGTGTCAAGACCGACCAGCCTACTTGCACGTTCGACGTGGAGGAATTGCGTGGACTCGTGTTCAGGGGGATCTCAGAGTCTGACACCTCTTCTCGAGGTCTAGCAAGCAGTAGCGGTAAAGCTGGTACGGACACGGCGTCGGACGTCCTCCGGCCGCTGGCGTGGCGCCTGCTGCTCGGCGTGGTCAAGGGAGACCCACGCGAGTGGCCCGACCAGCTGCAGTGTCGTCGAGATGACTACCACATGTGGAAGCGCGACTTGGTAGGCGGCACCGCCTCTCAGCGCGGGAATGGGGCCGCTCGAACAGAGGCCGAGCACCACAGCGACATTTCCCTCATGAAAGAGATTGAAAAGGTAGGATACACCTTGTCGGTGTGTCATTTACCTCGTTGGTAACCTGGTGCTGACCATATGACGGCAGGACGTGTTTCGGACGCGCAGCGAGCTGCCACTCTTCTCGGGTGGGGGTATCGTGCAGCAGCAGATGCTCTACATCCTCTTCGTGTTTTCCAGGATACACTCAGACGTTGGATACATTCAAGGCATGAACGAGGTCCTTGCGCCGATAATCTACGTCTGTAGCTGCAACCCCGCCACGGTGTCGGCGTCCGAAGTGGAAGCCGACGCGTATCTCCTGTTCGCAGCAGTCATGGCGTCGCTGCAGGTGCTCTACACTCGAACCCCGGAAAACCCGCTCAGCGGCGCCGATCTGCAGATGACGCGCCTCGCAAAGCTGCTGCGGCAGCACGACGCCGCTCTGTGGCAGCACCTGGTGCGTTCTACAATCAGCGCACTCTTAAACCCGCAATGCTAACTTCCGCCACTTTTGCCGAACAGAATTCCGTGGGGCTCACCCCGGACCTGTACAGCTTCCGGTGGTACATGACGCTGCTGGCGCGCGAGTTCCCCATGCCCGACACGCTCCGCGTCTGGGACGCACTACTCGCCGACCCGAAGCGCTTCAGCTTCCTGCACTACGTCAACTGCGCCCTCGTCCGCTCCCAGCGCAGTTTTCTGCTGCTGCACGGCTTCACCACGGACCTCAAGCGGCTGCAAAATCTGCACTGCTCCGACGCCACCCTCGACATCCGCCAACTTTTGCTCTCCGCAGAGGAGATGCGGCAGCTTGATCGAAACCTCGACCAAGCCGCGAAAATCTGCTGAAAGGTGCGGCGACGGATCCGAAATCAGTCCGAAATCCGCATCGGGCGCCCGAAATTAGGCCGGGAATAACAACCTCCAAGAATCGATACCACGTTGAATCGAATCGTCCGAAATTAGCACTGAAATTAGCCTAAGGGAAAATGGCTCGGCTTTGAAAATCGATAGTCGGCGAAACCACACCATGCACCCGAAATTAGGAATTAGCAAATGGCTTGGTTTCGAACTCGAAACCTAATTCCCGAAAATCAGAAATCCGAAATTAGGCTGGAAACAACCCATGTTGCAAGAACGCATACCCAGTCTCTCATCTCAAACAGGCGTACACAAGATCGCGCCATAGATCTTTCTGGATCCGGAAGAAATTGTTTTGCATACTTCCGCCGATATACAAGTTTGTGAGTAGTGCGGAAAGCTTTCTCTTGTGATATTCGTTTGTAAAGGTAGTTCCGGGACGAATGGGCCCAGTACAGACAAACCTGTTTATATGATCCTCCCTATTTGAGCCTTGCCATTTATTTGATGTAAGCTTTGTTGCTACCAAATATTTTACTTATTTTTTGTATAACCGCTGTTTATATGTATACAAGGTATATGAGTCACAGTTTGGAGGACCAAATTAGGTCTAACCTGTTTATTTGATTCACACTGTTCACGACCACACACTCTTCAAAGCCCCCACTGCTCAACGCCCAACGCCCAACGCAAGCCCCCTTCCCTCGCAATGTCTCCTCGCACCTGTCTGACGCTAGAACAAAAGCTCCAAGTGCACCTAAAGCTCAAGCAGAATCCTGGCATGAACAACCCCATGCTCGCTGCGTGGATTTGACAGCGATTTTATCGAAGTGGGAGGGCGCTGTGAGCGCTAGTGAGTATCTGGCAGTGGACGAGGACGTGCCTGCGCACGAGCCAGATGTGATAGTGGACGAAGCAGCAGGAAGTATGCAGTTTCGCAGGACGAGCAGGAGGAGGAGGAGGAGGACCAGGAACCACAATTCAACCTGCCATCGCTCTGAGACACTGCATGGAGCTGTCTGCATTTCTGCTTCAATGCGGAGAGCAGACTGATAGAGAACGAAGAGCTTTACAGACCGTGACCGCTTTGGTTCGGGAGACTACGGTGTAGGCAAAGCGGCAGCGAATTATGCGCGATTTCTTTACGTGCACCACATAACTTTTTTTAACTGAGTCCATTTTATATGAATCATTGTTGTAGATGGCCACCAACGGGGCCTCATATAAACAGGTTTGACTGTATTGGTATTACCTCTACCGGGTCCATTAAATAGTAAGGTGCTTCATTTCTGAGAGGCATGATTAAGGATTTAAAAATGCGTATTAATAATTTGTACGCATTTCTAAATCCTAACCGATCCCTGTCATGCCTGATATCTGTTTATAGATGATACGGGCGTGTCCACCGACTCGGTTCCCAGCCAAGTGTACAAATTGATATCCCTGTCAATCCTTAAAACCGACACTAGAGCCACCAAAAGTTGATGCCCCGAGGCCGCAGCCGCAGTCGCAGTCGCAGTGCCTCGCCCCCTCGTCATCGCCACCGCCGCCGCAGTCGCAGCCGCTCTCCGCCTCGCTCGGGGCGCCACAATCCGCGTCGTTACCAGCGCAGACGGCGCCGGGGGGACACCATGCCCAAAAAGAAGGACCGAATCCCCGACAACTGGGTCGACGTGGCCAAAATGGGCACTTTAGTGGGCGCCTCGAGGTTCGTGCCGCTGCGCGTGCCTCTGGACGCCAAGTACTTGACCCAATTTCAGAGTATCAGCGACGAGATTTGGGCACCCCGTGACTTTCTGGAGGCCCAGGACGCCCAAAATCTGAATGTCAAGATGATCATCGACCTGACCAATACGTTCAAGTACTACAATGGCTACGAGGAGTTCGAGGACTCCGGCGTGCACTACGTCAAGCTCCGGATCGAGGGCTTCAATGGCCCGCCCGCCGCCAAAGATGTAGCCAAGTTCATGGAAATCGTGGACGAGTTCGTGGAGAAGGAACCGGAAGGAGCCATCGCGGTGCATTGCACCCACGGCCTCAACAGGACCGGGTACCTCATCGTCAACTACCTGGTGGAGAGGATGGACCTCACCGTCACGCAGGCGCTGGAAGCTTTCAAGGTGGCGCGACCGCCCGGACTCGTCAAACACATGTACGTGGAGGAGCTGTACCAGAGACTGGGAAAAGAAGAAGAGGAGGTGCAACTCCCGGAACTCCCAGATTGGGCCAGTGCCAAGTACGGCAAGAGGGCTAAGGATGGAAAGCGTGGTGGTCATGGTGATCGTGGAAAGCGAGAGGGCTCTAGTAGACACGGAAATCGTGATATGCGCGACGGTGGCAAGCACGACAGTCGTGATCGTCGTGAAAATCGGGGCAATGCTGACGGTGAAGGTGGGCGTCATGACAGAGGTAGCAAGCATGGAAGGCGAGACGGACCTGGCAAGCGTGATAGTCGTGACAGCCGTGAAAACGCAGCTGACCGCGATGAAGGTGAGCAGAAGGACAGGCGCAACACTCATCGCGGATCTGGCAAGTGCAGCAATCGTGATAGCCGTGGAGATGTTGACGCACGTGAGAGCAGCAAAAGTGAGCGTGGCAGGGATGAGAAAGATGAAAAGCACAGCACACACTTGCGATTTGAAGCTGAGGTGGGTTAGCTTTGGTCTTGGAGGCGGGGTTACGGTAGCTGCTGCAATCGGGTATTGAATGTATCTTGGATGGCGTCGCGTCGTTTCTTGACAAGAACCTCGCGTGTTTTCAACATTTGCTGGAGTTCGCGAGTGAGCACGATGGACTGTCACGACAAAAGACGAAGTGGTGAGAAGGTAGTGGAGATAGTCGCGTAGGAGATAATATAGCGCCACCCCAG
Organism: Phytophthora cinnamomi; assembly: GCF_018691715.1. Classification (NCBI taxonomy): domain Eukaryota; phylum Oomycota; class Peronosporomycetes; order Peronosporales; family Peronosporaceae; genus Phytophthora; species Phytophthora cinnamomi. The sequence continues at coordinate 407,996 of NW_027150948.1, read as the reverse complement.
CAGCCCTGGCTCACCTTACCTTCGTGTGTGTTAGCTTCACGCAGACTCGGATTCGCGCTGGCTGGTCGCGTGGCTTCTTCTCGAGAATTTGTTGGCGAAGTGTTGGTGGAATCACATACCAATCGTAATGGTCTTTTTGGTCTAAGAGTGAGCGCAACGGGACCGTGATTTCACCTGCTACATCTTCACGTTTGGTGTCCACAACCTGAATGCAGAGCTCTTTTTGCGTTGACGGCACTGCTGTTATTTGGCAACGAAATTCCCACACGGGATTGCGATCTCCGATTCGCATCTCCGTCTTGAACACCTCTGTACTTTGAAGTACCGAGGACGACCGCAAGAAAACCCGTACGAAAGGATCGATCTACAACGGATGACACAAAGTGTTAGATCATTTATTGACAAGCACGGAGGAAATCAGTTTACCATGTCACAAATTCGTGGGTCGCGGTACGGCAAATTTTCTGCTTGCTCAACGAAAATATCGAGTGTGGCAAGACTCGCCCCGCTTGAATCCCTTGATATGCCGTTCGCCGTGTCGAAATGTTCGCTGCCTGTCGCTGCTTGCAGTTGGTCACACAGTTCCTTCGTGGACCATAGATTTGTGAGATCTGGCTTCGTGAACACGAGTATCGAATGGTTTACCTTTATCGACTGCTGAAAAGAAGTAAATTGCTCTTCAAGTTCTTCTGGTAGCTGATCAGGTGGTGGTCGCAGCGCTGTTGGTGGAACGTTTAGAGCCATGAGAAACTTCGATTTGGTACGCGCTATTTTCTTCTTTTTGGATGTCTTCTTTTTCTTCACAACTTGCGGCTGTGCGGGATCTGCATCAAACCAGTGTCGTGAACAAAACGACAAGATGTTTAGAATAACGACCTCAGGGATAAATCGTGGTCGTTCGCTCTCGCGAAGCTTGTCAACGGCGTCTTGGATTTCCAGCAGCAGTACTCGGCGCTCAGCATCGTATTTCAAATCGGCTGTCTCCAGAGACGAAAGTCGCCGTAAAAGTGTCGGCTCAAAGCTGCTTCCGCGTACATCTTGATCGTAGCGAATTTTGGTGTCCACGCACTTTCGTTGGAGTACTTGTTTTAACTGAGTGAGATCCCTGCGTGTGGCCACCTTTTCGGCTTCATAGGCGTCCCGTTGTCGTTTGCTAATGAGAGCGTATGCGAGGGAGACCCGTCGAAATTCTGTTGGGAAGAGAGATGCGTTCTCGATTGACCAGACTTGGCACGCACGTGCGATGACTTCTCGATTCGCTGCATCTTTCATGCAGTCGAAGACCGTCTCACCCTGCACATCCTCAGCATAAATTCGAGCACCTTTCACCGAAATTTGGAGTTAGAGAACAGCTTCATTACCCACAGCGTGCTGCAACAAAATTACCGTAGCGAAGAAGTTCCTTCAGGACAGGAGGCTTCGCGCAACTGGCAGCTTCCATTAGTGCCGTTCGGCCAGTTTTAATATGCGCATGGTTGACGCTGGCTCCGCTGGACAGTAATCGCCGAACAACCTCCAGATGGCCACTCTGACATGCTGCTAACAGCGGAGTCAATCCCATGGCCTTCAAACAAGCAACAAAGGCGATAACTAATCCGAGTCAAGTCGCGGAGCTCTCCGCAAGACCACGTACACTCTCGGCGTCGGCGCTGAAGCCCATGTCCAGCAGCTTTTCGATCCGGTCCAAGTTGCCTTGCAATGCTGCCTCGCGGATGGTCTGCACATTCTCTTTCTGCTCAAAACAGAGCGGGCGAACACGTCGGTTGTCTCGCTTCAACTGTACAAACTCACGAAATTTTGCGCACCTTGTTGCCATGGTAGAGGTCTTGCAAAAGCTGCTGGTTGTCGTTCTTCAATCTCGCTTGTCGCTCCTGCCGATTTCGCGTTTTCTCGTCCAGCATATTTTTCTCAAAGCGACGCATGGCACGAGCGATCTTCCTGCGATGCCGAAGCATCAACTCTCGCTTTTCCTGCGCACATTTCTCCTTGAATGCCAATCCCTCTTCATGGCGTTTCTGGCGGTCTTTCGAGCTCAATTGTGCTACTGGATCAGGGATTGGATCATTCGTAGCCTCAAATGTGATCTCTGGAATCTTAGCACTGTCATCAGCTGGATTCGCGATAGGATCTCGAGCTGCCAACAGCAACGGCTTCTTCCAGGACGAAAGACCCGTACGCAAATTGCAGTAGTACGCCAAACCACTCACAGCGTCCCAGCATTTGAGGTAGGCACTGTTGGCCAACTCCACCGCCTCTCGACGTGCACGGCGCGCTCGATACAGTGTCTGAAGACGCACGACAAGCCGCTCAGTCACCTCATTCACTACCGGAGCCGAGTCAGCCGCCATCTCGTCCAAGTTGAGATCCAGCTAAGAGGTGACTTTTTGGGGGGAAACTAAAAAAAAAAATTAAATGCGGAAATTGTCCTATTTCAATGAAATTTTAGTCGGAACATAACTAGAATTTCTAATGACGAATGAATCAAGCCCGGCTTTCGTAGCTGCACTGGTTGTGCCATGGCAAGGCATGCAAGCAGCATGCCGATACTAGCGCTGTTTGAAGCATTTGTAGGGATTTGGAGGTATGAGACATTTGATAGTGGTACAGACGGGATGCGTTGGACTGAGAAATCCAACTGGAGGGGGGACGAGAAGACTCTGGTGGCGGAATCTATCCGCTCATCACCTGAGCCACAGAGACCGACTGCAAGGACCGAAGGCGGTGCTTACTGCGCGCTCTCCCTGCCGAACTGCGCGATGGACAAATTGTTCTCACCCTCCCACGAGCCCACCGCCGTCTTGCCGTCCTTGTGGAGACGAAGCTACACATTGTGGAGAGATGGGGCAATACATACCACTCTACCTCCTCGTTTTCCGAATTTAGACATGCGTCGCATTCACACCAAGGGCAATCAGGCGGAGGCGCTGTTTTCGAGCGCTCATGCTAAGATGTGAGCTGCGTTCAAGTGAATAAAGATAGCATATTTATAGGTTTGAAATATCGATCTATCTGATGATGCTAGTTTCACGACCTGAAAATAAAGACCGCAATTACTTGGCTCGACGATTTTCCCCATTTTGGGCCCTTTTTTCCCTCTTCTTAACTGGATCGCCTGTTAAATTTAGTTGGCGAGTAATGTGACCGCGTCAGTCTTGTCGAACCGGAGTAATTAAAATACAAGACACAAATGCGCATCTTCACTCTGAAATCAAATGGCAGGAGAGTGATAACGATAAGGTGGACCCCCGCTTCCGTAGCGACGCACGCATCTAGCAACACCAGGCACCGCGAACGATATCCATGCAACCAGAGGACCGCCGTCCGGTTCGAGTTCACGGCGACTTCCGCATTTTTAACCTTCCCACCGTTGGACGGCAGCCCGACAGTATCGGCAGCGGGTAACTTTACTTGGTCTCCCAGTGACGTTACCCTACATCAGAAAACCAATTAAGAGTACGCGAGGGAGGCTGTGAGTAGTAGTAAATCGTTAGAAGTCCTATCGGTGCTAGCACCTAGCTCTCCTAGTGTCTGTGCTGAAGAATCCAAAATCACACGCAGGTTGTCCACCGCGAACACGGGTAATAAGGTCGATGCAGTCAGGTTAAGCGTTCACTGCAGCGGGAACAAAACACGCCTCAGCTCCAACTCGCTGTTGCTATCCCCAACACCTACGGCCTTACAAGATGGCTGGAGACGGCTCCACAAAGTGGTGCTACCGCTTTGGATGCCATTGTGTTTCATGCTGTGTGGCGCCTTCATACTTCCAAGAAACAGAAGCTCAGCAGCCAAGCGTCCCAACACTAGTTGCTTCGTTTGGAAGGCACCGCCGATTCATTTACCACCACTCTGAAGGATTAAGCATCAACGGAGCTATTGCCTCAACACTTCAACGGTTGGGATTTGATAAACCCACGTTTGTTTTGGGTTGGATCGAGCGCAGCGAGCCTTTAGGGTTTTTAGGATCGCGCAGAGCGCGTGGCAGGGTGGTTCCTTACACTCGCAAACGGTCGATTTCAATAAATATCCCGATGGTGTGCTGAGCGAGAGGATGCCTTCAGCAACAACTGAGTTTGGTAGATGTCTATTGTGCTGGCTCGTAGCTTAAAAGCTAAATAACATCACGTGTTGAGGTGAGTACCTGTAGCGCGTCGTAAAATTGACATCCGAGGCGGACATTCAAGAATTTCCTTCGTCTCTGCGACCGAAAAATGCGTCTCCGTTTCCTGGTCGTGCTGGTGGTTATTCTCGTCGCGAACGAGATGAGAACATCACCCGCGCTGAGAATGCTGCCCCGGTCAACAACGACACCCCATCAGCAGACACCAAGCTTGTTCAAAACCAAACTCTCCACCTCAATGTGCCTAGGAAACTGCTGGCGTCGCCCGTGGTCTACATGCGCCGTATTCGGCGACTTCGAAAATCAACCCGCAAACATCGGAGAGTTTTGCAAGTGTAGTGAAGAGTTTCCGGGACCTGTCGGAGCGGGCAAAGGGCGACGATGCTCTCTATTGTGTGCAATATTACGTCCTCCCCGTCACCCCCAGGCCTGGGCCGTCCTGGCCAGCACCTCCTGGGCGATGTCGTGGTACATCTGCGCGTGCTTGAGCGGCGACGGGAACTTGTGGCCCTCGTCGTGCTCGAAGCGGACTCTGCTCGCGGCCGCGAAGCTGCGGAAGAGCTTCTCCGCCTTGGGGGCTAGCGGGTCCGCCCTCCCGACCACGTGCACCGACGGCACGTCGATGGCCCCGTCCGCGGACGTGCGGGCCGCGTCCAGCAGCTGCCGCGTCTCGGGCGTGCGCGGGTAGAATCCCCCCACCAGCACGCAGACCCTCCAGGGCACGCGGCCGACGGTGGCCAGGTAGTGCGCCGTCAAGAGCGTGGCGGCGGCCGCCCCCTGGGAGAAGCCCAGCACGGCGTCCACGCCGCCCAGAGCCTGCACCTGGCCCACCAGGTAGTCCAGCGACTGCTCGAGGCCCTCGTAGCGGTAGGCCGCGCCGTCCTCGCGCCGGAGGGCGTCCCACCACTGGTAGAACGGCCCGCTCTGGCCGTAGAACGAGCGTACCAGCTCCGGCGCGGGGCCCGAGGCGGCCCACGGCGCGTCGATGCAGACCAGCTCGGCCTTGGCCGCTTCGCCAATTTCAGCCTTTGCACCCAATCTCCAGATACCGTATCCGTCTCCACCTTCGGAAGGTACGGCGAATAATATCTCCAGTGGTGTTGCTGTAAAACGTGTTATTTTGACCAATTATAACTCAATATATTTTTTATTTCAGGGCCATCTCCTGCTGCGTAGCGAACACGCTCTACATAAGTGTCACGGCGATGACCGCATCTCCCGAGCGCAAGATGCCCACCGCCAAGAGCACGATCCCCACGCACACGGAGCAACTTGATAAGAGTAGCGAGTGCTACTTTTTGCTCCATGCAGCATAGCTTCTTCGCCGCCACCTCCAGTTCCCTCCATCTCGTTGACCACCATGGCGGCTTCAAGCCACGCCAGCGCGCTTGGCGCTCGCTAGTAGCGAGTCGCAACGAATCATGATCGCTGGTATGACGAATGGCGAGCAGTACCTTTCTTCCAGAAAGAGCGGCACTCACGGGTGGGGATCGAAGGTTTGGTTTGATTGGCTGCTGATACTTACTTACTTTCCAACCGTGAGAACCCCTATCAGTCTCCGCCGTGACAATAAGGTAGCCATCCTGCCACGGAACGCTTAGATCCGAGAGAAACTTAGAGTACATTCGAATGTATACCGGTGCGATTGTTTTGACGTGCTGGCCCGCCACATTGCTATGAGTACCGGTACATATAGCAGCGATACCATTGTATGGCATTGTATCCAAGGTACATTTTGTGTACATACTACAAAAGGTGTACACTGAAGGGGAGATAATAACCTCTGTGAGATGGAGTAGGGCGCTGAGCGAGCACCCTGCAACCGCGCACTCTCCTCTCGTGCCGTGAATACGTCTTCACCGTTGTCACTGTCAAAAGCGTCGATGAACCGTTGGCAAGCGCCTTGTCAGCTTCCTGTCGTGTAGTTCTTAGAACGGTACCTTGATCTCGCGAAGGCTGCGAGCCATCTTACCGAAGGGATTGTAGAAGTAATATAGCAGTGTGCGTTCGATCTGTGTGCTTGTTATACGACAAAGCGACAAAGTACGCTTGGTGCGCGAAGCCTTCTATAATGGTGATTACGGTTCTCTAGGGTTGCTTTTTGGAATTGGTTCAAAATTACGGACGTAATTTGTTAAAAAATATGGTGACCATTTCGGTCGGATCGGCCAAAAAGCTATTAATCCTACCCCCCCCCAACAACAACAACAACAAAGTAATCTAGTGCAAGATTAGCAGTAGCGCACCTTTAAATTTGTTTTTATTCTTGTTTCTGGGCCTCTTCTTTGAGAATGAGAGGCGGAGGGCCATTGAGCATCTGGCTAAGAAAAACCTAATGAGGTTTTTTGTTGACTTTTTTTTGTAAACGTTGTCTATCACGAGATCCAAAAGAGAAACCCTGTACCGTAATCGACGGGTCGAGTCGCACTGGGACTCGTTGATTTCGGTACTGGACAGGATTTCTCGTTTGGATCTCTTGAAAATTACCCATTTGATCCAGAAATAGCAAGTGACCGGGAAAATGAAACTGGCAAAAGTCTGTAGCTGTTCTAAGATGCATGCATCTTATTAATTTGATGTACATTTGATGCATCCTCTCATGGCGGTGAACTCCACCTTACTCCACCGTGGAGTAAGGTCACCTAATTATATTGCGGGTTCTGCTTGAAATTTCCCGGCCCGATTGATTGAATCGACCGAGCCCAATCGTCCCGCAGATCGCCCGAGGTCCTACAAATTTCTATATTATGTATTTAAGTACTCAATCGCCGTGATCGTGGCTCATGACATACGGTTTTAGCTCGGTCGATTGTCCAATGACTTGGCATTTGTATATGCAAACTTTCGATCGATTAGGCCGATCAGCCCGGTTTGGTAAATACAGTATGAGGGGAACTCGCAATACATGTACACTAGTATTACACCATGCTCTTTCGCGAAAACACGTGGATGAGGAGCAAATCGGAAAAATAAATCGCATCTGTCGGCATGCCATCATCATTTAATTCATAGAGGTTTCGTATGTATAACAGTATAGTAAGTTGTAGTAGTACTTAGAATTCTGATGCCTTTGGGCTGTTCCCTTTCTATTCTGATCCAAAATATTCATCGTTTTTCTAAATGTAGAAGCTGTTGCGATGTGGACGAAACCTGTTATAGGAAAAGATACACCTCGTCGTCGGGGGAGGGACGGGGGGGGGGGGGAGGTCTATTTGAGGCACTGCAAAATAGAGGATGATGGAGGCCGGGCAGCCCGGCCCGGGCTGCGTGAAATGAGTACTGGGATCTGCATCGAGGGGATTCAACGACAAAATTCCAGTTTTGCCTCCGTGACACCATGAACCTCGCAAAACCCACTAGGATAATATTATGAAGAATATTATTCAACACCTCGTGATACCTATGCCTGGCTATGCTATTTCGCGCCTGTCTGGCTCGATTGTATGTGACTATCCGTCCTAGTGTTTTGCCTCTGCAGCTACTTTGTATACAATTTCTCAAGTAAATGGGGTGACAGATACTAGTCGACTACGAGTGGGAGTAGGCGCAAATGATGCCGCGCAAGCGTCAACTTCTGCAGCCTCTAAGTCGACCGCACGACTCGCCGTGAGCTCTCTTATGTAGCGAGATTACTAGCCAAGACCAGGTAAAGCTTGGTCCGACCGACCAAGGTGATCTTGGCGCGCAATGACATGAGTGTGACCTTTTGTTTTGACGTTTTCCCTACGGTTGTGGTAATTTGATTGCATCCGTTTGGAATCTTGCTGTTCGTGAAAAACAGGGTGATTATATATAGTCTGCGAGGTTATTAGATGTGATGGCTGTGCTATTGAGGCAAAACACTGTATTAAGGTCAGGACTTATGTCGCATCCAGCACGCATTCGGCAACTCGCTTCATTCCAGCAAAACGTCTACTGTACGCAAGAACGATGAACAAGTGCATGCTCCATCTTATGATGGCGCTCCTTGCCCTTCTAGTGGGGGGTGAGGCTCTCTCGGCACCTGCAGCGGATTCCCAGGTTACGTTATCGAGTACGATCCTCTCAGGAGAAAGCCGCGGGGTACGGGCAGACAACGACGCCATGCGGTCGCTTCGGGGGCTCAAAACGACGAATGGTGCCAGCGATGCAGAAGAAAGAGGCATGTCGGGGCTTGCGGAGAAGGTGAAGGTTTGGGCCACCAAGTCAAAACTTGGTCAAAAGGCGCAGGCGTGGATGCAGATGAGAAAGGAGGTGAAAGCTGCGCAACGAGTGAAGCTGGCCGAAAAGCTGATTGCCGATAAAGCCAAAGTCGAAGATATATATCGACGGACCAAGATCACACCTGACGACTACTTCAACATCATGGGTTTCGATTACAGGTATCGTTTCGGTCGTATATCTGACGACGTCTACAACTACTATCCCGGCCTCAAAAAGTGGGAGGCGTACGAAAAGTATTACCACGTTATTCGTTCTACCAAGCGTATCAAGTTTCCGTGAGTAGGACACCCTCCTTCCCTGCACTGAAATGCACTCGATCTGGAATTCGCGGCGTGGATCTGGAATTTGCCTGCCAAACACTAGCAAGTTGAAGGCAATAGCACATCGAGTACAGGGTACCTACCATTAAAGAATCGGGCAAACGATACCTAATACACGTCAAGTGTACTTCATCACGCGGGTTCTGGAAGTGGGAAATTGGCTAGCGAGGTAAATGTTCGTAGTCTTCTCACAAGCGATCAACTTCAGCTTCGTCGTTTCCCCTTTATAAATGCTTACTCAGGTGAAAATCCCACCGTAGTAAAGTATTGATTCACAAGTCTATACGATTCGTTCCCGAGGATCGGTTACCTAGTAGAGCTGCTGGAGCTCGCGCAGTGCGACCAGACTCTTCTCCGTCGCGTGCAAGTCGGTCTGCAGCTGCGTGAGACGCTGCGCGTCTTGAGCTTGAACTGACTCGGGCACCTTACTGGCGTAGTGCGGGCCTTCTTGGCGGCGGATGAGTGCTTCGGCAGCGGAAGCACTCTTGAAGGCACGCTTTTCAAGCCTAGAGATCTCGCTCGCTACACGCTGCGTCGTCTCGGCATCGTCTGGTACTGCTAGCATCACTACAAGCATCAATTTAACGGACATGCAAATACGTCAGTTCGGGATATGAGTTTACTTCGAAGTACCTCACAAATTGTTCATAGGCAAGAGCGAACCTCGACAGGAGTCAGACACGGAGTGCGTCAGCACGTGAGGGGACGACAGCGACGACGAGCCATCGCCCGTAACGGTGATGTCCACATTCACACGGCACTGTGTTTCGAGGTCACGCTGCGCGTCCTTCAGCTCGGAGTGCACAGTCGCGTTGGAGCACACTATGCGAATCGTAGGGAACTCGCTGTGGCAAAGTACGGAAAGATTGTAAGAACAATGGGGGTATGACGGTGAGAATCAGCCCATCGACGAGCGTACCTGTCACCAACAGGAGTCGCATTCGGAGCCAGGACTTTGACGGTGTGCCGCAGCGAGCGGATTCCATGAATCACGTCGATAACAAGCTGAAGGCAAAAATAAATAGCTGAGATGGAGTTGCAGCATAAATCACTAAAAAAAACTTACCGTCATCCTTTCCTCGACATCTGCATCAATCCAAGAGCTCATGTGAGCTTCTTCCGGGTAATCGGAGCACAAAATTGAGGTTTCCACGTCCTGTTCACTTGGCGATGTAGTGAGCGGGTCGGCGTAGCGGATACGCTGCCATAACTCTTCCGTGACGAACGGGGTGAAAGGGTGCAGCAAACGCATCGAGTAATCCAGGCACCGATGCAGCGTAGCTTGAGCGCAACGCTTCTGTGCATGCTGTTCTTCAATGGCGACGCCTTCCTCCAAACGATTGCCGTAAAGCACAGGCTTGCTGAATTCGATGTAGACATCGCACAACTCCTGCACAAAAAACCTTTGGATGGCCGCAACACTGGACGCGAGCTGATTCGCAGCTATTCCATTGTTCACTTCCGACACTACAGCTGCCTATAACCCCCAATAACGCAACACAAGTATTGTGAGAGAGAATGCATCATTCCAATAGCGACTTGCAGGTTTTTACTTACCAGTCGACTCATAATCCACCGGTCTGCAATAGTCATGCCTTCACGCAAATGCGAAAGGTCTATCTGTTTGCCCTTTGTAGCATTTGTGTCCGTCTCTAATAATGGCAAAGCGTAGCGAACAGCATTCCACACCTTGTTGCAAAAATGGCGGTACGATACGACGCGCTGGACGTCCATGTTGATCTGCCGGCCTTGCTGCAGGTACGAGGCCAGAGTGAAACGCAAAGCATCAGCACCACACGTAGGAATACCCGAAGGGTATTCCTTCTTCAGTTCTTTCTCGGCCTTCTTCAGCTCGCGCGGGCTAACATTTCCACCCTGATCAATTCGTGAAAATCGTCAGTACAAATCGCACGCTATTAACATAAATGTATCACCTTGCTTCAAGTCTTACCTGCAAGTCCGTGAGTAGCTGTTCCAGGCTGATGCCATTAATCACGTGCAACGGATCGATGACATTTCCAATACTCTTTGACATCTTCCGCCCTGCCTTATCACGTACCATAGGGTGCAGCAGCACCTTATCGAACGGCACGCGCCCGGAGAACTACAGGCCCAACAGCACACAACAACGTGTAAGTGCACGACTTGATCTCAGCCATCTTGAGGACTTTACAAACCTCTTCGCAAAGCATTGCCATCCGCGCAACCCAAAAAAATAGAATGTCCGAACCAGTCTCCATTACATCCAGCGGGTAGCTGGAAATCAGGTCTTTCGTAACAACTTCATCATTGTTCACATTGGGCCATCCCTAATAGCATCAAATTGAGTTAACAATGGAAATCACGCGGTAAGCAGAGTCACGGCAGCAACTTACAAAAGCCGACAGAGGAAGCAAGCCCGAACTGAACCACGTGTCGAGCACGTCCACATCTTGCTCTAGGTCGTCATCCTGCAGTTTGCATCCGATCTCAGCCTCAGCCTTCTGTCGGGCCTCCTCCAAAGATGATGCAACAAACCACTGGTCGCTCGCACCCGGCGTACCAGCCGTACCAGGTTTTAGGCGGTACGCTGGGATGCGGTGACCCCACCACAGCTGACGGCTAACGCACCAATCCTGGATGTTGTCCAAGAAGAAAAACCACGTGTGTGCATGTGACTTGGGCTCGATGGTCATCACTCCGTTGCGGACGTTGTCAGCGGCGCGCTTAGCCATGGCGCTGCAGTCCACGTACCACTGCGGCATGAGCAGCGGCTCGATGATGTCTCCCGAACGCGAGCAGATCGACAGGGCAGTCGGGTGGTCGAGCTACAGTACCAAAACAAATGAATTAATGTAGGTCAAAATCAGATGTGACCAATACAGAAGGCTCATACTGGCAGGTATATGTCCACACACCTTGTCCACGTATAGATCCATGGCCTGCAGCTCCTCGACGACGCGTTTGCGCGCGTCGAACCTGTCCATGCCAATGAACCTTTCATCGATGTTGCCGCACAGCTTGCCATGCTTGTCAATCACTTCAACCTCGGGCAGCTCGTGGCGCCGTCCGCACTCGAAATCCTTCGGGTCATGCGCCGGGGTGACCTTCACCACACCTGGTCACAGCACCCACACATCAGTCTTCGACCGTAAGTAAAGTCCAAAGCACCTCCTCCCTCGTACCCGTTCCCAGCTCCATGTTCACCAGCACTTCGTCGGTGACGACCGGGATGCGTTCCTTCGAGAACGGGTGCACCACGAATTTCCCATGGAACTTCCTGTACCTCTTGTCGTCCGGGTGGACCGCGACCGCCACATCTCCGAAGATGGTCTCGGGTCGGGTGGTGTCCACCTCCACGAACTCTCCCGAGTCCGAGTCCGCCACCTGGTACCTGAACCTGTGCATGACGCCGAACTCGACGGGCTCCGCTCGTCCGGGCAGCGTCTTGTTCGTGGCCTTGTCCAGCTGCTCCAGGTCCACCTCGATGTCCGAGATGGCCGTCTGCAGCGTGGGGCACCAGTTGACCATCCTGCGTCGCCTGTACACCAGGCCCTTGTCGTGCAGCTGGACGAAGGCGTCCACCACGGCCTGCGACCGCTGCTCGTCCAGCGTGAAGTACGGCTGGTCCTTCTTCACGATGGCGCCCAGACGGTCGATCTGGGCCGTGATGCGGCCGCCGTACCGCTCGTTCCAGGCCCAGACCTGCTGCACGAAGGCCTGGCGCCCCAGGTCGTGGCGCGACTGGCCCGTCTCGCGCAGCAGCTTGCGCTCCACGACGCTCTGCGTGGCGATGCCCGCGTGGTCCAGGCCCGGCAGCCAGCGCACGTCGAAGCCGCGCATGCGGTGCCAGCGCGCGATGGCGTCCTGGATGGTCACGGTCAGCGCGTGGCCCAGGTGCAGCGCGCCCGTGACGTTGGGCGGCGGCAGGATCATGCTGAACACGGGCGGCGAGGGTGTAGCCATGCTCTCCAACTGTGGGTTCGGCTGCTGCAGCGCCTGCTGCCAGTGCGCTTGCCATCCACGCTCTACAACTGTCGGGTCGTACGTGGCGGCCAGGGGCAAAGTCTTCACGCGCTCGCGCAACTCGCTGGAGAGCGGGATGGAAGGCAAGGAGGGGATGGACAGAACCGCCGAGCGATGCAGCGTCGAACGCATCCCCAGGCAGCGAGCGAGCCGCCCTGTGGGGAGAGCTACGCGCCGCGACGCCAGCCCCTGGAGACACCCGCGCCGTGCCAGCATCATGCTCGCGAGCCACAGAGCTGCTTAAGTGCGGTCTAAGTCCGCGTATACTTTAATCAAATCACACATTCTCCTTGGATCTTGACCGAGAAATACCGGTAGATTGTAGTATAATAAATAAATTAATAAAATTTGCCCCAGCCAAGAACCCTATTTCAATTTTTCTGTTTGTTTTTGGCAAGCCCACTTTTGGCGTTACTTATTTGTGGACCATTTCAGCATGTCGGTGCTGGTGGAGACGACGGTGGGGGCGCTGGTGCTGGACCTGTTCGTGGCCGAGTGTTAAATCACGGTAAGTGAGCTGGAGCTGGGAAATGAAGAACTGATGCATTATCTAACCTGTTTCCTACTCCTGTGCAGAGAGCCGCGCCTCGCAACCACCGCGCCGCCCTGCAACCCTTGGTAACCACTGTGGCTGCGACCACTCACGCCCGCAACCGCCCGCAACCGCCCGTACCATCGCACGCAACGACTGCGAGTTCCAACACTCCTTCTCGCGCGGTCACGTCGTGAGCATGACGAGCACCCGAAGTTCCTCGACCCTCGGTGCCGGCAGGGTCTTCGTCAAGATGTCCGCGCGCATCAACTTCGACTCGCAGTAGCTGACGTTCAGACCCTTGTTCCTGGACAAGTCCTTGATAAACTTCAGCCTTATATCGATGTGTTTCGCGCGCCCGGACGTGTCTTCGCCTTCTATCTGCTTGATGGCCGCTTGGTTGTCCACGTGCAACTTGTACGGTACCTCCACCTTGATCCCTATCTCACTCAGCAGCTCGACGATGCCTAACATTTCGGCCGTCACCTGCGAAGCTGCCACGAACTCCGCCTCCATGGTCGACAAGGCCACGCTGCTCTGCTTCTTGCAGATCCATCCGACCACCATGCCACAGACCATCAGCACACCGCCGCTCACCGACTTGCGGTCCACGCGGTCGCCGGCGAAGTCGGCGTCGCTGTACCCTTCCACCACAATAGTGTCCTCGCTCATGCTTCCCCTGGGCGCGTGCATGGCGAACTTAGTGTCCACCGTCCCTTTCAAGTAGCGCGCAATCTTCTTAGCTAGTCGCCAATCACTTACGCGAGGCTCGTGCGTGCGCCTCGTCACCCGATGCACAGCGTAGGCAATGTCCGGCCTAGTGCACCGGGCGACCCACAACAGACTGCCGACCAAGGACTGGAAGGTCTACACCGTCGGCCTCTGAGGGCTACCTGCCCCGTCATTCGGTAGTAGCTCTCCATCGACATCACTCTCGTGCTCGCCACCAATAGGCACCCGCACTGCCGACGCCTCGCTCAACCCGAACTTGTCCAGCATCCCCAGGATCGCTTGGCGCTGCTCGAGCAGCCACCCCTTGTCCTTGTCGTACTCGAACCCGATGCCCAGGAACTTCGAGACGACTCCCAAGTCTTTGAGCTCCAGCACAGCCATGTCCTCGAAGAATGCGTCCACGCGAGCGTTGCTTGTACCCGTGACCAGCAGGTCGTCGACGTAGACGCCAACAAGCGTCACACCACCCGCGTCGCGCTTGTAATACAGACAACCGTCCGTGTAGCACTGGCAGAACCCGAGCTTCACCAGGATCTTGTGAAGAAGCCTGTTCCACAACCGGCCAGCCTGCTTAAGGCCGTACAGACTCTTGATCAAACGCAACGCAAGTTGGCCCTTGTGCTTTACCCCAAGCAGAGCGAGCAACTCGTCGGGGATCTCCATCCCGTCCGGAATGTAGAGGTAGATCTCCAACCCTTCCTCCTTGTCAGCCTTGACGTAGGCACTTGGCACATCACCGTGGCGCGCCGGCACTTCCCAGACGTGCGCCATCACAAAGATCAACTTGCCGGTGGTCAAGTCCAACACGGCCGAAAAAGTCACGATGTAATCGATCCCATACTCCTGTTCATTTCCGCATACCACAAGCCTGCCCTTGTAACGCTCTACCGTGCCGTCAGCATGCGTCTTGGTCTTAAAGACCCACTTCGTGTGCAGTAGTTTGCTGTTCCGAGGCCTCGCTACCACCTCCCAGGTGTTGTTGCTCTCGAGCGCCTCGAATTCAACCTTAATAGCCTCCTTCCACTTGTTCGCACGCGCGTCCCGCATCGCCTCTCGATAGTTCCTCGGGTCGGGCGTCACGACGGCATGCACCACTTGGACCGGCACGTGCTTGGCGCCCATGTGCCGCGTCTGCATTCTCGCTGCTGGAGCAGCGCTGGCCATATTGGGGCGAGCTGCTCCCCAGCTCCTTCTGACCCTTGGTCACCTTCAGCGTCTTCACCGACGCCATCCGTGCCGTGTGCCTTCTTTTTCTTCTTCTTGCCCTTGGCCTGCTTCTTCTTCTTTTTGGGGACCTTCTCCTTCTGCTGCGTGGCCTCCTCACGCTCCTCGACCGAGCGCCACAGCTCGGGATCCTCCCTCTTCAGCTGCGCCTGCAGCTGCACATTCTGTTTGCTGTCGAGCGTCTCGACGTTCTCGATGTGCTGGGTCGTCACCACGACCATGTCCTTGGGGATGTACACCTTGAAGCCCTTGGTCTCGTCGTTCTTGCCGACGATCATGCCCACCTCGGCCCTTGGCTGCCAGGCCTTCTTGCCTGGGTCTCGGTACACCGTGCACGGACTGCCGAAGGTCACGATGCCCGCCATGTCCGGGCACTTGCCCGTCAGAACCTCAATGGGCGACATCCGTCTGGTGTTGGCGCTGCACGCGCTGCGGTTGAGCACGTACGCGGCGTACTCGACCGCGTACCCCCAGAACTTCAACGGCAGCCCGCTCGCGAATAACATGCAGCGGGCCATGTTCAGGATTGTCCTGTGCATCCGCTCCGCCTTACCGTTCGAGGCCTGGTTGTTGGCTTCACTCACCTGCCGACGCACGCCGGTCGCCCGACAGAATTCCTCGACGTTCATGCACTCGCCCCCGCCGTCGGTGCGCAGCACGTGTATGCGGCAATTGTACTCCTTCTCAAAGAAGACCAGGAAGTGCTCGAACTTCTTTGTGGCCTCAACCTTGTTCTTAGCTAGGAACGCTCTCACGTAGTTTGAGCTGTGGTCCACGAAGTTGATCATGTAGCGGTTTCCGTGCCTGTCTCTCGGGGTCATCGGCCCCTTGATGTCACTGCATATGACACCGCCGATCTTGTCCACCGGGGCGTTCTGGCCCGTGTCCTTCTTGGATTGATTCACCTTGTGCTGCTTGCCTTGTGCACAAGTGAGGCAGTTCAGCCTGACTCGACTGGTCAGCTTGACGCCCGAACCCGGAGCGTCCGCCATGCGCTCCAGCGTGTCGAACGCGAGATGGCCAAGGCGATTGTGCAGCTCGAGTAGCGTGCACTCGGTCACCGCATCGGCGCTGATGCCGCCGCTCTCGACCGCTGCCATCACTGCATTCACGCGCTCCTGCTTGCCATACCCACCGAGAGTCTCCACCAGCAGTACACCGTTGGCGCGTCGCACCTCAAAGATGCGCCGTTCGTCCGACTCACGCATGACGTAGCTCCTCTTGTTCAGCCTTGTAAGGTACACCCCTTTTCCTCAAGCAAGCCGTAGCTGATGATGTTATTAATCACTCCCTTGCTGTAGTACACGTTCGTCAAGTCGACGCGGCTCTCGCTGCCGTCCACCACGGTGCGCAGCTCCACCGTCCCTCGCTTCGTCACACTAAGCACGCCTCCGTTGGCGGTGCTCCACGAGTCAACGTAGTCCACAGTATCGCGCAGTAGACTCTCGTCGTTCACCAGGTGAACACTCGATCCACTGTCCAAGATCCACACGCCATCGTCTGCCAGCCCACGGGTCGTACATGCACTGCTCACAGCGAGCGTCACCTTCCCGCCCTTCGGAGTCTTTTCACCAGGGCAGTCGCGCTTCATGTGGCCTTCCTTGCCACAGCCCCAGCACGCGCGATCTCCGCCGGCATCAACACGTCCGACGAATCCTTGTCCTCGGCCACCTTGGCCACCGTGGCCACCTCGACCACCAAAACCACCGCGGCCACTGCGTGACACGCCACTGCGAGCATGGGTCTTGCCGGAGCTTATCTCATACTCCGCCGCAAACGCGACGAGCTCCCATGCATGCTGGATGTAGTCAACCCGACTGGAGTCCAGGCGAGTCAGCATCGCCCTCTTCACGTGTTCCGGTGCTGAGTCGCAGAGGCACTGCAGCACGAACTGGTCCGGGCAGCCTGCCCGCTCAGCCACGTACACTAGGTACTGGAAGTGCTCCGTCCAGGTCTTGTTGCTCGGCTTCGTCTCGGACATGAGGTCCATCGCCTTCGACACCGGCACCTTCGTCGAGTAGAAGCCCAGCATCCTGTCCATGACATGCTCCACCGTGTTCGACTCCGCCACCCACTTCGGCAGCATCTTGTCGAAGAAGGCCAGCGCCGGCCCCTCCAACTTGTTGTTCAATGCCAGTATCTTGAAGTCGTCGGGCCAGTCCCCGCCGCTCATCAACTGCGCCGCCACCAGGCGCTGCACGAACTTCTTGCCCCACGCGAGGAAGTCTGCACCGACCCCTGCGTAAATCTCCTTGCCGGAGAACTTCGGAAACCCCGGCCAGTCCAGGTCCTTCATCTTCGGCATCTTCAGGCCGAAGTTCTGCGGCGGGACGAACTGCACGTACTGCTGCTGCGCCGCGGGAGCAGCTCCGTGCGGCGGCGGGTTCTGCTGCGGCGCTCGGAACGACTCCGGCTCTTGTGCGGCATGCGGCAGCCGTGTTGGTGCTGGCCTCGCTCCCGCGGACTCGTCCAGCGAGCCCATACGCATGCTCCGGTCGCGCGTCTTCATGTAGTCGCCGAAGGTGCCCGACCCGTGCTCGGAGGATGTTGCAAAGAGCCTGTGCCCACTTGACCGTGGTGCCTTCTGCGCACGCTGCGCCTCTGTCACTTGCTGCAGCTGGGTCTGCATCTGCAGCTGCTGCGCTGCAAACTTCGCCGCCATCCCCTCGAGGAGCCCTTCAATTCGGTCCATGCGCTCCGAGCTCGCGTCAGAGTCCCGACCGCTCCTTGCGTGAGCGTCGTACGCGCCCGAGAGCGAGCGCGCCTCCTCGAACAGCTCGAACGGGTCCGTCGTCGTGCTCAGTCTTCTAACTTGAGTGTCTGGGACGATGTCGGCGGGTTCGGGCGGGCTTGAGGAAGTGTCGGGGCCCATTGGGCTCATAACCTGTTAAATCACGGTAAGTGAGCTGGAGCTGGGAAATGAAGAACTGATGCATTATCTAACCTGTTTCCTACTCCTGTGCAGAGAGCCGCGCCTCGCAACCACCGCGCCGCCCTGCAACCCTTGGTAACCACTGTGGCTGCGACCACTCACGCCCGCAACCGCCCGTACCATCGCACGCAACGACTGCGAGTTCCAACACCGAGTGCCCGCGCGCGTGCGCCAACTTCCTCAAGCTGTGCAAGGCCAAGTACTACCACGGCTGCCTCTTCTTCAACGTGCAGGAGAACTTCATGGCGCAGGCGGGGGACCCCACGGCCACGGGCGCGGGCGGCGACTCCGTCTTCGGCCAGCTCTACGGCGCACTAACGATTGTTGCTGCAGGTTAGGGCAATGTCGTGGGCTCGAGTTTCTGTCCTCGCTGCCGTGGAAATGCTCACCTGGTATCATCTTCTTAACCCTCATAACAGCATCGTACCTCGAGTAACAGCGCTGGTGACCTCCTTTTTCATTTGAGCAAATGACGGGAATAATTACACCCAGCAAAGATACCCAGCCACCGAATCGACCCAGTCGAAAACTTGAAATTCTGGAAGTTATCCTTGAGTATGAAACTTAGGACAGCGACGAACTGAACGCTATTGTGCGGGGTGGGGAGGACATGGTGAGCGCAGCTGAATCGGGACACGGTGACGAGCTTGCCCGTTGGCTGCATGAGAATAACCCGGGATCACGAAAGGGCTAGAGCAGCTATGCAGGTAGGCCCCTCTCGCTCATGCGCAGTGGCTTCTGGGACGCAAGGTGGCGCTGCACTCTCATTTTGCTGCCATTTGTGAAGGACACTTGCATACTGTGGAGTATTTGTGCGAGGTGGGCATTTTGTACGAGCCATGGCGCATATTGATCAACGCGGCTTCGAGTGGCCAGCTCAACGTGGTGAAATGGCTTTACGGCAAGTTCGATCACGCTTCCCTGTTTCCGACAGTTGATGGCTTCAGTGGAGGCCTGTCCAAACACACGGACAAAGCGGCTAGCAACGGACATTGGCACGTGTATTGTAGTACAATTTAAATTCGGTTGCAGCATCAACAGGACAAAGTCGCGGACCGACCTGCTCTGAGTGGGCACTCTCCTCAGCGTGCGCCCAGGGCAGGGCCATTTCGAGATCGCGAAGTGGTTGCACCAAGAATATCCTCAATTGCGCTTGCGGCCAAATTCTTCGCTCAAGGGCAGTTTCCTGCTCTTACTCTCGTTGCGAACGAGATGAACATCACCCGCGGCAACAGCTGCCAGAAGACCTCCTGCCAAAGTGAACTACTGCTGCCACAGTTGGCAGCAGTAGTTCGCTTTGACCCATATAGTGTCGTCATTAGATAAATTGAGGGGGACGCAGTTCATCAACAACGCTAGTTCTGTCCAGGAGGACACTCGCTAATTTTGTGCCTGTGCTTCAGCACAGCGCGCTGAACACCAGAGAGTTTTGCAAGTGTAGTGAAGAGTTTCCGGGACCTGTCGGAGCGAGCAAAGGGCGACGACGCTCTCTATTGTGTGCAATATTACGTCCTCCCCGTCACCCCCAGGCCTGGGCCGTCCTGGCCAGCACCTCCTGGGCGATGTCGTGGTACATCTGCGCGTGCTTGAGCGGCGACGGGAACTTGTGGCCCTCGTCGTGCTCGAAGCGGACTCTGCTCGCGGCCGCGAAGCTGCGGAAGAGCTTCTCCGCCTTGGGGGCTAGCGGGTCCGCCCTCCCGACCACGTGCACCGACGGCACGTCGATGGCCCCGTCCGCGGACGTGCGGGCCGCGTCCAGCAGCTGCCGCGTCTCGGGCGTGCGCGGGTAGAATCCCCCCACCAGCACGCAGACCCTCCAGGGCACGCGGCCGACGGTGGCCAGGTAGTGCGCCGTCAAGAGCGTGGCGGCGGCCGCCCCCTGGGAGAAGCCCAGCACGGCGTCCACGCCGCCCAGAGCCTGCACCTGGCCCACCAGGTAGTCCAGCGACTGCTCGAGGCCCTCGTAGCGGTAGGCCGCGCCGTCCTCGCGCCGGAGGGCGTCCCACCACTGGTAGAACGGCCCGCTCTGGCCGTAGAACGAGCGCACCAGCTCCGGCGCGGGGCCCGAGGCGGCCCACGGCGCGTCGATGCAGACCAGCTCGGCCTTGGCCGCTTCGCCAATTTCAGCCTTTGCACCCAATCTCCAGATACCGTATCCGTCTCCACCTTCGGAAGGTACGGCGAATAATATCTCCAGTGGTGTTGCTGTAAAGCGTGTTATTTTGACCAATTATAACTCAATATATTTTTTATGTCAGGGCCATCTCCTGCTGCGTAGCGAACACGCTCTACATAAGTGTCACGGCGATGACCGCATCTCCCGAGCGCAAGATGCCCACCGCCAAGAGCACGATCCCCACGCACACGGAGCAACTTGATAAGAGTAGCGAGTGCTACTTTTTGCTCCATGCAGCATAGCTTCTTCGCCGCCACCTCCAGTTCCCTCCATCTCGTTGACCACCATGGCGGCTTCAAGCCACGCCAGCGCGCTTGGCGCTCGCTAGTAGCGAGTCGCAACGAATCATGATCGCTGGTATGACGAATGGCGAGCAGTACCTTTCTTCCAGAAAGAGCGGCACTCACGGGTGGGGATCGAAGGTTTGGTTTGATTGGCTGCTGATACTTACTTACTTTCCAACCGTGAGAACCCCTATCAGTCTCCGCCGTGACAATAAGGTAGCCATCCTGCCACGGAACGCTTAGATCCGAGAGAAACTTAGAGTACATTCGAATGTATACCGGTGCGATTGTTTTGACGTGCTGGCCCGCCACATTGCTATGAGTACCGGTACATATAGCAGCGATACCATTGTATGGCATTGTATCCAAGGTACATTTTGTGTACATACTACAAAAGGTGTACACTGAAGGGGAGATAATAACCTCTGTGAGATGGAGTAGGGCGCTGAGCGAGCACCCTGCAACCGCGCACTCTCCTCTCATGCCGTGAATACGTCTTCACCGTTGGCGCTGTCAAAAGCGTCGATGAACCGTTGGCAAGCGCCTTGTCAGCTTCCTGTCGTGTACACCTTTTCCAGGCCAAGTTCACCAAGAACAAGGCCAAGTTCACAAAGAACAAAAGCAAATGCACTGAAACCCAAATCAAATGCACAATGCGCAAATTCAAGTGCACAATCCTACTATATAGAATGTGCCAACGTTTATTATGTTTAGTAGGTGAACCAGCCGTAAGGATTCCCGCCACTGCGCGCCAAAGCAACCACGTTGAGCACGACGGCACTCCTTCACTCCCACCAATCCTGCTTGTCCCTCCTAGATTCCACCAATAGCTGAGCTGCCTGCTTTATCCTTGGGTTCGCTCGCCTCGTGCGGCCAGGGGGGTCTCACGCACGCTGGGCTTTGCTCACTTTGCAACCTTCTTCGTGAGCGCCATGCCGTCTCGCTATAACCGCTACACGCTCGCTCGAGACGCTCTTCCCCCGCGTTGCGACCGCGAAGCTTTGTGCGTCATGCTACCGCCACACGCTCTGATTCCACGTCAAGGTGGCGGCGCTCGAGGACATGCCAGTTGGTTGCTAGCCAGCAGCAAGAAGCAAGTACTGACAATTGCATATTTGTCAGGGTATTTTATTTGGAAGGTCTACTGTACTTGCTTAAGTGCATTTGGCCTTGCACTTTGTGCATTTGATTTGGGCTTCAGTGCATTTGATTTTGTTCTTTGTGAATTTGGCCTTGTTCTTGGTGAATTTGGCCTGGAAAAGGTGTAGTTCTTAGAACGGTACCTTGATCTCGCGAAGGCTGCGAGCCATCTTACCGAAGGGATTGTAGAAGTAATATAGCGGTGTGCGTTCGATCTGTGTGCTTGTTATACGACAAAGCGACAAAGTACGCTTGGTGCGCGAAGCCTTCTATAATGGTGATTACGTTACTCTAGGGTTGCTTTTTGGAATCGGTTCAAAATTACGGATGTAATTTGTTAAAAAATATGGTGACCATTTCGGTCGGATCGGCCAAAAAGCTATTAATCCTACCCCCCCCCAACAACAACAACAACAAAGTAATCTAGTGCAAGATTAGCAGTAGCGCACCTTTAAATTTGTTTTTATTCTTGTTTCTGGGCCTCTTCTTTGAGAATGAGAGGCGGAGCATCTGGCTAAGAAAAACCTAATGAGGTTTTTTGTTGACTTTTTTTTGTAAACGTTGTCTATCACGAGATCCAAAAGAGAAACCCTGTACCGTAATCGACGGATCGAGTCGCACTGGGACTCGTTGATTTCGGTACTGGACAGGATTTCTCGTTTGGATCTCTTGAAAATTACCCATTTGATCCAGAAATAGCAAGTGACCGGGAATATGAAACTGGCAAAAGTCTGTAGCTGTTCTAAGATGCATGCATCTTATTAATTTGATGCACATTTGATGCATCCTCTCATGGCGGTGAACTCCACCTTACTCCACCGTGGAGTAAGGTCACCTAATTATATTGCGGGTTCTACTTGAAATTTCCCGGCCCGATTGATTGAATCGACCGAGCCCAGTCGTCCCGCAGATCGCCCGAGGTCCTACAAATTTCTATATTATGTATTTAAGTATTCAATCGCCGTGATCGTGGCTCATGACATACGGTTTTAGCTTGGTCGATTGTCCAATGACTTGGCATTTGTATAGGCAAACTTTCGATCGATTAGGCCGATCAGCCCGGTTTGGTAAATACAGTATGAGGGGAACTCGCAATACATGTACACTAGTATTACACCATGCTCTTTCGCGAAAACACGTGGATGAGGAGCAAATCGGAAAAATAAATCGCATCTGTCGGCATGCCATCATCATTTAATTCATAGAGGTTTCGTATGTATAACAGTATAGTAAGTTGTAGTAGTACTTAGAATTCTGATGCCTTTGGGCTGTTCCCTTTCTATTCTGATCCAAAATATTCATCGTTTTTCTAAATGTAGAAGCTGTTGCGATGTGGACGAAACCTGTTATAGGAAAAGATACACCTCGTCGTCGGGGGAGGGACGGGGGGGGGGGGAGGTCTATTCGAGGCACTGCAAAATAGAGGATGATGGAGGCCGGGCAGCCCGGCCCGGGCTGCGTGAAATGAGTGTGGTACTGGGATCTGCATCGAGGGGATTCAACGACAAAATTCCAGTTTTGCCTCCGTGACACCGTGAACCCCGCAAAACCCACTAGGTTAATATTATGAATATAATTATTCAACACCTCTGATACCTATGCCTGGCTATGCTATTTCGCGCCTGTCTCTGGCAGTGACGATTGTATGTACAGTACCAAAATCTACCAACTGCATCCGTCCTGAGTATTAAGGTCAGGACTTATGTCGCATCCAGCACGCATTCGGCAACTCGCTTCATTCCAGCAAAACGTCTACTGTACGCAAGAACGATGAACAAGTGCATGCTCCATCTTATGATGGCGCTCCTTGCCCTTCTAGTGGGGGGTGAGGCTCTCTCGGCACCTGCAGCGGATTCCCAGGTTACGTTATCGAGTACGATCCTCTCAGGAGAAAGCCGCGGGGTACGGGCAGACATCGACGCCAAGCGGTCGCTTCGGGGGCTCAAAGCGACGAATCGTGCCAGCGACGCAGAAGAAAGAGGCATGTCGGGGCTTGCGGAGAAGGTGAAGGTTTGGGCTACCAAGTCAAAACTTGGTCAAAAGGCGCAGGCGTGGATGCAGATGAGAAAGGAGGTGAAAGCTGCGCAACGACTGGAGCTGGCCGAAAAGCTGATTGCCGATAAAGCCAAAGTCGAAGATATATATCGACGGACCAAGATCACACCTGACGACTACTTCAACATCATGGGTTTCGATTTCAGGTATCGTTTCGATCGTATATCTGACGACGTCTACAACTACTATCCCGGCCTCAAAAAGTGGGAGGCGTACGAAAAGTATTACCACGTTATTCGTTCTACCAAGCGTATCAAGTTTCCGTGAGTAGGACACCCTCCTTCACTGCACTGAAATGCACTCGATCTGGAATTCGCGGCGTGGATCTGGAATTTGCCTGCCAAACACTAGCAAGCTGAAGGCAATAGCACATCGAGTACAGGGTACCTACCATTAAAGACTCGGGCAAACGATACCTAATACACGTCAAGTGTACTTCATCACGCGGGTTCTGGAAGTGGGAAATTGGCTAACGAGGTAAACGTTCGTAGTCTTCTCACAAGCGATCAACTTCAGCTTCGTCGTTTCCCCTTTATAAATGCTTACTCAGGTGAAAATCCCACCGTAGTAAAGTATATAACCACTTCAAGTGTGATAGGAATCAGATCACAAAATATCACACAAGCTGATTGGCTACTAGGTAAGATTCTCAGAGTCATGTGTACTTTTCAATTTAATTGGCGTATGCGCTCACTAGTTTTTCTTTGCTGGTATTTACACAGTCGATTGTAAATTGTGCCACAGGTAATCTCTTCTGGTCGCTTTGGTTTAGTTTCGTATAACGGGGAGAGCATATTTGCGTAGGCGATGCCAAAGACGTCATCAGCTGCTGACACTGACATTCCCGAGATACTGTTTACTCCTTCTGGTAAGATTCCTGCTTCATTTACAAGATGAACTACATGCTCCATTACTTTTCGTACGCGTGAGTGGCGCATCTTGTCGGATACTTTGATATCATGCTGCTTGTTGATCAGTCTATACGGTCGAATACCGGTGTCCTTATTGCCAAAAAACCATAGATTCCACATCTGCTTCACGCTCATTCGAGCAGGAAACTCCCAGCCTTTAGGTGCAACATGTGCAAGTTGGCCGTCGTTCCAGCTCCAAGACCGCCAATCTGGTTGCTGCACATCGGTTGACGTAGCCGCTCTGGGATCGTAAGGATGCTGAATAGCGCTGATCGCGCTTCGGAACTCCGCTGCAAGGTCGGAGCGAAGACTAGAGAGGTCTCGAAGCGATACCGGGGCGACTCCGTTCACAGTAAAGTGCTGCCTCAATTCAGTAACTACTTTTGCAGCGACATTTTCTGGTAACACGGAGGATACATCAGACTTGAGCTGATTAATTTCATTGGTTAGGTCAGAGACCTCTTGCCGTAGATCTTTTACCTCTTTTGCAATGGCAAGATGAGCTGGTATGCCTGTCGCTTTCAGCGCGCAGACTGGAGAAGCACCGATTGCTATAACCGTAGCGCCTCGTTGTAGATTTAGCAAAGGATTCGACGAAAAAATTCTCGCTGCAAAAATCGGATGACTAGAATTGAGGGTAGCACGCAAAAACTGTTCGTGGTGAATTACCGAGGCCACAAAATACGGAAACGACGACCGTATGCCTCGTGGATAATTTCCAAAGCCACTCACTAATTTTCCCAGTATTCACAAGTCATTTGGGCTGTTACCACCGGAGGAAAATGCGGTGGCAGCACCCCAAATTGCTCAGAATTAAATGGCAGCCCTGCAATCATTCTACCGCAAAGCTGATCTGCTCCTTCGCCGAAATGAATGTACCGGTGTTTTAATTTTCCTAGGCTTTGGCCCATTCTTAGGTACACGGAGACGGGCGTGGGGGCGTTGACTTGTCCTAGGGCATAGGAACTGCTGCCCTTGCGTAGACTGTGCGTTCCAATATCACCAGGACTGCAACTTAGCACTGAAATCTCGTCTTCACCCAAAGAACCAATTACACGGCGTAGCATTCGGCCAAACCGATTTTTACTATCGTCACCGAGAAACAATTGCTGTTTACCACCTGCTAAGCGCTCCGGGCAGCAAAATAGATGCACCGCTAGAGCTAGAATAGGACAACGCGAAGGTTCGTATGGATTTGCGTACACGTGCTTTCCGTATTTCTCAGCACCAGTCTGGTCACCTTTATGACCTTGCTCCTCAACAGTGAGACAGCCATCGACCCATTCAATGTGCTGTAGCATAATGGTGCTAATTGAGTCCGAACGACTCATTAGGTTCCACATCAAGACGAAATAACCCCACCCAAACAGAACTGTATGCCATGCTTGTCCTCTCTTCACTGGTGTTATTGTCATCAACTTCAGCGCCAACATATCAAAACCACTAGTTTTCAGCTGACTTTTCCCTTCATTTATCTTCATCAGCCCACGTTTCTTCAAGCTGTTGATCACTTTTTCGTATCCATCAAGCACTCGCCTCAATTCAGTATCCGCTGGCTGCTCCAATTCAATCAACTTACTGTGGTAGACGTCAACCAGCGCACTACGGTAGCCCCAGACACAAAACACGGATAGCGGAGGGGTTGGAGCGTCTCTTGCGTCCATGTTGGCACGGTCACATGCATGTGCGGGGCTGCAGATGTGTCCAAAGAACGCCAAGATGACGTTTTTCGGCAGGGGGACGCGAAGCTCGCTTGCATCGCTGTCAATACAGTCTGGGTGGTGACGTTGAAGCCACTCCTTCATAGTGTTGATCTTCGAGCGGTATGTGCGCTTCGTGCTGCTGCTCGTTCGCTTGGACTGGAGCGACGCAGCTACTGCGGCAGAATCGCTTGGATCATCTCGGCTCCTCTTCTTTCCTCGGGGCATACTGAAAGGTGGCTCCTCAACATCAAATCAAAGGTCGCCGTTGATCTATGATAGACGGCTATCACACTTGACGTGAATCTACGCATCAAGTTCACATCATACTTAGTGCCAGTGATTAAGAGATAGGTTGAAGTGCATTTTGCTCAACTATGATAACCTACTATCACACGCCTGTTGCAGAAAAGCAGTGTACTATCACGGTTGCAGCAGATGTCCACATTCACACGGCACTGTGTTTCGAGGTCACGCTGCGCGTCCTTCAGCTCGGAGTGCACAGTCGCGTTGGAGCACACTATGCGAATCGTAGGGAACTCGCTGTGGCAAAGTACGGAAAGATTGTAAGAACAATGGGGTATGACGGTGAGAATCAGCCCATCGACGAGCGTACCTGTCACCAACAGGAGTCGCATTCGGAGCCAGGACTTTGACGGTGTGCCGCAGCGAGCGGATTCCATGAATCACGTCGATAACAAGCTGAAGGCAAAAATATATAGCTGAGATGGAGTTGCAGCATAAAGCACTAAAAAAACTTACCGTCATCCTTTCCTCGGCATCTGCATCAATCCAAGAGCTCATGTGAGCTTCTTCCGGGTAATCGGAGCACAAAATTGAGGTTTCCACGTCCTGTTCACTTGGCGATGTAGTGAGCGGGTCGGCGTAGCGGATACGCTGCCATAACTCTTCCGTGACGACCGGGGTGAAAGGGTGCAGCAAACGCATCGAGTAATCCAGGCACCGATGCAGCGTAGCTTGAGCGCAACGCTTCTGTGCATGCTGTTCTTCAAGGGCGACGCCTTCCTCCAAACGATTGCCGTAAAGCACAGGCTTGCTGAATTCGATGTAGACATCGCACAACTCCTGCACAAAAAACCTTTGGATGGCCGCAACACTGGACGCGAGCTGATTCGCAGCTATTCCATTGTTCACTTCCGACACTACAGCGGCCTATAACCCCCAATAACGCAACACAAGTATTGTGAGAGAGAATGCATCATTCCAATATCGACTTGCAGGTTTTTACTTACCAGTCGCCTCATAATCCACCGGTCTGCAATAGTCATGCCTTCACGCAAATGCGAAAGGTCTATCTGTTTGCCATTTGTAGCATTAGTGTCCGTCTCTAATAACGGCAAAGGGTAGCGAACAGCATTCCACACCTTGTTGCAAAAATGGCGGTGCCACCAAAGCAATAAAGTCTCGAAATACTTGAGCTTCCACAAGATTGAAAGGCAGTGCGCAGACAAAAACACCCGAGCTAGTGCCAGATCAAAAGCATCTTGATCAATATCATGTGATGCAAGCTCCACATTTGGTTCTTTCGTCGTCGCTGGTACTGGAACCGATACAGGTCGTAGTGAAGTTTGAATAGCTATAGGGACGCTAGGGCACTGGTTAGGCTTCACCAAGTGGTTCAACAAGTTCCCACTAGGTTTACCATTTTTCTTGAGCGTGCCGCAGTAGATGCAACGCCCGTGTTTTTTTTTGCCGTTTTCGCGTTCAATGGTGTAGTGCTTCCAAATCATGTCACGCGGTCGCCCGGTCTTCAATAGTGAAGGCCTAGATCGCCTAGACGATCCTGGAGTACGGGGAGTACGGGGTGGTCGTGTTGGAGTTGACAATATTTGTGTACGAGGAGTTCGGGGTGACCGCACGGGGGTTGTTGACCTGGATGATCGAGCCGGAGTCGATTGACGGGGCGACGCTACAGGAGCTGGTGGTGTGGGCCCGTACGCTGAAGTATGTGAGCCTTGCTGAGGTGAGAACATCACCCTGCGCGCGACTGCCGGCGATGTCAAGACGTTCCTTGACGAACTTGGCTCTAGATTTTCTCTTCGATAAGGGCTGTAGCGATTAGATCTCCGTAAGACGGAGCCAGGGGGCGATCGCAACGCCCTTCTTGATGGGGAAGAATCCAGCAGATCATGAGGAGGAGGCACCGGCGATAAGTTCGCTGGCAAGTCGGCTGCACTTCGTTGTGATGTCGCCATGGTGAAGCTCTTTTCGCACTGCTAGACGTCAATGGGTTCGCGGTAGCTTTCAAAGATCCTGGCACATTGACTTTGGACTTTTGGACACTTCAAAACGGTTTAAAACGTTTTGGGACATTTAACCCTTTCACTACCAGAGATTTCTTACGGGTCTCCTTGGACCTACGGCTCCAGCAAATCAATTCAACGCACAGGGAAAAAAACGACCAATCAAAAACACCAATTTTTACACGTGGCGACGGTGGTTTACTTCACGGTACTCCCAATCAAAAGTTTGAGAGGTCGAGCTACATGCCGTCGCGCCCTGGTCAGTGTCGCTACAACGGCAATGGTCTACGGAAGTAGGAGCCGTTTGGGGTGGACATCACGGCGAGCCCACTGAGGATGCTGACCTCCGAGCGGTGGCGTCGGAGCCCGCGCGCTCTCGACTCAGCGTCATTTCGTTATAGCATTATCCCAAGTATGCGTGCTTAGCCGAGCACCCCATGTAGTAGATGTAGTAGCAGTTTCAATCTACATCCGCCAACCGCTCGCACTCCTGCACATGCAATCCTGCGTAACATTCACATTGGCTTGCTATAACGCTATCACTGTAAGCTTATCTAGTTTGGTTAGGATTCTGTAGCGTTGCCTGATGTATGAATTTGAATATTAGCTCGTATACATTAGAACCTGCTCCGCACCCTTCCAGGCCAGGGTCCGTGTCGGTCTCCCAGTCTCACGTGTCGTCGTCGGCTACATTGAACAACGCATCGAAGTTCTTTTGTCCACGAAGGGGAGGCGGGGCTGCTAGCTAGACGAGAAAACAATTATGGCAGGTCACACGAACTGTTTGTGGCTCGTGCGGTAATGCATTTTACAGGTCCATGGAGACCTGTTAGGTTGTACAGTGCTTTGCCGTCGTCTCGTAGCTTTTAGTTTTGGCCAATCGCATCTTGCGATTAGACCTCTCATGGGTCCCTATGGACCTATAAATCACTCCAGCTGGCTGGTAGTCAAAGGGTTAAAATGTTCTTTACTCTTCCAATCCAAAACCATCTCTACGAGAAATACCAGTAAATTGTATTATATTATAATAAGTAAATTGATAAAATTCGCCCCAGCCAAGAACCATATTTCAATTTTTCTGTTTGTTTTTGGCAAGCCCACTTTTGGCGTTACTTATTTGTGGCCCATTTCAGCATGTCGGTGCTGGTGGAGACGACGGTGGGGGCGCTGGTGCTGGACCTGTTCGTGGCCGAGTGCCCGCGCGCGTGCGCCAACTTCCCCAAGCTGTGCAAGGCCAAGTACTACCACGGCTGCCTCTTCTTCAACGTGCAGGAGAACTTCATGGAGCAGGCGGGGGACCCCACGGCCACGGGCGCGGGCGGCGACTCCGTCTTCGGCCAGCTCTACGGCGCACTAACGATTGTTGCTGCAGGTTAGGGCAATGTCGTGGGCTCGAGTTTCTGTTCTCGCTGCCGTGGAAATGCTCACCTGGTATTAGCTTCTTAACCCTCATAACAGCATCGTACCTCGAGTAACAGCGCTGGTGACCTCCTTTTTCATTTGAGCAAATGACGGAAATAATTACACCCAGCAAAGATACCCAGCCACCGAATCGACCCAGTCGAAAACTTGAAATTCTGGAAGTCATCCTTGAGTATGAAACTTAGGACAGCGACGAACTGAACGCTATTGTGCGGGGTGGGGAGGACATGGTGAGCGCAGCTGAATCGGGACACGGTGACGAGCTTGCCCGTTGGCTGCATGAGAATAACCCGGGATCACGAAAGGGCTAGAGCAGCTATGCAGGTAGGCCCCTCTCGCTCATGCGCAGTGGCTTCTGGGACGCAAGGTGGCGCTGCACTCTCATTTTGCTGCCATTTGTGAAGGACACTTGCATACTGTGGAGTATTTGTGCGAGGTGGGCATTTTGTACGAGCCATGGCGCATATTGATCGACGCGGCTTCGAGTGGCCAGCTCAACGTGGTGAAATGGCTTTACGGCAAGTTCTATCACGCTTCCCTGTTTCCGACAGTTGATGACTTCAGTGGAGGCCTGTCCAAACACACGGACAAAGCGGACATTGGCACGTGTATTGCAGTATTTAAATTCGGTCGCAGCATCAACAGGACAAAGTCGCGGACCGACCTGCTCTGAGTGGGCACTCTCCTCAGCGTGCGCCCAGGGCCATTTCGAGATCGCGAAGTGGTTGCACCAAGAATATCCTCAATTGCGCTTGCAGCCAAATTCTTCCTGCTCTTACTCTCGTCGCGAACGAGATGAACATCACCCGCGGCAACAGCTGCCAGAAGACCTCCTGCCAAAGTGAACTACTGCTGCCACAGTTGGCAGCAGTAGTTCGCTTTGACCCATATAGTGTCGTCATTAGATAAATTGAGGGGACGCAGTTCATCAACAACGCTAGTTCTGTCCAGGAAGACACTCGCTAATTTTGTGCCTGTGCTTCAGCACAGCGCGCTGAGAATGTTCGCAAACATCAGAGTTTTGCAAGTGTAGTGAAGAGTTTCCGGGACCTGTCGGAGCGGGCAAAGGGCGACGATGCTCTCTATTGTGTGCAATATTACGTCCTCCCCGTCACCCCCAGGCCTGGGCCGTCCTGGCCAGCACCTCCTGGGCGATGTCGTGGTACATCTGCGCGTGCTTGAGCGGCGACGGGAACTTGTGGCCCTCGTCGTGCTCGAAGCGGACTCTGCTCGCGGCCGCGAAGCTGCGGAAGAGCTTCTCCGCCTTGGGGGCCAGCGGGTCCGCCCTCCCGACCACGTGCACCGACGGCACGTCGATGGCCCCGTCCGCGGACGTGCGGGCCGCGTCCAGCAGCTGCCGCGTCTCGGGCGTGCGCGGGTAGAATCCCCCCACCAGCACGCAGACCCTCCAGGGCACGCGGCCGACGGTGGCCAGGTAGTGCGCCGTCAAGAGCGTGGCGGCGGCCGCCCCCTGGGAGAAGCCCAGCACGGCGTCCACGCCGCCCAGAGCCTGCACCTGGCCCACCAGGTAGTCCAGCGACTGTTCGAGGCCCTCGTAGCGGTAGGCCGCGCCGTCCTCGCGCCGGAGGGCGTCCCACCACTGGTAGAACGGCCCGCTCTGGCCGTAGAACGAGCGCACCAGCTCCGGCGCGGGGCCCGAGGCGGCCCACGGCGCGTCGATGCAGACCAGCTCGGCCTTGGCCCCGAAGGCCTGGCGCAGCGCCGCCGTCTGCCGCTGCAGGATGTCGCCGCTCGTGCGCCAGCCGTGCAGACACAGCACGCGGATAGGCCGCGCCATTCTTGACGGGTGAAGAGCGTCAAAGTGGCGTCAAAAAAGAGGTTTTCGGAACTAAACGAAGCGTCGTTTTCGACAGACCTAGTATTTTGTTTTTGACAGACTAGAGGGAGATTGATTGGCCGAGCGTCTTCAACTGCGTCGACCAATGAAAAGTGAGAGCGGCAGCCAGCCAGACTCTCACTTCGCAGACATGTAGCCGAGCGCGGGAGGAACTAGCGTTCGTCGCGTTTTGGGTGGGGAAGGTGTGTACATTTACCCGCACTGCGGGGCGCGTTTTCCAGTAAATGGTGGGCCAGCACGCACTGCACCGAACCTCTATCACGTCTGCTTGTTGGTGAGATGATCAAGGGGCCGATTGGAAAGATGCTGCTGCAACCTCATCGGTTTCTCGGTTTAGTATTCGGAGATCGATGTCGGTGTATACGTGCATCGCTACCGATCTTTGGATAGTGAACTCGAACGGACAAGTGGCTATGGGCTTCGATCCGTACTTCCGCAGGCGCGATGCCATATTTTTGCTGTCGCTACGACACTAACTTTGTAAACAGCAAGTTACTGCACTAGCTGGGGGCGTTTCGGCCACGCTCCATCCAAGCACCGATACGTATAGCGTACGAAGGTACTATGCTTCGGGTTGTGCGGCGTCTGCCGCAAACTCTGGAAAAAATATCAATAGTTCTGTATTTATTGGAAAGAAAAATCAATCCTTCTATTTGAGTTTTAGGAACAAGTCATTTGAAGGTTACTACTGACTCAGTAGTAACTGAGGTCACACTAAGGTAGCAATAGTGTAGGTTCGGTCGAATCGCATCTCTTGCTCGATCCAGGCATGGAAGCGCCACTGAGTCTCCACTGCAAACAAGGTTTCGGCTGAAATTGTGTCGTGCGAGGGTCTTATTATTACTACATGTGCCAATACTTCGTAAAGTCATGTTAGAGCTAAGCTTCGTTAAGAAGTACAATTCAAGAAATTTATTTGTAATTTGCTTGCGTCTATTTCGCAGCATTTTGCTGCTCATAAGTTTACACTTCTACTTTGACTTTCACTAATACTAAATATGCGCGTACCCGCAGCATCTGACTAACTAACATTCAGTCTAACGTTCAGATCCAAATGGCCCCCTTCAGCCGCGTGAGGGATCCACAACATCAACGAACCACCTCCGGTGCCAGGAAGACCCAGGAAACCCGGGCGCCAACGATCCAAATACAGAGTTCGCCCACCCAGCTTCTCCACCGTCGAGTTCCACGTGGCTGTCCCACCAGCAGCAACGTCGATCTCGTCAATCTTGTCGCCTCCAGACATGATGTTCACCGTCACCTTCTCGGTGTCAGTGCTCGTGAACTTGAGGATCACCTGACCATCTCCCTTCTTCGTCCAGGACATTGTGCTGTTCTTGAAAGCCCTCTGGATCATGTTGAGGCCCAACGTGTCGGGGTGGGTGCCGTCGTCGATCTCGCCGATGAACTGCGTGGGACCACAGATAGACTGGAAGTACTCGGAGATAAAACTGGAGACGCCACTCATATCGAAACCCGTGACGACCCAGAAGTTGAGGCCCTGGTTCACCACCTGGTACGCGTATTCCATTGCCTTGTAGGACGTGCCGTTGTCGCTCTTCCCGGTTGTGATGAGGTCGTTAATGACTACACCGAACGTCTTGCGCAGCTTGTCACGCGTAGTGTAGGCGGTCTTTTCGTCCGACTGGGAAATTAGCAGCTCCATGCAGTTGCTCGTCACCGTGGCGATGTCCGTCTTCACGATATCCGTGTCCTGGATCTTCACGCGGAGCTCGTCCTTGGTGATACCAGGGTTCTGCTCGCGAAGAGCCTCGACGGTAGACCACGTGCGTTCCATGAGACCTTGCAGGTCGTGACCACAGGTCGAGTTCGACTTGAGAGCGTCCTTGAGGTATCCGATTTCACCCGCAGTGATCTGCTCGGGCGGGGCCGTGAAGTTGGCCCCTTTGATGAAGGCCTTGAAGCGATCCCAGCTCGTGACCAGGCTATCGTCATGGGCCAGAACCTGGGACAGAATGTACTGCGTCGTGGCCATGATTCGGTCCGCTAGCCACCACTCGCGAGTAGTCTTGCCACCTAGACACAGCTTGATGGTAATTGGCAATTCGACCACAACGGCGTTCGACTGGTAGAGCATCGCCAGAATTTTGTCTTGGGACGCCTCCGGGTCGGAGGTTTTGATGGAACGGATGTAGCGGTTGAGCGCTCGAAGCTCGCTAACTATCATGCAGGAGCACATGACGGCAGTCCTTACGCCCTTAGCCATCTCGGAGAATTTGCCAAACCAGTTGTCCATGACACCGTTGATCCCGACATTGAACACGGAGCCGACCTTGTAGAGCACTTCCCTTCCGCAGTCATCGTTCTGGCGGATGCACTCCATGCCGCACTCCACCGGGAACTCAATGGGGCACTCCGCCCAGCAGGTGTTGGTCTTTTCGTTGCGATCATAGTTTGACGGACATTTTTTCATAATGTGGGCTTCGCGCCAGCAAGCGGCGTCACCCTGAACCGAGCGAGGACCGACCCAGTTGCGGTATACAGGCACGACAGAGCTCTTGGCGGTGAGTGGCGTTGCAAGCTCGTATGACCGACCAGAGCCATCCGTGACCAGTGCTGAATAATTCGACGACGAACCCGACGACACAGAGACCGAGACGTCCGCCACCGAAGACACAGGCGAAGACTTGGATGGTCTCGACGAAGCAAATGAGCCTGAGGACTGTGACGAACCCGATCCAGAAGAAGAGAATACGCTGAATGCGTCAGCGAATGACACGGAGCCGGAACCCGACGCAGAGGCCGAGGCCGAGAGCGCCTCAATGATCTCAGCAATGGACCCTGAGCCAGAGACCGAAGCTGGAGTGGGCGCTCTAGTTGGTGGTCGAGGCGTGCCATTCTTCGTGATGCTGAAGCCGCTTGAGCTGTGTGCGTGGGCAGCCACGGCCAGAGTGGCCGCAAGCGCCTTCAACAAGGCCATCTCGAGAGGTGTGGGCCTGACGCCGCAAAAAGGAGAGTGGGGTCACCATGCTGGGGTTCCTTTTTGATGAACGATGTGATGGGGTTCGGGACAATTCCGGGATCGACTACCAAGGCGAGTTAGGGCACAGTTTAACCGCCGCCACTGAAAACTCACGCTTGGGGTGACGTCTGCAATCTAATCGCGGTTTCTAACTCCAGCTCTCCGCATGTTTTCCCGCTACAGAGGAACAAAGCATTATTGTATTCCGTTGGTTCAGTTTTCCATTAAGAGTGGAAAAGTCTCAATAGGCTCTGTAACTTTCGGCTCAATGCGCTTGTATAGTGTCTTCCGCGTTGCGCAATTGTGGCTTGCGTTGTAAAACGGGAAGCGGTTGTCCTTCGATTCCTGCGCTCTTGAGGATGCCTCCCTCCGTCTACGATAAAGCAGAGTCCGCCGTTGTGTTCCGGTGGAGGAGGGCTTCGCGGCCGGCCTCGTCTAATGCGTCCAAGTACATACATATCGTTTAATCATGCTAGCACCACTACCCAGAATCGTACTGTACTGCCGCCTCGCTTACTGCCAGCCCTACCAAACGAGTGCTACTTGTAGGGGTCTTGAAAGCTTTCCGAAATACAACTGAAAATCTGGCGGCACAACCTTGAAATTTGGCGCGTTCTCCGGTGCTTGTTTAGTAGCTGTTCGGCGATAGTTACACTCGCGGCGTTTTCATGAAATTCGCGGCGTTGAGCACTCTGAGCTCGAGAATGGGCTAAAAGCGCGATTTGCCTGTACAGCGCAAGACCATTTGCTCCGGCTTGGTCGTTCTAGACCTCGCAAAGTGGACGTCGGTGCAAATCGTGATGCTGCACCCGTCGACGGGGTCCCGCCCCGCGCTGTGATTTAGCAAGTCGAGCCACATCACGATCGTCACTTGGCTTGATTGGCCCAGTTCGTCACCATGGCCGGGGCGCTGTGTCGGAAGCTCGTCGCGCTCAGCGGCATCTGCTTTTCAGAGAATATGCAAGCACACTACATAATCAACCAAAGAAGTGACCGCCTACAGCCTGTACTGTACTACAGGCTGTACTGTGAGCCCTTCGACCCAAAGTTTGAGATGCACGCCACTCATAGAGCGCTCAACAATGCCGACCCAAACTTCCAGTAACACTGCAGCGCTTTCGACGAGCAATCCACATTCAGTGAGTCTGCTGGACGTACCAGCAGTACATGGAGCACTATGAGCCATATGACGCAAACACAAGGATTGCATTTGTATCACAATGAGATCTGTTATTCACGAAACTACGTAATGCGCGGTATGCTACAACTAAACGCCTAATATGCAAAGCCAATGTAAAGCAATCTAGCGTGAATCGATGCTGTCAAATGTCGGCTAGCGAGGCGACCTTGCTTAGCAGGATTTGAATATTTCCTATTATGAATATTATAATTACTGAAATACAGTGTATTATTACATGTACACTGTATTGCACGATAGTCTCCCGAGAGTGGGCTACAAGGAGCAGAGTGCGATTTGCCGGTGGTGTAGAGCCCGAGACGGCCCCACGTTTCTGACACTGAGCCGCGTACAGATCGCGTCCTCCTACCGAAACCTGGTCGACTCCGTGAAGGGGAGAGTTGTGATTTAGCAAGTCGAGGACAACGCACGGCAAGTGCCACTTCTGATTGGCGTCAATGGTCTTGTCTCAATAGAACAACGCTTCTGAACAAGGTCTATTGGAGTGCCAGCCGGTTTCAAGCACTCGTTGTGGACGTCTACCGTAGCGCTGCACGTCACGTAATACATGTACGTGGCCCCGTTTACGGTTGATTGCTGGCTGTATTTTACTTCCAGCCGCGACTGCTATTGCAATGTATTACAATGTATTATACTTGTGCATGACTACATGTAGACAACGATCTCTTTTGCAGTTTGTCAAACGCTCTCATCTTGAATGACGCGAATGACGGCTCGATGGTGCTTTGAACGTTCAAAATACTATGTTATGGCGATGCAAAGTGTCGCGCATATGTTCAATGATGCCCTTTGAAAACCACATTTCGCGTTGCTTGATGTCATTCAAGATTGTAGCCAAAGCGTTCATGTGCACTGTACGTACGGACCGAGGTCCACGATGAGCGTGTGTAGCTATCACTCTGCGGTCTGCCTATCGCGGTACAGTATCGGCGCGTTGCAGGTCGTCGTGGTCCACGACGCGTGGAAGCCGGAGCCACAACGGATGCAACAACCAGCAGCGCTTTGCCCACGGAGCCGGATCACCAAAGGCGACACGGTACCGCCACCGATCTCTGCGTGCTTGCATCGAGAAACCAATGAGCAACTTGGCCGCGGAAGCATCACCCCAAAATGCATTAGCAGCGTGGCAACAATACAGAAACGCGCTTAAGACTGGTGCTGCGTAGCAGTTAAGCACAGGACGGTGTCGGCTGAGCTCATGCTACCACCACTGGCTGTGTGACCCCCGCCAGTTGTTCCAGTGTTTGGAGGTACCAATCGACATCCTCGTGTGTACATGTACATGTACCGTAGCGCACAGCGACGACGGACCACACCCTGTGGTTCGTGTACTGTACCGCTTCGTGGGAAGTCGGTGCATTGTACTAGTACTGTAGATCCCGATGCGAATCGAGTGATTCGAGCCTCGTGTACCGGTACTTGTTACTCTGCATGGGATGAGTCTCACACACGATACGTGCGGAATGTTTAGTATGTAGCCTGGAAATTGTCGCGACTCTGATAGAAGGGAAGTCTGCGGTACTGCACGAAAGATGCATACACAGCCTTGGTGACCCTTCTCTCTCTCTCTCTCTCTATCTATCTCTCTTCTCTCTCTCTCTCTATCTCTCTCTCGGGTCTTGCCTCCGTCTCGCAGGCAGTTGTCGAGGAGTGAATTGAAGGCTCGTCCACTTTAACCGCAGAGAGGAGCTCACATCCGGCGTCTAAGAGCCGAACGCCCAAGCAGCAGACTTCCTCTTTTTCATCGAAAAAGTTGAAGTGGTTCGACCAATCAAAACGCATACAGTACACCTGTTCTGCGTTTTCAGCATTGTCGAAAATGTGCATGGACATGTACAGCTACAGGTACATGTACACCCGAACAGCACAACCCGTAGACGGAGGAGGTACAGGTGCACGTGTAAGTACAACACCCAAACCTCCAGCTTGTTGACCTCATTTTCACTTTTGCGGCGTCAACGCCACATCACCTCAGCTCGCTCAAGTTACACGATG
This sequence comes from Phytophthora cinnamomi, assembly GCF_018691715.1. Lineage (NCBI taxonomy): Eukaryota > Oomycota > Peronosporomycetes > Peronosporales > Peronosporaceae > Phytophthora > Phytophthora cinnamomi. The sequence continues at coordinate 369,945 of NW_027150948.1, read as the reverse complement.
GCGTGGCTACAGCTGCTTTTCGCCAGTTTGACATTGGTCACCAACGCACACGCTTCGGTAGGGTCGGCGCCAGTATCTGGCACCGACTCCATCGCTGAGGTCATCGAAACGCTGTCGGCCTCGGCGTCTGGATCGGATTTCGACTCCGTGTCGTTTGCCGAGGCCTTCAAGATGTTTTCCGCCGGATCTCCGCGGCCGTCTTTCGGCTCAGCACGGAAATTGAGATCGACGCGCTCGTCGTCGGACGTCTCGGTATCTGTGTCGCCGAGCTCATCGTCGAATTGCTCGGCTACAGTTACCGTTGGCTCCGGTGCGTCGTACGAGATCGCAACTCCACTCACTACCAAGAGCTCTGTCGTTCCAGTATACCGCAACTGGGTCGGTCCTCGCTCCGTCCAGGGAGACAGCGCGTGCTGGCGTGAGGCGCACATTATGAAAAAATGCCCGTCAAACTATGATCGCAACGAAAAGACCAACACCTGCTGGGCGGAGTGCCCCATTGAGTTCCCGGTGGAGTGCGGCATGGAGTGCATCCGCCAGAACGATGACTGCGGAAGGGAAGTGCTCTACAAGGTCGGCTCCGTGTTCAATGTCGGGATCAACGGTGTCATGGACAACTGGTTTGGCAAATTCTCCGAGATGGCTAAGGGCGTAAGGACTGCCGTCATGTGCTCCTGCATGATAGTCGGCGAGCTTCGAGCGCTCAACCGCTACGTTCGTTCAATCAAGACAGCTGATCCGCAGGCATCTCAAGACAAAATTATGACGATGCTCTACCAGTCGAACGCCGTTGTGGTCGAATTGCCAATTACCATCAAGCTGTGTCTAGGTGGCAAGACTACTCGCGAGTGGTGGCTAGCGGACCGAATCATGGCCACGACGCAGTACATTCTGTCCCAGGTTCTGGCCCATGACGATAGCCTGGTCACGAGCTGGGATCGCTTCAAGGCCTTCATCAAAGGGGCCAACTTCACGGCCCCGCCCGAGCAGATCACTGCGGGTGAAATCGGATACCTCAAGGACGCTCTCAAGTCGAACTCGACCTGTGGTCACGACCTGCAAGGTCTCATGGAACGCACGTGGTCTACCGTCGAGGCTCTTCGCGAGCAGAACCCTGGTATCACCAAGGACGAGCTCCGCGTGAAGATCCAGGACACGGATATCGTGAAGACGGACATCGCCACGGTGACGAGCAACTGCATGGAGCTGCTAATTTCCCAGTCGGACGAAAAGACCGCCTACACTACGCGTGACAAGCTGCGCAAGACGTTCGGTGTAGTCATTAACGACCTCATCACAACCGGGAAGAGCGACAACGGCACGTCCTACAAGGCAATGGAATACGCGTACCAGGTGGTGAACCAGGGCCTCAACTTCTGGGTCGTCACGGGTTTCGATATGAGTGGTGTCTCCAGTTTTATCTCCGAGTACTTCCAGTCTATCTGTGGTCCCACGCAGTTCATCGGCGAGATCGACGACGGCACCCACCCCGACACGTTGGGCCTCAACATGATCCAGAGGGCTTTCAAGAACAGCACAATGTCCTGGACGAAGAAGGGAGATGGTCAGGTGATCCTCAAGTTCACGAGCACTGACATCGAGAAGGTGACGGTGAACATCATGTCTGGAGGCGACAAGATCGACGAGATCGACGTTGCTGCTGGTGGGACAGCCACGTGGAACTCGACGGTGGAGAAGCTGGGTGGGCGAACTCTGTATTTGGATCGTTGGCGCCCGGGTTTCCTGGGTCTTCCTGGCACCGGAGGTGGTTCCTTGATGTTGTGGATCCCTCACGCGGCTGAAGGGGGCCATTTGGATCTGAACGTTAGACTGAATGTTAGTTAGTTTGCTAGGCGCCGCAAACCTTGTTGAATCGAGCTCGCACATAATAGAGATAATAGAGCCGTTACTATAAGTGTAGAACTCCTGGTATGCGCTGCAAAATAGAAATAATAAATCCTTAACTACGTATTTGTGTTGTGTTGGATCCAGCAGCATTTAGAAAAACTTCAGTTCCTAGTACTGCTATCGCGATGAATGTCGTCACGGCATTGTCTTTACGAGGGTGAGGGGAATCATACGTAGTACTACAGTAATACATAATGGTTGGCTGAAATCGTAGTCATCGTCTACGTTTCTGCTTGATAATGTCCATGCTAGAGAAGTTGGCAAGTTTGGAGCGACATGACTCTTAACTTTGTGCGCTACATCCAAACAATCTTTTCTTTGAGCACCAGACAAGAGTGCCACTAACGTAACTGGTCGCTGCGGTGAAACTGGAGCCAATAGTTGTGGCTCCGGGAGCTTCGGCAAAAAAAAGGAAAAAAAAAACTCGTGCCAGTGTAGTTTGTCTCTCCTCGACCAGGATACAACAGGCTGGCGGATCCAAGATCATCGCCGTAAGAGCCGTAGAGTATCGACTCGCCACACCGCCGACCGAGTGCTCGCACAAAATATAGAAAAGAACAGCGAGGTCGCTGCAGCATCATTCTCACCAACAAGCAGACGTGCTGGAGTTTCTGTGCAGCACAAACTCGTGCGTGCTGGCCCACCATTTACTGGAAACGCGCCCCGCAGTGCGGGTAAATGTACACACCTTCCCCGCCCAAAACTCGACGAGCGCTAGTTCCTCCCGCGCTCGGCTACATGTCTGCGAAGTGAGAGTCTGGCTGGCTGCCGCTCTCACTTTTCATTGCTCGACGCAGTTGAAGACGCTCGGCCAATCAATCTCCCTCTAGTCTGTCAAAAACAAAATACTAGGTCTGTCGAAAACAATGCTTCGTTTAGTTCCGAAAACCTCCTTTTTTTGACGTCACTTTGACGCTCTTCACCCGTCAAGAATGGCGCGGCCTATCCGCGTGCTGTGTCTGCACGGCTGGCGCACGAGCGGCGACATCCTGCAGCGGCAGACGGCGGCGCTGCGCCAGGCCTTCGGGGCCAAGGCCGAGCTGGTCTGCATCGACGCGCCGTGGGCCGCCTCGGGCCCCGCGCCGGAGCTGGTGCGCTCGTTCTACGGCCAGAGCGGGCCGTTCTACCAGTGGTGGGACGCCCTCCGGCACGAGGACGGCGCGGCCTACCGCTACGAGGGCCTCGAACAGTCGCTGGACTACCTGGTGGGCCAGGTGCAGGCTCTGGGCGGCGTGGACGCCGTGCTGGGCTTCTCCCAGGGGGCGGCCGCCGCCACGCTCTTGACGGCGCACTACCTGGCCACCGTCGGCCGCGTGCCCTGGAGGGTCTGCGTGCTGGTGGGGGGATTCTACCCGCGCACGCCCGAGACGCAGCAGCTGCTGGACGCGGCCCGCACGTCCGCGGACGGGGCCATCGACGTGCCGTCGGTGCACGTGGTCGGGAGGGCGGACCCGCTGGCCCCCAAGGCGGAGAAGCTCTTCCGCAGCTTCGCGGCCGCGAGCAGAGTCCGCTTCGAGCACGACGAGGGCCACAAGTTCCCGTCGCCGCTCAAGCACGCGCAGATGTACCACGACATCGCCCAGGAGGTGCTGGCCAGGACGGCCCAGGCCTGGGGGTGACGGGGAGGACGTAATATTGCACACAATAGAGAGCGTCGTCGCCCTTTGCTCGCTCCGACAGGTCCCGGAAACTCTTCACTACACTTGCAAAACTCTCTGGTGTTCAGCGCGCTGTGCTGAAGCACAGGCACAAAATTAGCGAGTGTCCTCCTGGACAGAACTAGCGCTGTTGATGAACTGCGTCCCCTCAATTTATCTAATGACGACACTATATGGGTCAAAGCGAACTACTGCTGCCAACTGTGGCAGCAGTAGTTCACTTTGGCAGGAGGTCTTCTGGCAGCTGTTGCCGCGGGTGATGTTCATCTCGTTCGCGACGAGAGTAAGAGCAGGAAGAATTTGGCTGCAAGCGCAATTGAGGATATTCTTGGTGCAACCACTTCGCGATCTCGAAATGGCCCTGGGCGCACGCTGAGGAGAGTGCCCACTCAGAGCAGGTCGGTCCGCGACTTTGTCCTGTTGATGCTGCAACCGAATTTAAATACTGCAATACACGTGCCAATGTCCGTTGCTAGCCGCTTTGTCCGTGTGTTTGGACAGGCCTCCACTGAAGCCATCAACTGTCGGAAACAGGGAAGCGTGATCGAAATTGCCGTAAAGCCATTTCACCACGTTGAGCTGGCCACTCGAAGCCGCGTCGATCAATATGCGCCATGGCTCGTACAAAATGCCCACCTCGCACAAATACTCCACAGTATGCAAGTGTCCTTCACAAATGGCAGCAAAATGAGAGTGCAGCGCCACCTTGCGTCCCAGAAGCCACTGCGCATGAGCGAGAGGGGCCTACCTGCATAGCTGCTCTAGCCCTTTCGTGATCCCGGGTTATTCTCATGCAGCCAACGGGCAAGCTCGTCACCGTGTCCCGATTCAGCTGCGTTCGCCATGTCCTCCCACCCCGCACAATAGCGTTCAGTTCGTCGCTGTCGTGGTCTCTTTAAGCCTTCCAGAATTTCCTGTCGACCACAGCGCGCAGCTTCCTCCACAATTTCTACGCCTATGGTACACCCTGAAAAACGGCTGAGGATCCACCTCACAACGTCCAAATCTCCGCAAGTTATTGCCACCTGAAGTGACTTCAAGAACTGGAAATGGTAATAGTGGACATCCATTCTCAGTTCGAGACAAATGTGCTGCGACAGCGCGTATCCTCGTATGAGTTTTCGACTGGGTCGATTCGGTGGTAGACACCAGAAGAGCTCACCGCTGGCTGCGTATCCTTGCTGGGTGCAATTATTCCCGTCACATGCTCAAATGAAAAAGGAGGTCACCAGCGCTATTACTCGAGGTATGACGCTGTTATGAGGGTTAAGAAGCTAATACCAGGTGAGCATTTCCACGGCAGCGAGAACAGAAACTCGAGCCCACGACATTGCCCTAACCTGCAGCAACAATCGTTAGTGCAGGATGAAACGCGCTAGCTACAGATCGTAGAAGCGTCGTACCTAAGTTTTGGGACTTATATTAGATCGTGTATCTCGTCTCGCCGATTGTTTTTCCTTCCGAAACCCGAAATCGCCCACTTGACGCTTCTTGTCAGTTAGGGAGGCCGTGCGCTTCTCGATCTTGTGAATCGTTCGAATTCCTCGAGTTTGACCTGAGCCACCATCAGTACATCGAATTCATCAACGCTAATCTTCGTGTAGTGTTGGATCCTGCCTTTCCGCCCCTGAATCTTCACACCCGTTTGCATCCGTTAATGTCCAATCCACCTCCCTCACCCGCCCTTAAAGCGTCGCCTTCAACGTAGAGCATACCCAGTCAGCTTCCGTTACCAAAAAATCCACTCCAAGGTTGCGAACTCGTTCAATTCTGGTTTTCTGGTTATGGCTGCCTTGGCGCGAGTGCTGGCCTTGCTTCCGCATTCAACGCCCAGACCTACTGCCACGGTCCCGACTACGGCTTCTGCTTCGGTGACGACGTCCACGTTCGCGGTCTGTGCTGCGGCTTCTGTCACGGTCCCGTCTCGACCGCGAAGACTCCTTCTCCCGAGAAGACGGTCGGCCTCGCTCCGTGCGATCACGACTGCGACTACGACGGCGATCTTCACGAGCACGTGTACGACTTCGACTGCGTCTGCGCTTCTCCTTAGTTGGACTACGGCTACGCCTGCGCTTTTCGCTAGCAGGACTGCGACTTCGTCGTCGTTTTGGAGACGGCGCAGCTTCCTCCTCCTCCACGAGCTTGAAGTCCTTTGCGCCTCGTGATTTTAAGCGCAGATCACCGCCCAACTCCCGTCGTCCGCTGTCACCGCCACTCCTACCACCACGCCCACCCTTCCTCTCGTTCGAGTACGCGTCGCCATCGCGCTTGCTCGTCTTCTCCCACGGACGTCGCTTGACCTTATTCCACAGTTTCGAGACCGACTGGCTGAAGTCCACCTTGATGCGGCGGTCGTCCAGCAGCACGTTGTTCATCTTGAAGTACGCCTCCTCGCAGTGGCGGCGGTCCGTGAACTCCACGAACGCGAAGCACAGCGAGTCGCCCGTCTTCTGGTCGCGGATGACCTCGGACTTGCACTGTCCGAACCTGCAGAAGGCCATATCCAGGTCCGCGCTCTCCGTCACGGGGTTCAGCTTGCACACGAACAGCACCTCCTCCGGAGGCTTGACGTCTGCGTCGGGCAGGTCGCCGATCATCTCCAGCACCACGGCGCGGGACTTGGCCTCCTTCTCCCTCACGGCCTGCTCGACCTCCTGCTCCGTCCTGCCCTCATGCTCGTCCAGCTTCTCGTCGGCCGCGAGTCGGGGCTCCACCTGTTCCTGCTCGGGTCTCTCTCGTGTGGGAGAACTGGGCGGGACGATCTCCTCCAGTCCCTTCGGGTCCGGGAACGGGTCGTCCAGCACGTACGTGTGCTTGATGCGCACGTCCTGGTAGGGCCGGTGGTCCTTGTCCACAAATAGCGAGTTAATTGTGGCTAGTACGTCCATGCCCTCGGCCACCTCGCCAAAAATAGTGTGCTGCTCGTCAAGGTATGCCATGTCCTCGGCCCGCGTGGTGAGGTAGAACTGGGACGCGTTCTGATTGGGCGCCGCGGAGGCCATGCCCAGCAACCCGCTGCGGGCTTCGTGGGTCAGCCCGCGGGCTCGCGGCAGCTCGTCCTCGAAGAAGCGGGCCTGCGCGCCGTAGAGCTGGCCGAAGACGGAGTCGCCGCCCGCGCCTGTGGCCGTGGGGTCCCCCGCCTGCGCCATGAAGTTCTCCTGCACGTTGAAGAAGAGGCAGCCGTGGTAGTACTTGGCCTTGCACAGCTTGAGGAAGTTGGCGCACGCGCGCGGGCACTCGGCCACGAACAGGTCCAGCACCAGCGCCCCCACCGTCGTCTCCACCAGCACCGACATGCTGAAATGGTCCACAAATAAGTAACGCCAAAAGTGGGCTTGCCAAAAACAAACAGAAAAATTGAAATATGGTTCTTGGCTGGGGCGAATTTTATCAATTTACTTATTATACTACAATCTACCGGTATTTCTCGGTCAAGATCCAAGGAGAATGTGTGATTTGATTAAAGTATACGCGGACTTAGACCGCACTTAAGCAGCTCTGTGGCTCGCGAGCATGATGCTGGCACGGCGCAGGTGTCTCCAGGGGCTGGCGTCGCGGCGCGTAGCTCTCCCCACCGGGCGGCTCGCTCGCTGCCTGGGGGCGCGTTCGACGCTGCATCGCTCGGCGGTTCTGTCCATCCCCTCCTTGCCTTCCATCCCGCTCTCCAGCGAGCTGCGCGAGCGCGTGAAGACTTTGCCCCTGGCCGCCACGTACGACCCGACAGTTGTAGAGCGTGGATGGCAAGCGCACTGGCAGCAGGCGCTGCAGCAGCCGAACCCACAGTTGGAGAGCATGGCTACACCCTCGCCGCCCGTGTTCAGCATGATCCTGCCGCCGCCCAACGTCACGGGCGCGCTGCACCTGGGCCACGCGCTGACCGTGACCATCCAGGACGCCATCGCGCGCTGGCACCGCATGCGCGGCTTCGACGTGCGCTGGCTGCCGGGCCTGGACCACGCGGGCATCGCCACGCAGAGCGTCGTGGAGCGCAAGCTGCTGCGCGAGACGGGCCAGTCGCGCCACGACCTGGGGCGCCAGGCCTTCGTGCAGCAGGTCTGGGCCTGGAACGAGCGGTACGGCGGCCGCATCACGGCCCAGATCGACCGTCTGGGCGCCATCGTGAAGAAGGACCAGCCGTACTTCACGCTGGACGAGCAGCGGTCGCAGGCCGTGGTGGACGCCTTCGTCCAGCTGCACGACAAGGGCCTGGTGTACAGGCGACGCAGGATGGTCAACTGGTGCCCCACGCTGCAGACGGCCATCTCGGACATCGAGGTGGACCTGGAGCAGCTGGACAAGGCCACGAACAAGACGCTGCCCGGACGAGCGGAGCCCGTCGAGTTCGGCGTCATGCACAGGTTCAGGTACCAGGTGGCGGACTCGGACTCGGGAGAGTTCGTGGAGGTGGACACCACCCGACCCGAGACCATCTTCGGAGATGTGGCGGTCGCGGTCCACCCGGACGACGAGAGGTACAGGAAGTTCCATGGGAAATTCGTGGTGCACCCGTTCTCGAAGGAACGCATCCCGGTCGTCACGGACGAAGTGCTGGTGAACATGGAGCTGGGAACGGGTACGAGGGAGGAGGTGCTTTGGACTTTACTTACGGTCGAAGACTGATGTGTTGGTGCTGTGACCAGGTGTGGTGAAGGTCACCCCGGCGCATGACCCGAAGGATTTCGAGTGCGGACGGCGCCACGAGCTGCCCGAGGTTGAAGTGATTGACAAGCATGGCAAGCTGTGCGGCAACATCGATGAAAGGTTCATTGGCATGGACAGGTTCGACGCGCGCAAACGCGTCGTCGAGGAACTGCAGGCCATGGATCTATACGTGGACAAGGTGTGTGGACATATACCTGCCAGTATGAGCCTTCTGTATTGGTCACATCTGATTTTGACCTACATTAATTCATTTGTTTTGGTACTGTAGCTCGACCACCCGACTGCCCTGTCGATCTGCTCGCGTTCGGGAGACATCATCGAGCCGCTGCTCATGCCGCAGTGGTACGTGGACTGCAGCGCCATGGCTAAGCGCGCCGCTGACAACGTCCGCAACGGAGTGATGACCATCGAGCCCAAGTCACATGCACACACGTGGTTTTTCTTCTTGGACAACATCCAGGATTGGTGCGTTAGCCGTCAGCTATGGTGGGGTCACCGCATCCCAGCGTACCGCCTAAAACCTGGTACGGCTGGTGCGTCGGGTGCGAGCGACCAGTGGTTTGTTGCATCATCTTTGGAGGAGGCCCGACAGAAGGCTGAGGCTGAGATCGGATGCAAACTGCAGGATGACGACCTAGAGCAAGATGTGGACGTGCTCGACACGTGGTTCAGTTCGGGCTTGCTTCCTCTGTCGGCTTTTGTAAGTTGCTGCCGTGACTCTGCTTACCGCGTGATTTCCATTGTTAACTCAATTTGATGCTATTAGGGATGGCCCAATGTGAACAATGATGAAGTTGTTACGAAAGACCTGATTTCCAGCTACCCGCTGGATGTAATGGAGACTGGTTCGGACATTCTATTTTTTTGGGTTGCGCGGATGGCAATGCTTTGCGAAGAGGTTTGTAAAGTCCTCAAGATGGCTGAGATCAAGTCGTGCACTTACACGTTGTTGTGTGCTGTTGGGCCTGTAGTTCTCCGGGCGCGTGCCGTTCGATAAGGTGCTGCTGCACCCTATGGTACGTGATAAGGCAGGGCGGAAGATGTCAAAGAGTATTGGAAATGTCATCGATCCGTTGCACGTGATTAATGGCATCAGCCTGGAACAGCTACTCACGGACTTGCAGGTAAAACTTGAAGCAAGGTGATACATTTATGTTAATAGCGTGCGATTTGTACTGACGATTTTCACGAATTGATCAGGGTGGAAATGTTAGCCCGCGCGAGCTGAAGAAGGCCAAGAAAGAACTGAAGAAGGAATACCCTTCGGGTATTCCTACGTGTGGTGCTGATGCTTTGCGTTTCACTCTGGCCTCGTACCTGCAGCAAGGCCGGCAGATCAACATGGACGTCCAGCGCGTCGTATCGTACCGCCATTTTTGCAACAAGGTGTGGAATGCTGTTCGCTACGCTTTGCCGTTATTAGAGACGGACACAAATGCTACAAAGGGCAAACAGATAGACCTTTCGCATTTGCGTGAAGGCATGACTATTGCAGACCGGTGGATTATGAGTCGACTGGTAAGTAAAAACCTGCAAGTCGCTATTGGAATGATGCATTCTCTCTCACAATACTTGTGTTGCGTTATTGGGGGTTATAGGCCGCTGTAGTGTCGGAAGTGAACAATGGAATAGCTGCGAATCAGCTCGCGTCCAGTGTTGCGGCAATCCAAAGGTTTTTTGTGCAGGAGTTGTGCGATGTCTACATCGAATTCAGCAAGCCTGTGCTTTACGGCAATCGTTTGGAGGAAGGCGTCGCCCTTGAAGAACAGCATGCACATAAGCGTTGCGCTCAAGCTACGCTGCATCGGTGCCTGGATTACTCGATGCGTTTGCTGCACCCTTTCACCCCCTTCGTCACGGAAGAGTTATGGCAGCGTATCCGCTACGCCGACCCGCTCACTACATCGCCAAGTGAACAGGACGTGGAAACCTCAATTTTGTGCTCCGATTACCCGGAAGAAGCTCACATGAGCTCTTGGATTGATGCAGATGTCGAGGAAAGGATGGCGGTAAGTTTTTTTTAGTGATTTATGCTGCAACTCCATCTCAGCTATTTATTTTTGCCTTCAGCTTGTTATCGACGTGATTCATGGAATCCGCTCGCTGCGGCACACCGTCAAAGTCCTGGCTCCGAATGCGACTCCTGTTGGTGACAGGTACGCTCGTCGATGGGCTGATTCTCACCGTCATACCCCCATTGTTCTTACAATCTTTCCGTACTTTGCCACAGCGAGTTCCCTACGATTCGCATAGTGTGCTCCAACACGACTGTGCACTCCGAGCTGAAGGACGCGCAGCGTGGCCTCGAAACACAGTGCCGTGTGAATGTGGACATCACCGTTGCGGGCGATGGCTCGTCGTCGCTGTCGTCCCCTCACGTGCTGACGCACTCCGTGTCCGACTCCTGTCGAGGTTCGCTCTTGCCTATGAACATTTTGTGAGGTACTTCGAAGTAAACTCATATCCCGAACTGACGTATTTGCATGTCCGTTAAATTGATGCTTGTAGTGATGCTAGCAGTACCAGACGATGCCGAGACGACGCAGCGTGTAGCGAGCGAGATCTCTAGGCTTGAAAAGCGTGCCTTCAAGAGTGCTTCCGCTGCCGAAGCACTCATCCGCCGCCAAGAAGGCCCGCACTACGCCAGTAAGGTGCCCGAGTCAGTTCAAGCTCAAGACGCGCAGCGTCTCACGCAGCTGCAGACCGACTTGCACGCGACGGAGAAGAGTGTGGTCGCACTGCGCGAGCTCCAACAGTTCTACTAGGTAATCAATCCTAATGAATCGTATAGACTTGTCGTGAATCAATACTTTACTACGGTGGAATTTTCACCTGAGTGAGCATTTATAAAGGGGAAAATACGAAGCTGAAGTCCATCCGCTTGTGAGAAGACTACGAACATTTACCTCGCTAGCCAATCTCCCACTTCCAGTACCCGCGTGATGAAGTACACTTGAAGAGTGTACTAGGTATCGTTTGCCTGAGTCTTTAATGGTACACTGTACTCGACGTGCTATTGCCTTCATCTTGCTAGTGTTTGACAGGCATGCCACGAATTCCAGATCGAGTGCATTTCCAGTTTCAAGTGCAGGGAAGGAGGGTGTCCTACCGAAACTTGATACGCCTTGTAGAACGAATAACGTGGTAATACTCTTCGTACGTCTCCCACTTTTTGAGGCCGGGATAGCGCAGGTAGGCGGTTTTAGGTATAGAAGCGAAACGATACCTGTGACGAAAACCCATGATGTTGAAGTAGTCGTCAGGTGTGATCTTGGTCTGTCGATATATATCTTCGACTTTGGCTTTTTTGGCAATCAACTCCTTGGCCAGCTCCAGTCGTTGCGCAGCTTTCACCTCCTTTCTCATCTGCATCCACGCCTGCGCCTTTTGACCAAGTTTTGACTTGGTAGCCCAAACCTTCACCTTCTCCGCAAGCCCCGACATGCCTCTTTCTTCTGCGTCGCTGGCACGATTCGTCGTTTTGAGCCCCCGAAGCGACCGCTTGGCGTCGATATCTGCCCGTACCCCGCGGCTTTCTCCTGAGAGGATCGTACTCGATAACGTAACCTGGGAATCCGCTGCAGGTGCCGAGAGAGCCTCACCCCCCACTAGAAGGGCAAGGAGCGCCATCATAAGATGAAGCATGCACTTGTTCATCGTTCTTGCGTACAGTAGACGTTTTGCTGGAATGAAGCGAGTTGCCGAATGCGTGCTGGATGCGACATAAGGCCTGACCGTAATACTCGGGCCGTTCCAAACGGATGCAGTTGGTAGATTTTGGTATACAGTACTGTACATACAATCGTTACTGCCAGAGACAGGCGCGAAATAGCATAGCCAGGCATAGGTATCACGAGGTGTTGAATAATATTCTTCATAATATTATCCTAGTGGGTTTTGCGGGGTTCACGGTGTCACGGAGGCAAAACTGGAATTTTGTCGTTGAATCCCCTCGATGCAGATCCCAGTACCACACTCATTTCACGCAGCCCGGGCCGGGCTGCCCGGCCTCCATCATCCTCTATTTTGCAGTGCCTCAAATAGACCTCCCCCCCCCCGTCCCTCCCCCGACGACGAGGTGTATCTTTTCCTATAACAGGTTTCGTCCACATCGCAACAGCTTCTACATTTAGAAAAACGATGAATATTTTGGATCAGAATAGAAAGGGAACAGCCCAAAGGCATCAGAATTCTAAGTACTACTACAACTTACTATACTGTTATACATACGAAACCTCTATGAATGAAATGATGATGGTATGCCGACAGATGCGATTTATTTTTCCGATTTGCCTCTCGTCCATGTGTTTTCGCGGAAAGAGCAGTTTGTAAGTCGACTCCACTCCACGATGAGTACGTCACCCAGTCATTTTGACGCGCACTGTACGGGAGTCGTTCCAAATCATACATAATTTGTAATTTGTATGAATTGGTGTATACCGGATCAAAATGAGAAATCCTCTTCCATGTTATGGTAGAGGGTTTACTCCACGGTGAAGTAAGGTGGAGTCCGCCTGCGCAGCCCTTAACATATGTAGGCTACAGCGCTCACTCTTTCTATGAGTACCACGAAATACGGTTGAGGACCAGATCTACTGTTGTCTTAGAACAGCTACAGACTTTTGCCAGTTCCATGGTTCCCAGACACTCACTATTTCTGGATCACATGTGTAATTTTCAAAATCACTTCTCAGATCAAACGAGATCCCTCTACTGTAATCAACGGGACAGTCACACTGGTCCCGTTGATTACCAGCCCGTTGATTACAGTCCAGAGAGATCTGAGCCGTTCTCGTGATCATCAACAAAAAACGTCATTAGTTTTTTTTTAGCCAGGTTGCTGCGATGACCTCCGTCCGGCACGATGGCCCTCCGCCTCTCATTCTCAAAGAAGAGACCCAAAAACAAGAACAAAACAAATCTAAAGGTGCGCTACTGCTAATTTTGCACTAGATTACTTTGTTGGGGGGGGGGCTCAGAATTAGCCGACATTTTCCGGTCACCATATTAATTTTTAACAAATTACGTCCGTAATTTCGAACCAATTCCAAAAAGTAACCGTAGAGAACCGTAATCACCATTATAGAAGGCTTCGTGCACCAAGCGTACCTTGTCGTATAAAAAACACACAGATTGAACGCACACCACTATATTACTTCTACAATCCCTTCGGTAAGATGGTTCGCAGCCTTCGTGAGATCAAGGTGCCGTTCTAAGAACTACACGACAGGAAGCTGACAAAGCGCTTGTCAACGGTTCATCGACGCTTTTGACAGCGACAACGGTGAAGACGTATTCATGGCACGAAAGGAGAGTGCGTGGTTGCAGGGTGCTCGCTCAGCGCCCTACTCCATCTCACAGAGGTTATCTCTCCTTCAGTGTACGCCTTTTCCAGGCCAAATTCACAAAGAACAAAATCAAATGCACTGAAGCTCAAAACAAATGCACAAAGTGCAAGGCCAAATGCATAATCCTCAGAAAAAGAATGATCTTGCACTGTGCTTTTTAGTTAGGGTGACCCAATGCAAGGATTCTCTCCATTATTACAACCCGAAGCACCCAGCTGAGCTCGATGGGGCTCTTTGACCAGACTAATGCTACTCCGCCTGCCTTGTGTCAGCAATGAACTTCTTTCCCATATCGCGGCGGTGTTGCTATGCACGTCGCGTTACCGCACGTTTACACGCAGGCCTTGAGACCCGGCTTACAGTGTGGTGGTTGCTGGGAGATAGTTTTGCATATTTGTCAGGGTATATGATTAAAAAGGTGTACGGTACATGCTGAGTGCATACTTTGTGCATTTGATTTGAGATTCGATGCATTTGATTTTGTTCTTTGTGAATTTGGCCTTATTTTTGGTGAACTTGGCCTGGAAAAGGTGTACTCTAAGTTTCTCTCTGATCTAAGCGTTCCGTGGCAGGTTGGCTACCTTATTGTCACGGCGGACACTCATTTAACGCTACTTCTTAGTGCGCTCTCCCGTTAAATACGCCTGACGGACGTGTATTATGGAATTAGTAGGCGGGGATGCAGCGCAGGCGTAGTAGCCTTAACCACAACAAATACAATACAAATAAAAATAATAATAGTTCAAAATTACGTCCGTAATTTTGAATTTCCCCTATTTTTTATGGTCAGCGGACATACTTCGAAGTAACATTTTGCGAAATGGTTCAGCTGCATAGGACCACCCTCATAACTCGAACAACTTTTTTTTAGAATTAAAAAAAAATGATCTGGAAGCGTTTTAGCCTTGTGATTGCGAATGCGGTTACTCGGAGTATGTACTACGATGCCAATAGTTACGTCGAAACCACAGTAGTCCAAGGATTCAAAAGAAAATCTCACCCGATGAATTTCGTTTCTTGGTCGCAAAGAATTAAGTACATAAAGTTGACGGCACGTTGCATGAGAAATACAAGTTTTATTTAATGTCTGCGCTGGTTAATGTGCTATTACTTTTCCGTGAGCTGCCGGAACCCTTTCCACCACGTGGGCGCTGCGAACTCACCCTCTTCTGTCCGTCCTTCCGTCTCCATGACCTTGAGCACCACCTTGGTGGGGCCGTCCTCCCAGATCTGGTTTGCTGCTGTGAGCTTGGCTCGTGCTACGTCCCACTTGCCAGCGAAGTAGGCGCCGATGCCCTCGTGAAAGTTGGAGAAAAAGACCGACGGGATGCCCTCTTGAAGTGCGGGGTAAATGGCGTCGAAGCCAAATTCGACGGGTTTTTGCCTACCTTCGGCGCTGATCTCCGGTGGTACACCTTCTGCAGGATATCGCCCGATGTCAAACGTCCACAAGTCCATGGGGATTTCGCTACCCTTCACAGCAACGCGGTCGATTTTGCGGCAGAACCGACGGGCTTCTGCTGATAATTCATCGACAAACCATTCGGAGATGAGCATCGGCACGTCGAACTGACCCGTTGCTGCTTCGAGACGCGCGGCCATGTTCACATTTGGTGACAAGTAGGAGGCATCGATCTTGAATCTAGAGCCAATAGCGCCCTCAATGGCCCAACCGATATGTAGGCCAAACCCCAGATGTACCTCGAAGTTGTCGAATGCAGCGATCAGCTTGGTGTTGTTGCAGTACTTGTGTAATGTGCCGTGGTGATTAGCGTTATGGATATCGACGCGCATCTTGAGAACAGCGGTCAGAGCACTGTCCACGAGCTCGGTCGGTCCGATGCGTCGCATGGCGGTACCTGATCCTGTACTTTTGACATAAATGCCCTCGCGCTTTCTGGCCTTTTCAGCTGGAAGCATGCGGGGTTTGTCAGCAGGGTCACGAGGGTCGCGCATGCCTGGCAGTGCTCCATCGCAGATCTTCCACGCGAGCAGGAAAGCCGAGCCAATATTTTTGTTGGCTGCACCGTGGAATACTTTGGCGTCGCCGTGCACAATCTCTGCAATGGTGTTGATGTACGTGATCACATCCTCCTCGAGAATGCTACACGTCTCGGTAAAGTGCTCGATGATGCCGAATCCGAAGACGGACGTGATCTTCTTGCCCGGAATCATCACGTCTAGGTCGCCGGCACCTCCCATGTTCTTCGCAATGATCTCCGTGCCAGCAGCACCAAAGCCCACCTGCAACAGCCGACCAATTTTGCTCAGTGTATTCTCCAGCATCTTGGTCTCGTAATCCGTGCCGGTCGTCGCCTCCTCCTCGTACTCCTCGCGCTTGGCCTCTGTTGATCCCAGTGGGTTTTGAGCCAGCTGAGTGACGAGACGCATCATACGTTCGATGGGTCCGATAACCATCGTTTCTGCGTCCTTGGTAAGCACGAAGATGGACACGCCAAAACAAAACATCACGATGATTGTCTTGCCGATATTCAAGTTTGCCGTGTTTTTCGTGTACGACGAAATGTCATACGTGACGTAGGAGTGGCAGGAACTCGTGCCGTTGGACGAGTCACAGTCGACGCACACATCGTTGAGATAGCACCCCAGGTTGTCCACGGTAGTAATCTCCGTCGATCGGTACTTCGAGGTCAAGTCATCGAGGAGATATGAGGCTGACCACCCTGTTTTCGGGTTAGTTGTCAAAGTCTGGTTTGCCCCGAACTGCCAATCACTGCCATCGCTACTGAGTGGCTGAAACTTAAGCTCCTCCAACCATGTCTTAAGTACGGTACCATCGATGCCTGCGAGTTGAATCTGCACAAGTAAACCGTTGGAATCCCGCACGTATTCGTTGACGAGGCTTTGCATGTGAGCCATCGAGATAGTACCAGTTGTGTTGTAGTCCTGAGAGTAGCGGTGCAGTCGCTCGAACTGAGATGTCTGGAAATCATCTTGTGTCGGATCTACACTGCCGTCGATAATCGGCGATACGATAATAATGAGGAGGACCAGCACTATCAATCGCCGTGTAGTCTTCTCGGTCAGCACCTTGCCGATTTTTGATGGTTCGGAGATCTGCACTTTCTTGGCTTCCCCATTCTTGTTTTTCTTGACCACGCGCAGAATACGCAGCACTCGAAACAGACGCACAAGACGTACTATTCGACCAGCTTTCGTACCAGCACGCGATGCTCGGCCAGCTTTAAGCGCAGCAGTTTGTGACGAGTTCGACGAGGTCGATGTACCAACAATTTGTACCCATATCCAATCGACATCAGGAATCACTGACAGCGTCGAGATCAAGTCCATGTAAAAGGAGAAACCCCGCCCGTGGTTGAAATAGTTCGGTCTGCTGTACACGTTGAGGACGAGCTCAATGGCGAAGAAGATGAATAGAGCAAACAATACGTTGTACACTTGCGTGTCCGCACTTTTCGGGAAAAAGCTCACGCGAAAGTCGTCGCCGAACAGCGTGAAAATCGTACACGCCGTCATAAAGGCGCTCACGTACTTGTTCTCCACAAACGCAAGCACCTTCTGCTTCCGCGTCAGAGGCGGTGGTGACACCACGTCCTCTGGCGCTACTTTATTCAAGCTGCGATTGGACGGGAAATGGGATAACGTCATCGCGTGACGTAGCGTGCGTTTGGGTCCAACACCGTCATTGCTGTCTGATGCCCCGCCAGTAGACCCGCCGATCTTCTTGACGGGGATTCCCCGCTGGCTGCTCGCAGAAAGTGCCGGCATCTGCGGTCCCGCACGCGTGACTTGACCCGTTATTTGCTCCTCGCTATCTGCCACTGCCACTACCGATGGCTCTTCCTCGTGCTTCTTTTTGCGATGTCGTAGCGCCACCTTGGCTGAGTACCCACCCGCCTCTTGCGTTGTGGAGTACGTCCGTCCTAATCGCGCACGCGGAATTTACGAGGATAGCCGAACGTCGGGAAGATGGTTGCTTCGACTGGAAACACGTTGGGCAATGGCACGATTACTGTACTGTCCGCAGCAGATCGACTGCACTGCGGCAACGCTCCTGTCGCCTCGGCTGCAGCGTCTTCCGTGACTCCGCTTCCAAGACGAATTCTCCGGGGCTGCAACTACAAACGCCAAAATGTCACCATCGCCCTGAAAACACGTCGCAGCTTCATCTCGAATTAGAGCTCAGCCTTCACATCAACGAAAACGACCGTCGGGCAGCAGCGACCTTGAAACTGCTGACTATTAGCGGCTTGCTGCACTCCAGCTATTCCGGGCCAACCGAGACCGATCAGTTCCCGAAGACCTGGTTCAACCACACAGGAAGGCGAGTGCAGGCGCAATCACAGCAAGGCACGTACCGGAATTAGAATCGCCCCGAAGCCTGCATTAATCTCCTCCAGCCTTCGGCGCATTCAGGCGACTGACTGCCACAACACTCGTCCAGCCCCTGAAGCTAACTAGCCTCTCGTTACGAGGAGACACCCCACTCTGTCAAATCAGTGTATAAAAGAGTTCCACACACAGTACACTCCGAAGTTCCAGCGGCGCTTGCTGTTGTTTGCCTGTTATGGTGTTGTCTGCGGTAGCGTGCCATGGAATTCTGCGGTAACATCTCCTACTGCTGCACGGAATGCCGAAGCGATGCAGAATGGCATCAACTGGATAGAGCGAATTAGCAGTTTGGGCGAGCTTTTGTTTTACTGCAGCTTCAGCTTGATGAAGGCAAACAAGTAGCGCCAGAACTCTTTGGCTGCCACCTTGTCCAAATGCCGCTTGTCGGGGTGGATCTACGCGCAGCCGACAAGCGTGAAATTAGCACGAAATCCCAGGCCGATCTGAACGTGGGGGCATGGACTACACAACGTACCATAAGCACCTTCACGTCCCACTGCTTAATGTCTGGGTTCAGCTGCGAGCCTTGGTTGTAGATGTGAACTCCGCACACTACAACACAATAGCGCACTCGTCATGTCAGAGCAAGCACCACCGCAGTTGCACCAACCATAGCCCACCTTTCTTGAACACTTCGAGCGGGAATTTCCACTTCCAGCCCTTAAACTGCCACGACTGCCCCGACACGATGACGCCGACCACCGAGCGCCTACACCCGTCATCCAGCAGCAGCAGCAGCAAGAACGAGTTAGCCAACAATCCCGACACGACGCTCTCTCCCTCTCTGCTTAATTGACGCACCAGTCCTTGTCCCGGAATCGACTGACGGTGTCCACGACCTTGAACGTGTACACGTGTCCGTCCTCCTCGTGGGTGATCATGATCGACTGCTGCTTGCGGTGGCCCTCGGCCTTCTTCTGCATGTTGGAGACGTAGACGCCGTCCTCGAGGAAGTCCTTGGCGTTGAGCATCGTGAACAGGTCCGAGAAGCCCGCGGGCACGACGATGATCGGCGTGCCGAGGATCTTCTCCTTGACGAGGCGGTGCAGCGGCAGCTGCTCCTTCCTGGCCGTGGTGGAGGCCAGCAGCGCCGAGGCCTTGCTGGCCTTCTCGATCTTCTCCTTCGTCTCGGCGTTCACGAGCTCGAGCGTCTTGGCCACGTTGTCGAACTTGGTCTTGTGCGCGTCCAGCACGGTGGTGCGGCTGCGGTGGGCGTACTCCTTGTCGGCGATGCGGCGCATCTGGGCCTCGGCCTGCAGCTCCTCGGGCGTCTTGTCGTGCTTGTCTCGGTGGTGGCGCGCGTCGGGCGGCGGCAGCTTGCGCTTCTTGGCGGCAGCGTCTCGGCGTGCCTCGTCCTCTGCGCCCTCCCTCTTCTTGGCGCTGCTGCTACTGCTGCTGGCGCTGGAGCTTGACGGCTTGCGGCCCGTGGGCTGGCCGCTGGCGTCCAGGATCTGCGCGCTGGCCTCGATGTCGCCCCGGAGGAAGGCCACGAGCTCCTTCTTGTCCACGGTGGACACCATGGCCGCCTTCTGCTCGCGGCACTTGAGCACGTAGTCGCTGAAGCCCAGCTCGGCGTGCGCGAAGCACGTGTAGACGGCCAGCAGGTCGTAGCTCTTGTCCAGCTTCTTCGAGTGGTAGGCCGTGGCGCTGTGCTTGGGCAGGCGCCGCAGCTCCGCCCCGCCGGCGTCGCGGAACACCAGGTGCTCCCCCTCCACGGCCACGGGCTTGCCCTCGATCAGGTGCTGGCGCAGGAGCCGCAGCGCCTCCAGCGGCGACGCCATCTCGGCAGCGTCGGCCATGCTCCGCTTGCTTGTGCTTGGTGCGCTTGGAGGGTATTTGGTGTGGCGTACACGGAGGTGGGATAAGTACGCAGACGACGCTGCGCACTTCAGCAGACGAGATGTTTGGTGTGGCGCACACTGAAAGTGGACTAAGTACAGTGTACGCCACTGCGCACTTAAGCAGGCGAAGATGGCGGACGAGACCGGGACGGCGGAGACGCCGCACGTGCTGCTGTACTTCGATGTGAACAAGGTCCGGCTGTGCTGCGGCAGCGCGAGAGGCGTCGCTGGTTTATTGGTATTGTGCGTGTTGATGCGTTGCCGGTGGTTGCCCTGCTGTGTCTGCAGACGGTGATCATGCACGACCCCGTGCAGGGCAAGACGCTGCCTCACATTCTGAACGACCTGCTGACGGAGCGGGCCCTGGGGCGCGTGGACGGAGACGCCCAGTGGGTCTGGGACGAGGAGGAAGCGCTGCGGCCAGCGGCGGAGCTGGACACGGGAGAGGACGACCGCGTGTCGTACGGGTCGTATCTGAGGGCCAAGGTGGGTCAAATGAAGTGAGCGGTTGGCGGTGACCCCGTTGCCGGTTGGTGGAACTGAAGGGGTGACGCTGTTGCGACTGCAGTTCCCCTTGTCTGGGGACCCACAGGTTGCCAAGCATAACAAGCACATGAGGAAGGTGCTGCGTCAAGATTTCACGGCGAAAGGCAACCCCGGCGAGGGACTCGCGAGTGAACACGAGGAACTGCTGCTACACCTGCTGCTGCCTAGTACGGCGGCGAGTGAGGCGCAGCTGGAGCAAGTGGGGCTGCGCGACTCACCCTACTGCTTCATTGTGCCGGCGTTCTTCCGGTTGATGGAGCACTTGCAGCGGAACGAGATCAAGTTCAACCTCATCTTCCGGACGTTTGGTGATGATCTGCATCGCGTGGCTCAAGAATTCAACTGCTTCTGCGAGGGGAAGCATCCGTGTTTCCCACTGATCAAGCCTATGGATGGATCGGATGGGGGAATTGATCGCCGCATTCATCTTCATGGGATGCCAGGTGGAGAGATGCCTAGGTTTGGGACGTTCTTGCGAGCGGAGGGCACCACGGCGCTGGTTATGGGCACCTTCAAGCAGCCCAACGTCGCTGATGATGCGGATCCCTTGGCATTCTACACTACCCAGGAAGATTCGGTCCAGATCGTGCAAGGTCTGCCCAACATCCACAACTTCCTAGCTCGCCGCTGGCGTGACTCTCAGGCGACATTGGCGCTGCGTGACTTCTATCCGCATTGGTTCCGCAATAAGGAAGATCCAACAGCCGGAAAACTGTTGGTACTGGACCCAGATGACGCTGATGAAGGCGTCCACGCCATGTTTTTCGACGACAACATTCTGTCCCACGACGCGCACATCGTCGACGCGCGACTCGTACACAACAACTTAGCTTTGGCTTTCGAGGAGACGCGGGAGCTGTATCTGATGCGTGTGGAACCGCTTGATGTCATTCAGAATGAAGACTACTTTATTCGCAGGTTTGAAACCTCGCTGCAACGATGGAGCCAGAAACTGCAGTAAGTCTGTGCAGTTAGTCTTATTCTAGCAATTGTGCTGCAAATGCAACTATGCATCCCAGAATTGTTTTACCTAGTTTGAACCCAGTTTGAAAGCATGAGGCAATACGTTTTGGTAGTCTGACTGAAGCTAGTTCTGGCCGAGTTGAGGAGGTCCATGCCCGCGTGCACAAAATGGTCCCGTCCCAACCAGCAGGATATGTCTGTAAGTTAAGAATATCCTGGTGCTAAGCACATTTCCGCATCAATGGAGGATGGCGCAGTACCATGACGTAGGCTGAAGGCTTCGCGCAGGGGAAGTATCCTGAAGAAATAACCAAATGCAAGGGTCTATTCCGTCGAGCGCACCGAGAGCTTGGCTCTACCACACCCACGACTTGAGCAGCTTGTGTGTGCTGTGCTTTCTCACCCCGCTGCCCTCCTTTTCTATTGCCTTGTTACTGGGATGTTTACCATTGCGACCCCCATCTGAAGGGTGGACTGCGAATTGGGTCTTTTGGCTCCGTTTATTGCTGTGGTCGCTTTTGTGGGGAACGCATTATCACTCAAGTTGGTACCTGGGCCCGACTACCCTGTCTATCACGATTCATCGCGGTGCTATCAGTAGCTTGTGGATACGTGGGGACATGCATCCTGGCAGCAGCTACAATCGGATTTCCCATCCTATTCATGATTGAGATCGGAGCGATACCTATCGGGATATTCATGCCCTTGATGATTAGAGTTATGGGGACCTTCACTGTTCGCCAAAGACTCTTCATTAAAATCCTTGGGGACAGATTGAGTATCATTTCAAAAAGAAACTAACGGACACAATTCGGCGGCGAAAGGTTTTCGCAATGAACTGCTTTCGGTTGAAAGGCTCTTCCAGCGACATTCATTATCATTGGCACAGAAATGAATACTACTGCATAGTACTAGACATTATTCAAGATCAACGCTGTGCCGGAATCCAAAATACAGAGTCACTGCGATTATTGAAGATGATTATTGATGTGGTTCGTAACTCCAGCACGTATCAGGTGCGATCGTTGGACGGTGTACGGCTATGGGCAAGCCCACCTTACCTTATTTCTGGAATCAATATACTCGCTTGCAAGAACTGGAAGCGACGGGTGTCTTTGGTCCAAGAGATTATTTTAACAATTTAAGAACTGCTTTCTCCAAGAAAAGGGAACACAGACCTAGATGCGCGAGCTGAAACTGGAGCAAGAAAATTATTACCGCAAACAGCGTTGCTTGTACAGCGTACAACTGCGTCTCCAAAACGAGCGCGAGCAAGTACAACGGTGAGAATGAAAACTTGTGCTTCAAGGAGCTGTGGAGAAGCAGGAGCGATCCAACCTCCAGAACCGCATACACGAGCAAATTCGTCACTGGGGCCGTTCCCCATTTGCCAACGCCGCCAGGATAAAAAGCAACATTCGGCAACTGCTCAAGCACTGACTTGTACTTCAGATACACGAATGGCACAGCACATTCGACATACGCAACCAGCACGAGGTATTCGCAGTGAAACGAAAGTTGAAGAACCAGCAGATGAGATCTGTTGGCCTGCTGAAAGCTTCAGCAGCCATCTCTGGTATCGATGAAGGAACTACCTGAACGGGTACAACTTAAGAGAGTTGGAACTTCCGCAATGCTGTAGAGCAACTGCGAGGCGAGCTTCCAAATCTTGAATTGGTGTCATTTCAGTTTGCTCATGCGCTCGCTCACGCCACTCAGGTGTTGATTTTACCTTCCGCTTCAGCTGGCTTCACTGGTGTATCGAGGGCTCTGGACGTGTTGAGCTGCTTTCCTGTCACAGTCTCCATGCAGCAGCCAAAGCTCGTCGTGAGCTTCCTGCAGTTTTTCCTGCCGCACCTTCCACTCCAACACGCGCAATCCTTGCTTTCTTGCGGGCCGTCAACACGGCAATGGAATCCCGATCTCGTCCTAAAATCTCGGCTGGTGAACCGTATGACCGTATGGAGGGTGTCGCCGGATCTCGGTGTGTGCATTGCTGGACACCGAGTCCGACTCGCCGAGTCGAGTCAGCGATCGAGATTCTGAATCTCAGATTAGAAGTGGCTGGCTTCGTAGTAACGCAGATATCGGGGTATTCTAGTATATTAATACTGCATCACATGTTCTAATATATTCTATGAAATATATTAGGATGATTGGTAAAATACATATTAATAATATTATATTAACATTAATTACTATTTCCGTACGATTAAGTACGATTGGTACAATTCATGAATATCAGGAGGCGCTACGTACCTTGGACTAATGCGAGTCGGGCGACAGCGACGCCATATCGGTTGTCAAGTCCTTGCTGGTGATTTCTTTCGGGCCAAGCGCACATCTTACAAGGCCTTGGGTGAATGGTGGTGTCTGGACCACCCACGTGTACTCGGGTGCGTGTTGTCCGCCTTCTTGTGCGAAAACTGATAATTAATTCACCGCCTAGGAATTTATGCGGCAAAATGAACCGGGTAAATTCGGGTACTCGAAAAGTGCCATCGGATCACCCTGGGAAAAGCGGGCGGGCGGGGTGGGTAACATATAATATGCAAACTATGATATTTAAGTACTTATTTCGAAACCTGACCACGTTCATGCAGGACGACAGAGCCAGCCGCTACTGGTCTCTCCTGATAACGTAGGTCAGCCTCATCGGCAGGACGGTGCATTTTGGGTTGTACCTGGTGGGTATGTGTGATATAATCTACTCAGATAACAAGAACCGCTTACAGCATCAAGTGGCGACTT
Source organism: Phytophthora cinnamomi (assembly GCF_018691715.1). Classification (NCBI taxonomy): domain Eukaryota; phylum Oomycota; class Peronosporomycetes; order Peronosporales; family Peronosporaceae; genus Phytophthora; species Phytophthora cinnamomi. The sequence goes on along the minus strand of NW_027150948.1, from coordinate 345,894 downwards.
GGTCAATAGAACAAACAAACATTCGATTCTCTAGAGTGTCCAGTATTTTTAGTAGCAAGTAGTAGGAACCAGGCATAACCAACTGAATCTTTGGTGTCCAGTATATTACATTGGTCGATTTATTACTATCAAAATATCAGTTCAAATCTATTGATATTATATTACTAATATCAATTCATGGAATTTATAGATATTATATTAATATTATATTGGTATTATATCATTACTATCGTTAATATATACTGCAGTTACTACGACCCCCTGCTTGTGACGCTCATAGGATAAAGCAAGAAGCGGTGCGGATAAAATGACTTTATCGGACAAAACGATGGGTTGGCGTATTTTTCTGGCGTGGATCAACTTGAGCACTGCTACGTACGCTTCCATGACTTCTCCATGGCAGGGCACCAACATGCAGGCTGCAACGCCTCGATACAAAGACTGGCTGCTCGAGGAATCGACACAAACGCGCACGCATACGCGCGCTCATAATTTATTGAGTTCTCTATCTAGTCTAGCTTTTGTTGATCTTCACTGTCATTTCCAGGTGGCCGCCTTCGGAAGACCTCGGAATCCACAGCAGGAGCGAGCCACCGCCCGTTCCGGGGAGACCAAACAGGCCCGGACGCCAACGGTCCAAGTACATGGTCTTGTCCTGCAGCTTCACCACCGTTGATGTCCACGTCACGGTTTCCCCGGCATCTACTTTCACCGAATCGAACTTCTTGCCACCTGAGTGGATCCGCACCTTGACGTTCTTGGTGTCCGTGCTGACAAACTTGATATTGACGACGCCGTCTCCCTTTTTGGTCCACGTGCCTTCGCTGCCGCGGAACGCGTCATCTTTGGTGGTGAGACCAAGGGCATCTGTGCAGGAGCCATCGTCAATTTCTCCAATAAACTCCGTCGGACCGCACACAGGCTGCACGTAGTTGAACATCATGAAAGCGATACCCGTGGGGTCCAGTGCCGAGAGTCCTTGCAGACCGAAGTTGGCAGTCTTGATCCAGTAGTCTTCTCGAGCCATGGCCTTGCCCATATCTGTGGTCGACGAATCGATCAGTTGATCGATGATCACTCCGAAGGTCTTGCGCAGCGTATCGCGCGTCTGGTACGCGGCGTACGGCTTTTTCGTCTTTAGCAGCTCGCCCATGCAGTTGTTGGTGACGGTGGGGACGCCGTTCAGCACGATCGGCGTCTTGCTCATTTGGGTGCGGATGTCTTCGTTGGTGGCCTGCGGGTTCTCGTCGCGGATGTTGGTCACCTTGGCGATGACTCGGTCGGTGAGTCGCTTGAGCTCGAAGCCGCAGGTCGAACCGGAGTCGATCATTGTCGTAAGGTTCGACACGGTCTCCGCGTCGAGGTCCGTCGCGTTTCCTACCGTGGAATTCCTAAAGAAGGCCAAGAAGCTGTCCAGTGAGCTCATGATCAGGTTACGGTTGATCATGAGTTGCTTGACCATGGTTTCCGCAGCGGTGACGACTGCGTCCGTGAAGTAGGCGTACCTCGGCACTTCATAGCCCAAGCACGCCGTGATGGCGACGGGCAGGTCGACGAGGAAGAGGTCGGTCTGGTATACCATGGCGAGGATCTCCTCCTTGGTGCCGTTCGGCGTCATCATCTGCCGGAACCGCATAAAGCGAGAGATGCCTTCGGCGATGTTGAACATGTTGAACGCACACATGAGGCTTCTCCTGACGGTCTTGAAGGACTTGTAGATGGCATTGAAGACTCCAGCCGTGGCTAGGTTGAGTACCACGTAGCCCGGGTTGGTGATCTTGGACATGAGCTCCAGAGTGCAGTCATCGTTCTGCGGGATGCACTCGGCGAAGCACTGCACCGGGTACGAAATGGGGCATTGAGCCCAGCACCTGTGTCCGCTCGTGTTGTAGCCCTGCGAGCACTCGCCCAGCGAGTTCTTCTTGTGCGTCTTGCGGTAGCACGCCGAGTCGGTGAAGTCTCCGATGGAGGGGCCCACCCAGTTGGGGGGCACAGAGCCGTTGAGCGGAATGTTCAGCTTGACATCCGGAAGCAAGGTGTACGAGAAAAATGATTGTGGGGCAGTTGGTGGTGGTGCCGACGGCGACGGCGACGGCGACGGCGACGGGGTCTCGTGGAAAGGTGAGACCGCGCCTGGTGCTCCCTCATCTCCGCTGGCGGAGGAATCGATGGGCGTGCTCCACGAGGCGAAGCTGACCGCCGCCGCTCGGTTCGCGCACAGAGCGAGCACGAACAGCAGGAAAAGTAGCAGCCATGTCCTCAACATCCTCGAGGCTCTTCCCCCCGTTCCTGCAGGCAGCACCGCCGATTACAAAGTGAGCAACCCGAAACCCGCGACTGCATCTTGTTGGCCCGGTGTTATGGGCGCGCCTCCTGCTGGTTGGTGCGAGAGTCTCACCGGACGTCATACCGCCGAGGCTCGTGACGAGCTGCAGGCCAAACCGCGTTGCGACCGAGAAACGGGTGCCCGAAACCGGTTCGTTTCGATACCGCTGGTAAAGCGAGTGCGACCAGAGCAAAGCCCGAGATGGCCTCGGTTGCTAATGGTCACGGACAGTGCGAGCACACAACTTCACCCGGTGGCGAAGCAGTAAGTATTGAACTGCTTGCCTACCTGCACAGTACCGTGGGCGTCTAAGTTACATGTACACTGCAATTTGACGGAGAATAGTGTTCTGTGTATATGTACCTTGGACCTGGTTGAACATCATGTTCAACCAAAACCGGTGGTCTTTCTCCCAAACAAGCTGATCTCCATTTCCACCTTGGCCCTCTCTGCGGCAAACGCTCCAGGCCGAGAAACAGTAGTTTGTCAGCCACGTGGGCGAAGTTGAATGTTACACCTCCAACGACCAGATTAAAGTTTGGAAGGAGATGTACAGTACCAGTTAGATTGTGCGCTTCAGCACAGTACAGTACCGGGGCTGCGCTGGACGCCCGCGCCTTGGTGCTGGCGAGCAATGGGATGTGTGTAGACAAGAGGCGAAGGCAACGTCATCGGTGTACATGTAGTGAGAACCGTCAAGGACGCCGCAGCCCCGCCAGCGCTGCGTGTTCGCTTGCATGCCAAGCTTGTCCAGTCCTTGCGGTGGGGCTGCCGGACATGCGGAGCTGACCAGCTTGCGGTCGTTATTGCCGCCGCGTCTTCCTCACGCCACCTGCGCAGACGGAAGTCTCCACTCCGTGTTGTCGCACGTGTGCCTCGCTGTACGACCACCACAAACCCATCAACCCGCGGTGCAAAGTGCGACTCGCACTGTGCGAGTGCGGTGCCTGCTTTGGACTAAAGCCTTTGGCCCAGACAACCACCCGTTCCCCCGCAGAAAAGAGTCCACCCGGCGTTACGAGTCGGCAGCAAAGACACCATCTAGGTTGATGTCATGCAGTTTTCTTGACGTCCCGCGCGAACAGCAAGAGCTTCAACGACTGGAGGCCGCGCTCTGTGCGGTTGCGCACGGCTTCCGGTGTTGTAAAGCGGACTGGAGCCGGCTCTCAAAGCGGGGCCCGGTGCGCGAGGATGGGAGTCTTGAGGTGTTGAATGCGGAGCTGTTGCAGCCATTTGCTGCTGCGGCAACAGTACACCAAGTGAGGTGGAAGCTTTCGACGCCAGTGATTTCTCGCTGAAGAGCAGCCTGCAGCGTTTTTCTTGCTCATTTCATTCTCTCTGCCCAACGCGGACGCATATCTAGCTGCCATTCAGAACAACACTACAGCACGAACACGATATGTTTCGATGAGCAAGCTTTGTCCTTCGGAGGCACAAAGCTTGCTCATAGAAATTCTACATGTAGAGCGCGACAACAACATCTCGAGAAAATTCGCACGTACGCCTATTGTACCGGACCACAACGAAGACCGCTACGGCATATGTACGATCGTCGTGGTGGTCTTCTTGGAGGGACACTGCGGTCGTATTGCCGAGTCCCTCACATTTTGTCAGTCGTGAGGGACGTTCGGGTTCTAAGCTTCCTGGATGTACAGCTCAAGAAAGCGTATCATGTGAGTCAGAGCTTCTGCCCATCATCACTTCTGCTTACGAAGAAGCTTGGTACAGCTCATGTAATTACAAGCATTTTTCTAGGTGTTCTGTAGCTCCATGGCACTACAGTACACGTACATGCAGTGTAGCTGTCGAGTCTTCCATCGACTCAGCGCTACGCTCTTCCTTAACTGACGTTAATCTTCGCAACGAGGTCGATGTGTCCCCCTTCTGAGGAGCGCGGGACCCACATCACCAGCGAACCGCCACCCGAACCGGGGAGGCCGAGGAGACCCGGACGCCACCGGTCGAAGTACATAGTCTTGTCCTGCAACACCGACACCGTCGAGTTCCAGGTCACCGTCTCGCCGCTCTTTACCTTGACGGAGTCGATGGTCTCGCCAGCCGAGTGAATTTCCACCGTCACGTCCTCTGTATCCGTGCTCTCAAACGCAATGTTGACTGCTCCATCGCCAGCGTGCGTCCAGGTGCCGTAGCTGTCTGCGAAGGCATCGCCGTCCGCAACGAGAGCGAGTGCATCGGCGAGGGAGCCGTCGTCGATTTCGCCAATGAAAGAGGTGGGGCCACACACTGGCTGGATGAATTCCTCGAGCATTTTCGCGATGCCTGTGGGGTCGAACATGGCGATGACGTCAAGTCCCATGTCGGCCACCTTGAGGATATAATCGGCCCTTGAGAGAGCGTTGCCGTTATTGTTGTTGGAGGAGTTGATGAGGTTGTCCGTGATCACGCTTAGAGCTTTGCGGATCTTGTCACGCACAGTGTACGCGTCGCTTGTGCTCGTAATGTTCTTGATGCAGTTGTTGGTCACCGTGGGGATCTCAGTCAAAAAGAGAGAGGTGTCGCTCAGGGCCAGGCGGATCGCACTGACCGTAGATGCGGCGTCGGCCGCTTTGATATCAGCAACTGCTTCTGTAACTTTCGTGATGATCGACTGCAGCTGGGTACCACAGGTCTTGCCCTCCGCGATGAGTTTCTCTAGCGTGGTCGTGTCGTCCTCGCTCAGAGACTCCACAGAACTTCCCGCTCCAACAGAACTGATGAAGGACATGAACGTATCGACACTGAGCAGCGAGGAGCCCTTCTCGACCGCTTGAGTGAGCACCTTGTTCACGACGCTCACGACTTCGGAAGCCAGGTTCAGGTAGTCCGTAGGCACGTTCAGACCGAGACAGACGCACACTGCGGTAGGAAGGTCCTTGATGACGATATCCGAGTTGTTCAGGAGTGAGATGATCTGCTCCTCTGTCCCATTGGGGAAGCTAGTCTGCAGCTTTTCCGCATACTTCACAATGTCATTCACGACAGTGAACAGCTTTTGCCCGCACTTAACACCTTGCTGTACCGCAGCGCTGGCCGTGCTGAGCTGTCCGAACACACCCGAGGTCGCTGCATTCAGCGCTACAGTAGCAACCGATTGAACCTTTGTGATCACCTCCAGCGCACAGTCATCGTTCTGGGGGATACACTCCATGCCACACTGCACGGGGTAGTTCAGCGGACACTGCGCCCAGCACGTGGCGATATTGTCGTAAGCGTAGCCTGTCGAACAGGTTCTTGAGATGTAGGTCTTGCGATAGCAGGCGTCGTCGGACGGGTCCACGGTACCCACCCAATTGGGCAGAAGGGAAGTCGTAGTCGAAGTGGTGTCCGCTACCAAAGCCGAGGAGCTCGACGAAGTCGTAGCTTCGAGAGCAGCCACCGATCCAGCATTCGAGACAGTTGATGTAGTCTGAACTTGGCTCACACTTTGAGTGGAAGCGTTAGCGTAGACATTCGTCGCGACAGTTGCTTGCTGGGCAGTGTCCTCCTGCGTCACAGCCGATTGGGATGTTGGGAGCAGCGCAGTCGAGTTGGAGGAACCTGAAGCATTGCTCTGCACAGCGACTTGAGCCGCTTCAACCTGGCCGACAAACCCCGAGGTCGATGAAGATGCTGCGCTGCCTCCAAACGCTGCGTCGCATTCGCTGGCGAGCACAGCCAGCGTCGCCAGGATGCGCAATAGTGTCACTGTCTTCCTCACCATCGAGTCACGGAGGGCGAGGAAGTACCGAGTGCGTCGTTGGTCTTCGCCGTTCGAAGCAAATTGTAGAATGACACGGGATCAAGGAGGCCGGCAGTAAATTGTAGACAGCGGAGCGTGAAACGTGAAGCGTGCGTGCTTAGGCTGGGTGTGTTCGAAGGCTGTAACATGCCGCTCTCCATACTGACTTAGGCCTGACGGGTGCTAGTTGCACCGCGAGTTGCACCTTGCTGCGCTATTCGGTCCAAATGCGACTGAAATTCTTGGTCTCCGCTGAGCTAGTCCACCAAGGCCGTCGTGACGCCGCCAGCGTTCATTGTGACAAAGGCGAGGGGAAAGTGGCGAATTTGAAGTTTTTGCCAGTCGTAGTCAGATGGGGGATGAGCGTTCCACTATGCATTATCGAGAAAATGAGACGAATCATAATGCATACTTTTCCCTATACATCTGTCAAATCGGAGTGTAGCTGGAAGAAGCGTTTACACGGGGGATTCGAAACAACATCGTGGAGTGTGCCAGCTGTCTTCAAGTCGTCATCGTCGTCAGCGATCAAGGTCTCACTCGGATTTGCTAGGAAGGCAAGACGCTGGTTCTTGCGGCGAATAGAATGCGTAGATCGTGAATAACCCAACAACTGCACCACCACTTCTGCAATAACGGCTTCGTAGCCACGGAGATCACCTCCAGTCGCTGGCCTCGCCCCTTTTCCGGGGCATCTTCACGCTGCTCGCCCAATCACTCATTGGGCTACGTTGGACTGGCGTACATACATACTGATGGCCGCAAGTACACGCCAGCCTCCCACTGTTGTCACCATTCAGAACGATACTTTGAGCCGTTGTGTAAGCGTGACAGCGCTGGATTGTTCGGTGATAAGATGCGCGTGCTATTCAGGCTAGGTCACACTGTATGTAGTCCGTTCGCTGCGATCTGAGCACACCCGTCAAGGTAACCGCATCGCTTTAGTACCAGATGAGCAAAGCTCGAGCTGGAAGAATGGACAGCTGGATGAACTCGGACATGCTAGTCGCTCTAGGCTTGAGCGGATACTCCTTCGCGGGAATTTTGCTGGCCGGATAATACAATATATTTTGAGTCGATGTTGCAGAGACTCTGTTATCGTGTAATACACGCTCTATGGATTCTCGTAGCACCATTCGATGCGCTCACGAAGCAACATCCGAACCGAGGTCGTCTCTCTCATGTCGCTATGCTTTTAGGTCGGGGAAATGACAGATTCATGCACTATTCCGTAAAAGCTGGGTCGCGGTCATTAATTAAGGCCCGCTTGATATAGCTTTTAATGAATTTGTACAAACTAAATCTTAAAACATTCTTATAGACACCATGTTAATTTATGTGGTAGTTTTATAGGATTGCCAGACAATTTTGCAAAAACTATAGAACAACAGTTAAAGAAAAACAACGAGCTACGATCTTCTTGCTTTTTCTTTTTATGTGTCTATGCCTCTCGCTTATCGATCTATCGAATGCAAATTTTGCTGATAAGTGGTCAATTTCAAATCGCGTTACAACCGAGAGCTGTTCTGTAATTCTTCATTTCCCCTAGTTTTGACCACAGATACATCACCTGAAAAGATTGCAAGTGTCGTTTATATCCTTGTGCTCGCAAAACGACCAGTTGCAATCGGAAAAACAATTGAACTGTTGATTAATTGAGAATTCAGCAAATTAATTGTTTGCGGGTTCTGTTATCTACCCTTGCATTATCTTGAATTGCACTGCATTGTTTTTTCTGTGCTTCTGAATTACCCTGGGTAACGTTGCGCACGGCAAGGGTAATGTTGCCTAGTTAGTGTAGCTTAAAGGTTAATTGATGTTGCACGATGACAAACGCGCCTGGATCGCCTGGCGGGGTAAGCACAGCTTCAAGCTTTGAAGATGTTAAGTTGCTCAAGCAGCGACTGCCATGATTTTGGGATTTGGAGGTGGTTTGTCCTTCGGGTTGGCGTTGCACAACTCAGCGCAAAGTTGTGGGAGGAAGATCGCAATAATCTCGAACGGTCGCTGGCTTTAATTGCCAAGAAGCAACGCCATGAATCGACGAATTTTCAAATTGTGCTCCAAAATGATAGAATCGGGCACTCCAACAATATATGGCACTCAGAGCAGTAAGAGATCAACCACGGGACTGCGGGACTGGCAGTATGTGGGAAGATCTAGTAAAACAGAAGATCACAACTCGGTTTCTGGTACGGTAGTGTTCACCCAGGCCGTTCAAGCACTCTCAGACCCGTATGCGCTACAACAAAATTAAGTGCGTCAAGCGTATGCGGAAATTGCCACTTCTCGTATACGAAAAAGCTGAAATGTACCATAAATTGGGTATTAATTCCACGAGACAAATCATTACGCCAGGCCAAAATTAATGTCCAAGCGTGTAGGTTTGTATTTGATCATGGTAGTTTTATTCTCTATACGATTCGATTGAGCGGTAGATCGCCTCTAACTCACATTGATTTTCACTTCAACTTCCAAGTGGCCACCCTGTGACGCTCTGGGGACCCACAACACTAGCGACCCGCCGCCCGTGCCGGGAAGACCGAGGAAGCCGGGACGCCAGCGATCCAAGTACAACGTTTTGCCACCGAGTTTCTTGACGCTTGACTTCCATTGGGCAGTCTTGCCCGCGGCGACATCCACTTCGTCGATTTTATCTCCGCCAGACATAATGTTCACAGTCACGTCCTTCTTGTCTGTGCTTGTAAAGTTGAGAATAACTTGGCCGTCACCCTTCTTAGTCCAGGAAATGGAACTACCCTTGAAGGCATCTTCGAGAGTGTTCAGACCCAGCGTGGCGGCCTCTGTGCCGTCATCGATCTCGCCTATAAACTGCGTCGGACCACAGATCGTTTGGATGTACTCCGATAGCAGCAACGTGAGGCGGGTGGGATCAAGTAGTGAAGCAGCGACAGTAGATAGAGCCGTGTCGATCACCTTGTAGGCAGTTTGCTTCTCTTCTAAGGAGGTACCGTTGTCACTCTTGCCGGACGAGATGAGATCGTTGATGATCACTCCGAAGGTTTTACGGAGGGTCTCGCGGGTTTTGTAGGCGGTCTCTTTGGTGGACTCGGCGATCATCTGCTTCATGCAGTTGTTCGTCACAGTGGGGACATCGTAGAGTACGAGATCCGAGTCGCTCATCTTTAGTCGCAACTCGTCTTCGGTGATGCCCGGGTTGTCTTGCCTGTACTCATTCACAGTCAGCCAGACGCGATCTGTCAGCGATTTCAAGTCGCCGCCGCAAGTCGAGTTCTGCTTCATGGCCGTCTCGAGCGACGAGATCTCCCCTTCTGTGATCTCCTCGGTGGCTTCCGTGAAATTGGCCCCCTTAAGGAAGGCCTTGAACCTCGACCAACTGGAGATAATGTCGTCGTCGTGTGCAAGAGCTTGCATTAGCATCCACTGCGTCGTCGACAACACATATTGGGACAGTCGAAGGTTCGGAGGTACAGCCTTCCCCATGCAGACCGTAATGGCGATAGGTAGATCCGTGACGACGGTGCTCGTCTGGTACAGCAAGATCAGCAACTTGCGATCCGTCGCCTGTGGATCCTCCGCCTTCATGGTGCGAATGTAACGAATGATACCTCTCATCACCAGCATCATCGAGTTGCTACACTTGACCGCCCAAGAGATCGTCTTACCCAGTTTCGCCAGCTCGCCGAACACGCCCATCGTAGCGGTACTGAAGATCATCATAGCTACAGCCGAGACCTTGCTGGCCACCTCGATTCCGCAGTCGTCGTTTTGTCGGATGCATTCCATGCCGCACTCTACAGGATACTCCATGGGACATTCCGTCCAGCAAGTGCTGGTCTTTTCGTTGCGATCGTAGTTGCTTGGACAGACGTCCATGACGTGGGCTTCTCGGTAGCACGCGGTATCGGGCGACATGCTCCATGGACCGACCCAATTCCGGTAGGTTGATCTGACCGTGCTAATGGCTGTAGCGGGAGTGGCGAAAGTGCTGGGTAGCTCGTCATCGTCTAGTGAAGATGACCCGGACACAAGTTCCACGGACGGGGGTGCCGTGGTCGGGGAAGTTGTATGTCTACGGGACGGCCGTGTCGTTCGAGGCGGCTGCGTTGCGGAGTCACGAGACGAAGAACTCGACGCTGAACTAGCGTTATCGTCCCAGTCGATGCCCGCGGCTGCAGTGAAGCTGGCGACAACTGCGAGCACGGTGAGAACCACTCGCAATCGAGCCATGATTGTGCCGAAGGAAATCAGCGGACAGGACTTGTGAGGATCAGCGCAAAATGAATTCTTTTCGCTGCCACGCGGTGAGTGCGTGAAGGGGGAGCTACGCCGGCAACCCCACGAAGTCTTGAGTAAGAGGCGACTGGGGAGGCTACCGCCATCAGGCAAGCATAGATATCGGCTGCGAGCCATCGCCGGATGGTGATGGACTGCCACTGCAACACGGGAAGCCCTGGTCGTTGATTAAGGTCTCTTGAAGATATTTCGACCGGACAGATGTTGGAAAGCCCATTCCGCCCTCGCGCACTGAATGCCTCGATTTTCAGATAACCCAAGTACAATTGGCTAGAAGCCTCAGTATATTCATGTATGCGGAATACTTATCAGACTTATATTGCAGAATAGCTGCCCACACACGGTGTGCAGCCCGCAGGGGGCCGGCACTGTGATTCACAGTGCCGGCCCCGTACAGATACTGCACTTCACACTGTGGAGTGCAGTAACTGTACATAAACCACGCAAGAAGACGCAGCAAACAGCCGGTCGTGGACGCTCAGCTCATCCAGATGCCGTTGGCTACAGCATGTGCCACACTGTACATTATACAACAGTGTTGTGTTGTAACAACACACAGCCCGGGGGTACGTTTTGGTGCCTGCTGGACAGCGGGCTGTCCGAACTTCAGTCCTGAATCTGGGAGCAGTCTGGAGGGCGTTGGTGTTAATACCTGGCGACTGTGAAAGGTCGACCACAAGCTTGGCTCGAACGGTGCTACACACGTGGGCAAGCCGATCTCGTCGCAAGTGCTCCATGCGATTTTATTCCGGCTGCACTTACTGTATCCTCTCTGTACTGTACAATCTATGAAAGGCACAGCTACGCACATAATCTTCGATTGTGGACGAATGGTAGAAGATATTAACCCTTTCACTACCAGAGATTTCTTACGGGTCTCCTTGGACCTATGGCTCCAGCAAATCAATTCAACGCACAGGGGAAAAAACGACCAATCAAAAACACCAATTTTTACACGTGGCGACGGTGGTTTACTTCACGGTACTCCCAATCAAAAGTTTGAGAGGTCGAGCTACATGCCGTCGCGCCCTGGTCAGTGTCGCTACAACGGCAATGGTCTATGGAAGTAGGAGCCGTTTGGGGTGGACATCACGGCGAGCCCACTGAGGATGCTGACCTCCGAGCGGTGGCGTCGGAGCCCGCGCGCTCTCGACTCAGCGTCATTCCGTTATAGCATTATCCCAAGTATGCGTGCTTAGCCGAGCACCCCATGTAGTAGCAGTTTCCAATCTACATCCGCCAACCGCTCGCACTCCTGCACATGCAATCCTGCGTAACATTCACACTGGCTTGCTATAACGCTATCACTGTAAGCTTATCTAGTTTGGTTAGGATTCTGTAGCGTTGCCTGATGTATGAATTTGAATATTAGCTCGTATACATTCGAACCTGCTCCGCACCCTTCCAGGCCAGGGTCCATGTCGGTCTCCCAGTCTCACGTGTCGTCGTCGGCTACATTGAACAACGCATCGAAGTTCTTTTGTCCACGAAGGAGGCGGGGCTGCTAGCTAGACGAGAAAACAATTATGGCAGGTCACGAACTGTTTGTGGCTCGTGCGGTAATGCATTTACAGGTCCATGGAGACCTGTTAGGTTGTACAGTGCTTTGCCGTCGTCTCGTAGCTTTTAGTTTTGGCCAATCGCATCTTGCGATTAGACCTCTTATGGGTCCCTATGGACCTATAAATCACTCCAGCTGGCTGGTAGTCAAAGGGTTAAAGCGACTCGTCCACTAATCTTTAATTTATTTTTTACAGGTGGTTGTACTATAGTCTACGCGCGTTTATCCTATCTAGTAGAGTTCCCGCATTGTGCGGGAGAACTACTATACAGCAGAACTGCAACAGGCTACATGCATGCCAAAACTGTAAAGTTGCAGAGTTAGCGTTTTTGACGTTATGCTGCATACCTGTTTGGTAATCCCAAATCCTTTCCAAAAAATCAGTATGATGCGGCCAAAACTGACGACACATTGGCATCCCAACTAGTATTATGCATTGCCACCTTGCGCCTTTGGAAATACTTCTACTGTAGCGAAGCTGGGACTCAAAGTAAACGGCGAAGGCCATGACAGCGATGATGGCACAGGCATATGCCTGGGTGTTCAGCTCACTTCTATTACAGACCGGTCTATCAATAGAATGTTCCGAAAATAACAAGAATGTGAACTAAAGGCTATTTGCTGGGTTGTGATCTTTCAGACGGTGACAAAAGAAAAAACTTCGTTCCATCTGTTGGACACAGAGCGTGCGCTGGGACCCTAGATTCCGAGTTCCAGGCTGGAACTTGGAATGCTATTGTCTGAATAGTCCGGCTTCTCTTGGCCGTGCTCTGGGATCTGGCCACCCCCGGGTTCTCTACCGGTTCGCTGGGCTGGAGCTGGTTACCAATCTTGGCGCTATAGAACGTCATCTGTATTGTCCGGCTTGGAATCCTATGGCACAATCTTTGGGGTTCACCTGTTCCCGTTTACAGGAATGACAACCTAGCGACCCGACTTTGTGTCATTTCTCCAGCCTTATACACTGTCGGCATATATTGTACAACAGGAGTTTCTTGAATCTTTCAGGAAACAATACGTTCAGGCTCAGAACTTTGGTCTACTGTATTTGAATGTGTTTCTGGGTATTTATGATGACTCACGGCTGGACGAAGCTACAGGGATTTGGACCTCGATTTTGAGTGCACTGTACCGTAGCACTCCAAATCTTCACTGCTCCAAATCCTGAGCTGCTGTGTCAGTGATACGACTCTCTCAGTGATTCAGCCCCTCTTCGCTTTCGTTTACTTGGACCAGGTTCGTCTAGTTAGCGCTACATTATGTTTGAGGGAAAGCGGTTATATACTTCCAGGAGTTTCAAGTGTTCGTTCTTTAGAATCGGATGGAGTACGGGTACTGCGTCTGTAAAACCCGAAGATCAATTCGAGCTAGGCGGACAGCTAATGTCAATTACACATAGGAGCGTATGAATTCGTGGCAGAACAGTTGCAGCTTTGGTCGACCAAACGGTTAGCTTGACTAGTGATTCGCGGTTTTGCTTTTTTGTACAATATGTTTGACTAGCTGGGGTTGCCGGATGATAAGAGCGGTTGTGCTACGCAAAGTGAGGCTTAAACGATCACGATCGTGAACATGCCACAGGCTCTCACTGCATATCTTTGATTTTAGGTTATGTGCTCGAGTCAAAAGTAAACAAACTCGTATCTTAGAGACGACGTAGCTTGTGTTGACATGTGAATAAGTTAAGAAATACGTACGATACAATATCTTTATTCAAAGTTAAGTTTCATTGAATCCACTGACACGACCTAGAACTGTCGGAAGTCACAACAGCGGATTGGCTTTATAATTTGTCAATTTGTCTACTTTTCTGTCTGCTGCGACAGAAAGATTTGTCCATCCCACAGCTTATGTACAGTACATAACGGCATCTAACTTGCGCTGTTTTGCTTTAATCTCGAAAATCTCCCGTTATCCTCCTAACAGACACCTGTCTGTTAGAACCACAAGTGACTGTAGCCAAGTGTGCGTGTAACCCCGTTACAACGAATATCGAGTTCAGTGAGCAAGAGTAGGAGTAAAGGGCGATAAAGTCGAGAAAGTCGAACTAGAAACGACGCGAGCAACCAACAGGTATGTTTGCTGGGGCTTATTGATGATTCCGACTGACGACTTCCATTCGACGGCAACCATAGATTCCAGTGTCTCCCCTTGCACTTTATAAATGGTAGAAGTGACCGCAGAAATGATAGGGAGCTGTTGCAAATGATGAGATAGCGATTTTTCCCACCAGTGACAAACTTGGAGAGAGCGATAGAAGTCTTAGAGTACGCCTGTGCGTCGAAGAAAAGTGGGAAAATGGAGAAACTGAATCTGCATCAATAGCGACCGCATTGGGGCCCCGAGCAATACGGACGAGTGCGTAAAGTGGTGGGTTGGAGGCAATCTTCACATCAATACCAGCGTTCGAGTCATGAATAATTTTGAAGGTCATATTAGCAGATAAGGCGACATGTTCTAGAGTACCCAAAGTACCATTAGCGGCACCCTTGGTAGGACGGACATTTTGAGTAACTTGAACAGGCATCCCATCGATAAGGTCAATAAACGGAGCTCGAAACTATGTTCGACGTAGGTGTTCACGGGCTCGTCGATGAGCCAGACGAAGAAACCGGCCAGGTGGCCGTAGTGAGCGGGCGGCGCAGCCGGTGCGGCGGCGGCATCATGAAGGCGCACTCTCCCTGCAGCGACGAGAACAGCACGTCCCTCATGGCCCACGAGTTGTCGAATGCCGAAGTAGTCGTAGATCTCTGGACGACTGCAGGCGCTGTTGATGTTTAACCGTCTTGTATTCCAGAGATGGCTGGTGTTGCACCTATGTTACTCGATGAGTAGGAGAATGTTGCACCAACGTTACTTGATGACATCCGAAAACCAGCTCCAAACGACAGTTCTTTGATCTGCGAAATAGTGATGAGATTTCTATCATTACTCCCCTGTCGCTACAAATGTTGGGTATGGTGATAAAACTGCGGAGGATGTTGTGAAATGCCTTCGAAAATTGCGGACAACCTGAAGAGACTGCAAAAACAGTACCCGTGGCGATTCCGACAGGGATAACGAGAACGAGGAACTCGCCTACTATATGGAAACTGTCTTCTTGTTTTCTTTTAGTGTTTTTAAGGGTACACAAAAGCGCGTAGACGTCGCTAGATAGCCAGGGAATATAATGCAGCCATCTGAAAAACGTAGCCATTTTTTAATCTGACATGTTCTCTAAATGAAACAGCTCCTCGGCCGGGTGCCACTTATGGAGGTGTGACCGTACTTCTACTCTCTTATACCCATTGGCGTGCTTACCTGCTCTCGCGCTCCAAGATCTGCGTCAGAGCAGATCATTCGCAGCAAGTCGCCACCTACTTCCTACTCTTGGGAGCTGCCTCAACGAGTCAACGACGTGCGAGGCAATTGGCTCCTAACCTGCATGAACTGTTCGTTACCCCCATGAGCATCCGTTGAGCTCAAGCAACTTCACCGACTCGGCGTGGATACTATTGCAAATGTCTTGCGAGTTGGAAAACACGATACGGATTCATAAGCTAAAGACCAAGGGAAACGCTCGTGGGCGCTTCCGTTGCGTATGAGCGGCAGTCGCGACCTGCTCCTATTGACTCGACAAAGCTCCCCTTTACTATTTTTTTATAGGGGAAGGTGTCTCTGCAGATGATAGACTACAACGTCCGCACATTCCAGAGCCGAGCGTCTAGCGCTGAGTGTGCTCGATCATTTTGACACACACTCTGGCGGCTCCGTTGTGTGACACCACATATTGGTATATCCCGGCATAGCAGCGCTTTGGATACTGGACAACACTACCGGGCCACGCACCGTGTGCTACATGTAGATTTGGTCCGCATTCAAGGCATCTCTGTTGGGTGTTTAGAGGACATCGAAGATTATGAAGGAACACAAGCGACGAAATACTAAACTGTGTGTACTGTAGCTCCGACTCTCTCCCCAAACGCGATAAACTTCATCAGTGCAGCCGGTGAAGCACTTTGATATACATGTACGGTATCGGCGCAGCCACCAGCGCTGTTGCCGACGAGTCGGGAGATCTTGACATAGTGTAACGAATTGGCGACGGCGAAAAATCGCATTCCAGCTAGTCGCGCAGCCAATCCGCACGTTGAAGTAGTCGTTGACGCTCACCGCGTCAAGGCGCACCGGCTCAAGCGTATGTACAAGAACGAAGCAACATTCCGATCAAATCCCCAGCTGATCACACCTGCAAGCCTTGCAAGAGGAAGGGTTTGTATTCGAACAACGAGCCGCGTTCTCAGCATTCCCCCCAAGTTTAACGAAAGGTTGTGCACACGTGATGTTGGTTGACGGTCTGATGCATGGTTCATTTGTTGTACAGTACATGCACGGTGAACGTGTTACATGTACCACCTCAATCGTCGTACATGTAAAGTGATTTTTACGATTATCTTTTCAGATCCTGATGGCTCGTCCACCGATTTTTTCCGGTGGCCAACCCATACGTTGTTAAACGTGCCGCACAGTCATTTCGACGACTGCGTACTTGTAGCCACTTGTGGACGAACACGCTCAGACCCCCCCCCGTGTTTCCCGTAGATAAGCTCGTCTTCAGCGGGCTTTCGATCGTTATATGATTCCCGAACTGGTTTTACGTTCAGACTGGCGCTGCCGGGATGCTATGAACGATGATCATTTTCATCTGTGCTAGTCTTGTACACGTTCACATGGTGTCTTCTCTATGCGCTAATACAGTAGTCATAACCATAAGCTGCAACAAAAGCAATCACGACCAAGTCCAAATCTTCCCGATCTCCGAGAAGAAGTAAAGTTACAGTATCTATCTGTGCGTGGTGTTTGGATGAAACGACACGGCTTTAACGAGCGAGCCTGACTACATGTATTCAAGTAAGAAACTACTGAAAAAGGCTCATTATCCCTTTTGCAGCCTAGGGCTCACACGGCATTCCAGCAGCAGTCGTCACCAGTTCAACCACACGAGCCAGCTGCATGCTTCGAGTACAGACGGCGTTCGTCTTCATCGTTTTGATTTTCGCTACAACTGGAACGACAGGACTCGCGGTTACCTTTGGGGACGCAGGCAGCAACTCGTTCGAGTCTTCATCACAGGACACCGCGATTTCTGCGCCAGGGACTGTTTCTCCGGCCTTGCTATTTGAGTCTTCGTCGCTTCATTCAGATGCATCTACGCACGCGGTTTCTTCTTCGGCCGCTCATAGCAGTACAGCAGCTTCTTCGTCCGATGATGGTGATTTATTTTCTCAGAATTACTCGATTGCCACTCCAGCGACCGCGATCAGCACGGTTAGCTCCACGTACCGCAATTGGGTGGGCTCCTGGACCATGTCATCAGACGCCGCCTGCTACCGAGAAGCACACATCATGCCGACATGCCCGATCGACTACAACCGCAATGATGCCACTCATACTTGCTGGACGCAGTGTCCGCTGGGTTATCCTGTTCAATGCGGTATGGAGTGCATCAGACAGAACGACGAGTGCAAGCTTGAAATCTTCAACAAGATCAGCGTTATCGCTGTGACTGCTCTGGATGCAGCCTCCATGGGCGTCTTCGGCAAACTGGAAGAGATTGGCAAAGGCATCAAGAGGGCGGTGAAGTGCGCGAATTCGATGATGACTGTGATCAGAGGCCTTGTGAGGTACATCCGAAATATCAAGACATCCGATCCGCAAACTTCCCAAGCCCAGCTTTTGGCAATCCTGTACCAGACAAACAACGTCGTGACCGACATACCTATTGCCATAGGCAATTGCCTGGGAAAAACCCTCCCACAGAGCCTCTTCACGTCAAAATATGTGCTGGCGACCTCGCAGTACATCCTCTCGCAGATTTTGGCCAACGGCGACGAAATTATCTCAAGCTGGAGGCATTTCAAGGCGTTTCTGACAGGAGCAAACTTCACGGAAGCTGCGAACGGACTAAACTCGACGGATATTTCATCATTAGAGACTGGGATGAAGTCGAATTCGACGTGCGGCGCCGACTTGAAGTCCTTGCTGGATCGTACGTGGCTGACGGTGGAGCAGTATAGGCAGGAGGACCCCGATATCAGCGACGCCGAGGTGCGCCTCAAGATCAGCAACTCGGACCTCGTTCTCTACGACGTCGCGACGGTGACCAACAATTGCATGCCGTTAATGATCCAACAATCGTCGGAGGCAACTGCTTACACTTCCCGTGAAACGCTGCGCAAAACCTTTGGAGTTATTATCAATGACCTCATCTCGTCGGGTAAAAGTAACAACGGCACGACGCTGAAGGTCAAACACTACACCTACAAAGCTCTCCAAATGGGTCTCAGCGTCCTCTCGACAAGTGGTTTCGACGACTTCGACATTTCGACACTGCTGTACGCATACGTTCAGACCATTTGCGGCCCGACGCAGTTTATGGGCGAGATCGATGACGGCAACGAAGCAGCAACTCTGGGCCTGCACACTATTCAAGATGCCTTCAGCGGCAGTACCAGCTCCTGGACCAGAGAGGGAGATGGCGACGTTATCATCCATTTTTCCAGCAGAGATACAAAACACGTGACTGTGAACATCCATTCTGGTGGGGAAAAAATCGACGAGGTTTCAGTTTCCGCAGGTGGAACGGCGAGATGGACAGCAAACACAACAACACTAGGTGGCAAGACATTGTATCTGGATCGTTGGCGCCCGGACTTCTTGGGACTTCCTGGCACAGGAGGTGGCTCGTTGGTGTTGTGGGTGCCACGAGCTTCCAAGGGTGGTCACTTAGAACTAAATGTACGACTTAATGTGAGCTAAAATGCGTTGGTGTTGTTTACAGCACACGAGTGTTGTTCTGATGCGTCCACCGTAAAAGCATTTCGAATCGCAGAAGGGTGTTATATTCGCGTGCAGGGAGGTAAGACCAGAAGAAGGATATATGGGCATTTCCTGGAATCCGAAGGGCATGTGTTCATGCGTCACTGATGATATAGAGAAAAGTATAATGTTAGATTAATCCAGCGACAAATTCTATCATAATTAATAATTCAATTATTTCTTAGAATTGAAACCAATTTCTGAGTACCTTACGTGTAAACAACTGAACTAAGAAAAAAAATTCTAATATGTGGCTACTAATCCCTTTAGCAGGCTGTAAAAGCAAAACTAGCTAGCTGAATCTGTTTTACATGACAATAAAGCGATGAAATCGAATGCATGCAAAAGAATACACCCATAAAAACATCGGATATCATTCTAGAAAATTGATGGAACAAATTATCGGCTCATAATTAATCATTAAATTAAAAATTCCAACACATGTTTCAGTAATTATATTTTTCGCATCCCTGATCGTCAGGCCCGGCAGCAAGATGTCGGATCTGATAATACTCTGCCGAAACTACTAGTCTCGATTGCTCTGCTCTCGATTTGGCAACGCAGCGAACGAGTCATGGATCGGCCTTCCTTCAGCTCGTTGTCCTCGTCTCGATCGTCACGGCGCCAGATCGACGTCTGTCGTTCAACATTTTAGCCCTCCCTCCATCTCTCAGGGCCAGCCATTCGGCACCTTGCACTTCCAGCAAGAAACTTCATGCCCTCGACCCATAGCCACGATGAACCACCATTTCCCCCATTGCAAACTACAGGCTATACAAACAAAAATTGTTCTAACGGATTTCACCGAATAATACCCGGGTCACTATTTACTTTTGCCCAGAAAAAGCAATCACATTAAATGTGATCCCAAATTTTGGGAGGGGGCTTCTAAACTGTGTAGGGTTACTAAAAATGCGCTAAGTGCCTTGATGAGAGGCCAAACTCGACAAAGAATACTTTTCAGATTCACTCTATAACAACTGCAGGGAAAATCCTCCGCTACAAATGTTCGGATTAGAATGTGCTATTTCGCAATATTGACTGTGCTACAATACTCCAATATCGTGTATATTATCTCGTCGAGCAGTGTTTAACGATCTCCTGTGATAATTCGAAAAAGGGTACAGCAAAGCCTGGTCTGTATTACGTCACGTTATAAACGAAATGCATGTTAGCCCTACTCGCCAACGACCTCGACGTCGTCAAGTGCGTTATCAGCGATGCGCGTGCCACTGGTCCGGTGCATTGGTGGCTGATAAAAAAAGAAGCTCTCACCCTGCCATTCGTTTGATACCAACTGTTCCACCGGGTTTATATTTTGTACACGGCTTTTATTTTCTGATTCAAATTTTAAAACATGACCGCGATTCTATTTTGTGAAGGGTTTGTAATCGGTGAAATCCGTTAATTAGCCCGGAATATATTCATGCAAGTTTTGTCGCTTTGAGCGCTTTGAAGCCCGGAGTCGTGCATAACGTAGTGCTCGTCTAGAGTTTGTTACTTTTTGCCAAAACATACTATCCTGCTGGCGGAGTTAGACCGTTTATTTTGAACTCTCGATCGTACATGCATGTTTTTATATCTTTTCCGTGCTGCTCCTCATGGGGATGAATTTTGATCGAACAACGAATTCGTGGCAGCAAACATAATGTGGAATTCACACACACGTTTGCGTGTCGGGCTCAAAATGAATGTACGTGTACAGTACGTACAGCGATGATTGATGGTCACTGTGCCACATCACATGGACAGGGATTGGTAGTAATATCGATTCACCCTTTAAGTAATATTACAATTTTGGGACGATTTTCGTTACTACTGTAGTTGTATTAATATTACTAATTGGGTGCGTGGAAAATGTAATATTACTAAAAATAGTTACAAATAGTAACATCAAACTACTAAAACGGGCTTATCACAGATTCCGCTCGCATTTCCTCATCCGCTTAATCTCTTCGTCGTTGCGATGAAGAATTAGCTGACCCGGGGCTCGCTTATTGCTCGTACGTGTGCGGAGAGGGCTACAATAATTATAAACGAACCTGAAGATTCTCTCTTGAACAGCTGTTGAGGACCAGATTTACGACTCGCTGTTGCTTGAGTAAGGTTGTCAGATTCCGTGAGAGTAGCTTCATCCGCCTCTGTAGCCTGACTCAACACAGATATCCCTTGACTGCTTGCTGGGTAGGGCTCACCGTCCGGTTGATCGTTGTTCCTGAAGGTTAGAACACTCCCGGGATCGAGGTAGGTGACCGCGTTAGATGATAGCAAACCATGGACCATAGTAGGACCATTTGGAAGGATCAGCCTCACCCCAGAGTTCATTGCTGCTGACATGATGAACAGGATGACCGCAGATGCAACACGGCGCCGTTTCCGTCACATCAAGCAAACAACAATCGGCCTTGGAGGATCTCATCGCACCCGGTTGCGATCTTCAGGGAGGAAAACGCAAAATCAGTGCGCGCATCCTTTGAAGATATTGATTGACCTTGACCTTCATTCTGGAATTTAGTAGTTTTTTAGTAGTTTTTTGGTACAAATTTCGTGATTTTCCTACTAAGTTTATGGTATTACTAACGTATATACTTGGAATTTGTACTACTACTACTACTAATATACTATTATTAGTTGGAGTAGTACTAATCGTGGTTTTACTACTAATCCCTGCACACGGAATGCAGTGTTTTTTATACTGTACACTATTTGGACCGCACACAGTATCGCATGTGAAGCTGGCCGATGCCCCCTACCTTTCAGACGCTCCATTAACCCAGTCAGAGACTGCAATACTGGGAGTAGGCTATCTACGAAGGCAACCACCGTCGCCTCTAATCTGCGGGCTTACCCGCTCACTGGTACCCGACTAGGCTTTCCTATGCATCGGAAGTTCAGATTCTGAACCCATGACAATCCTGCGCTGTGCCTTTGTCCGATTAAGATAGGATCTGAGAGTTGCCAGCAATTCTGCTGTTATTATACAGTACCGTAAAAACAACGGGTTTATTGCGACGCTCGTAAAAAGTTCCCGTCCTACATATATAATTTGCTGGCAAATTCTGAGTTTTTACGGCGTAAAAACTAAACGTGCTCATAATTTGCGGATTTGAATAAATGTTAGCCTTTTCCATACAAATATTAAGATAAAGACGTTGTGTCACCCCCATATATCTAATCGCTGCACCGTTTTTGTCGAAAACCTGACAGTTTTTACGTGTTGCATTGGGGCGGTGCGTTGGGGCGAACTCGTGGTTTACGGTACTCTACATGCAATATGTGTTACAAGCAGCAAGTGGCTCACGAGATCGGTTTTGCCGGAGCTGCGTGGAAGGCAACTGCTTTTTTCAAAGTGGTCGCACTGGACTGTGCATAGCTGTATCCATACAGAAAGCTGCTCGCGTCGCAGGAATTCCCGCGCCGACAACGGGACGAAAGCCTGCAGTACGACGCATCGGCTGGGGCAGTCTATGCACGAAACGATATCCCCGTGTTGGTACTGTACTGTACACGTGTATAACTAATGGCTCAACAAATGCGCCTCAAACGCAGCACCGCAAACACGATGTCGATACAGGCTGGACAACACTGTGGAAGACTCTCAGCTCTTCAAGCTGGGGCTTGACACACAAGCAACTGCCACCTCCGCAGACCTGGCTACCAAGGGATAAGTTGGAAAAGCCCCAAGCCTCCAAGATTGGCGCCCGCAGGCGTAGCGCCGTACGATTTAGGAGCAGCGCCGTACGATTTAGGAGCAGGGCCGTACGATTTAGTGCAGCGCCGTGAAGTTCCCAACATCTGCGCGAATGCAATTCCATCAGGACGTGTGTTTAATCCCAAGGTTGCACCGCGCTTGTCTTCCAGCTTCAGTTTTGGCAGCATCGCTCCGCGTTAAACAACCAGCATCGCTGCAGTACTCGGCCTGTTCGTGTAGCGCAGATGCCGGTACTGAATTTTTCGATCCCGATAGGCCCCTGGGAACCAGCACTGCACGCCTGCAAAGGTTGCTCGGTTAGATCCGATCAGCAGTTCCAGATGACCGGCGATCCTTCTAGCTGCGATCATGTCCATCCCTGCCGACGACGAACAGCACGAGGCGTTCATTTCGCGTCTTCCTGGCTGGTCTCAATAAGCTCCGTTCCATCGCAGCTTCTCCCCGAGAAAATATGGGTCTATTGAGAGTGGCTTTCGTTTTCTTCCTGGTCTCCAGTATCGGCGGTACGAAAGGAGCTTCAACGCCAGACTCCTCGTCAAATGCTGCCGACAGGTCTGCGTTACCAGCAACATTGACGTCTACATCAGAATTGTCGTCGTTCGACAGTGCGGCGCTGCTGGAGAAGTACGCTACGCCAGCCACCGCCATAAGCACCGTCACATCGACTTATCGCAACTGGGTGGGCCCGTGGAGTATTTCATCCGACACATCGTGCTACCGCGAAGCCCACATCATGGACGCTTGCCCACGCAACTTCGACCGGAACGAGCTGACGAACACGTGCTGGGCTGAGTGCCCGATGGAGTTTCCTCTTGAGTGCGGCATGGAATGCTCCCGACAGAACAGCGACTGCGGACTTGAAGTGGCCAGCAAGGTCTCTGCGTTGCTCATGGCGATATTCGGCACTGCGACCTTCGGCGTGGTCGGTGAACTGGTGAAACTGGGCAAGAAGTTGACCTGGGCCGTCAAATGCACGAACCAGTTGCTGCTGGTGATGAGGGGTATCATCCGTTATGTCCGCAACGTCAAGACCGAAGACCCGCAGACTTCTCAGGAGAAGCTCCTGCTCATGCTGTACCAGACGAACAACGTGGTGACCGACTTGCCCATGGCAATCTACGCGTGCATGGGGAAGAACATCCCTTCCAAGTTGCATCTATCGCAGATCGTGCTGGCCACGTCGCAGTGGATGCTTCTCCAGGCCCTCACTTATGACGACGACATCATTTCCAGCTGGGGCAGGTTCCGGGCTTTCATGAAGGGGGCCAACTTCACCGACGCTGCCGAAGAGATCACGGACGGCGAGGTCGAGTCGCTTGAGACGGCCATGAAACAAAATTCGAGTTGCGGTGGCGACCTGAAGTCCTTGACCGATCGCGTCTGGATGACCGTGAATGAATACCGAGAGGAGAACCCCTCCATCACTGAGGACGAGCTGCGCCTAAAGACGAGCGCGTCCGACCTGGTGCTGTATGACGTGGCGACGGTGACCAACAACTGCATGCAACAATTGATCTTGGAATCCAGCGTGGAGACCGCCTACAAGACGAGAGAAACGCTCCGCAAGACTTTCGGTGTCATCATCAACGACCTCATCAAGTCCGGAAAGAGCGACAACGGCACGTCGTGGGACGAGAAGATGGCCGCCTACAAGTGGATTGAGATGGGGCTCTCCACGATCTCCGCCTCGATGATCGACCCGACAGACATCGCGACGCTGCTGTCCGAGTACCTTCAGACGGTCTGCGGGCCCACACAATTCATGGGCGAGATCGATGACGGCACGGACGATGCCACACTCGGATTGAATACGCTGCAAAGAGCCTTCAAAGGCAGCTCCAGCTCTTGGACGAAAGAGGGCGACGGCGCAGTCATCATCACCTTCACAAGCGCCGACACGAAAGACGTGACGGTGAATATCATGTCGGGCGGCGACAAGATCGACGAGGTCGACGTCGCAGCAGGCGGCAACGCGACTTGGACGTCGAGCGTCACTGCGCTGGGCGGTAAGACGTTGTACCTGGATCGCTGGCGTCCGGGTTTCCTGGGTCTTCTCGGCACGGGAGGAGGGTCTTTGGTGCTGTGGGTGCCGAGAGCAATAAAGGGAGGCCATCTCGAGATTGAAGCGAAACTAAACGTAAGTTAGAGTCTACAACCAGTAGTAAAGAAAATAATCAATACATTGTAAAGGGTTGGAAGAATCGCGTAGGCGATTCTTTCACGTAGGCGATTCTTTCAGCTCGTGACAGTCGGACTGTAACGCGCAAGCGAAAGCTTGACGCTTTGTAGTCCAGAGTGTGAGCCGATAGCGAGGGTGTATGTCGCTCCGGCTTCTGTCCATTACACTTTGACGCACTTACAGCTTGTTCTCTGAATCTGATGGTCCCCGGGCATTCGACGCACAGCACGCCGGGGACTGTACCCGTACTTGTATCTCCGGGGCAACTTACCCCGTTCATTACTGTCGCGCGGGCGATACAGACTTCGTCCCGGGCAACCAACTTACAGAACCAGCTCCGGTGTTTTCGACAGTAACTTTCTTTTTTGACAGTTTTGTTTTTGACACTGTGTTGAACCCATTTACACAAAAATGGCGGCCTAAAATATAGTCTGACCAAAAGTTAGTCCGCTGTTAGGGATCAGTGTTGCAGTCTTTTGCAACCGCCTCATACATGTGCCAAAATTGCCAAAATGTTGATACTTTCAGTCGATTGGCTAAACGTTTTAACCAAAAATTCGCACACATGGCACCAGTTTTTGCACAACTTCGAACCTCAAATCTTGTGAGTTTTTGTGGCCAACGAAAACACAAGTTCACCCCAGAAGTCACTACTGCTGCGGCTGACTAATGGCGGGGGTGCTGCGGCGGCCGGGCGTGCTGCTGGGCGGCGCGGCGCTCTACGCGGGCGTGGCCTTCGCGACGTACGTGACGCTGTACGACCCGCGCAGGGGCGGCGACGCCGACGCCGACCGCATGGACGACGCGCGGCGCCTGCAGGTGTTCGAGGCGAACGCGGCGCGCTACGACCGCGAGGTGGAGTGGGACGAGCGGCTCACGGGCATCTCTCTACTGCGGCGCTTGCTGCTGCGGCGCGCGCGCGGCCGCGTGCTGGAGGTGGCGGCGGGCACGGGCCGCAACCTGGCGTACTACCCGGCGGACGCGGCCGTGGTGCTCACGGACTTCAGTCGCGCCATGCTGGAGCAGGTGGAGCAGGTGCCGCGCCAGCGCGTGGCCAGCTGCGAGCTGCGCGTCATGCGCGCGGACGAGCTGGCGTTCGCGGACGGCCGGTTCGACGCGGTGGTGGACACCTTCGGGCTCTGCAGCATGGACGACCCGGCGCGCGCGCTGCGCGAGATGCGGCGCGTGTGCAGCCGCGAGGGCGGGCGCGTCCTGCTGCTGGAGCACGGGCGCAGCAGCTACGCGTGGCTCTCGGGCCTGCTGGACTAGTTCGCCCCCCTGCACGCGCAGCGCTGGGGTTGCCACTGGAACCGAGACATCCTGGCGCTGGTGCAGCAGGCCGAGCTCGAGGTCGAGACGGTGCGCCGCTTCCACTTCGGCACCACCTACTACATGTATAATACATCGTCGCCAAGCCAGGGCGCAGCGGCGCTGCTGCTGACGGGTGAAGGAGCGGAGAGATAATTGATACAGAGAGACGGTGGCCTTCTGCCGATCACCACCGTGATGTGTCGTTAGTTAGAGAGGCTGTACTGTATCTTGGTCTGCATCTCTTGAGGTGGCTTCAGTCCGAAGCAATAACCCTGAAGTTCAGGGTTGTTGCTGGTGGCCGCTCTCAGGGCGATGTTGTCGCGTTGTCATCTTTGGATCGCACCCTTGAGCGTCAAATTGCGGTCGTTATGGCCAACCTGGTAAACGAGCTTCGGGAACTTCGGAAGCCATGCATGTCAAGGATGCTTCCGTGTCTTTATCGGGGAGGAACTACGAGTGTCTTCGTTTCGGACTTCTGCGTGAGTCGGGATTTTGACAGTCGACGATTCCTGGAATAAGCTGAACAGATATGTGGCTTTATCCTCAGTTAAGTTGTGACATTGCTTTCGACACAAGTTTTGAGCGATGAGTGAGCTGCTGCTTACTTTACTGCCGCATTTATCCAGCTGCGTGCGATGGGATTTACTTCGAGGGCAGCAGTTCCATGAGGCGTAGCTGAACAGGATATGGAGGGCTGTTTGAATGTGAATTGGAAGCCGTTGGTGTGGACAATGCTTTTCGAGCCAAAGAATGTGCCAAGTTACATGTGCGTATGTATCGCTCCAGTGCTCCGCTTTCACACTTAAACACAAAGCAGCTTGTTATGCCCACGAGGTCATTATCACTAACAGTAATAGTGATCCTATGGCTCATCAAGTGTGGTCCAGATTGGTATCGATCTACTTCGAGGTATATTATAGTATGGCGGTGTGTGATTCTACCGTATCTCACTTGTCTACAATTAATGACAAGTTCTAGCGCATTTGGCGCTTTCTACCACAAACAATTTCGTTCTATCTAGCTGACGTTGAGTTGGGCATTGACCTCCAAGTGGCCGCCCTGCCGAGAAAGTGGTACCCACATGACCAGTGAGCCTCCTCCAGTTCCAGGAAGACCCAGAAAACCCGGACGCCAGCGGTCCAGGTAAAGCGTCTTGCCACCCAGGGCTGTGACATTTGACTTCCACTGGGCCGTACCTCCAGCTTTCAAGTCAACTTCGTCGATTTTGTCACCGCCAGACATGATGTTGACTGTCACGTCCTTAGTATCCTTACTCTTGAAGTTAATAATGACAGCGCCGTCACCCTTCTTGGTCCAGGATATCGTGCTGTTCTTGAATGCCTTCTTGAGCGCGTTCATGCCCAAGGTGGCAGCCTCGTCACCATCGTCGATTTCACCCATGAACTGCGTGGGTCCGCAGATAGTCTGAAGAAATTCAGCAAACAGAGTCGACAGATCCGTAGGCTCGAGACCGGTAACGGAAGCCATCGTAATAGCGTTGTCGATCCACACGTAGGCAGCGTGTTTCGCGGCCATGGACGTGCCGTTGTCACTCTTGCCGGACTTGATGAGATCGTTGATAATAACCCCGAACGTTTTGCGAAGAGTTTCGCGAGTCTTGTAGGCGGTGGCCAGCGTAGACTCGGAAATCATCTGACTCATGCAGTTGTTGGTCACTGTGGCGATATCGTACAGCACGAGGTCAGACTGGCTGATCTTCAGGCGGATTTCGGCGTCGCTGATCTTCGGGTTCTCCTCCCGGTACTCGTTCACGGTCATCCAGACCTGGTTCGTCAGCGTCCGCATTTCTTCACCGCAGGTCGTGTTCTGCTTCATTGCGGTTTCCAGACTCGAAATCTCGCCAGGCGTAATAGCAGTAGCAGCCTCCGTGAAGTTAGCCCTCATCATGAAGGCCTTGAACTTCTCCCAGCTGTGAATGATGTCGTCGTCATAGCTGAGCACCAACAGTAAGACGAACTGCGCAGTGGGAAGCAGACCACGGGCCAGGTTCAGGTTGGCAGGTACCGTCTTGCCCATGCAGGCATAGATCGTGGCCGGCAGATCTGCGACGACATAGTTCGTCTGGTACAGCAACAGCAGCAGCTTCTCCTGGGACGTCTGCGGGTCTTGCACCATTTGGTTGCGGGTGAAACGAACGATAGCTCTCGTCGCCGTCATGAGCATGTTGACACACCTGACAGCCCATGTCACCTTCTTGCCCAGCTTCGCCAGCTGACCGAATACACCGAAGGTGGCCATACTGAGAGCGGACATCGCTACAGCCGAGATCTTGGCAATGTTCTCGCGACCGCAGTCGTTGTTCTGCTGGATGCACTGCATGCCGCACTCGACTGGGTAGTCCATCGGACACTCCGTCCAGCACGTGTTCGTAAGCTCGTTGCGGTCGTAGTTGCTGGGGCAGGTGTTCATGATGTGAGCCTCACGGTAACACGCGGAATCGGCGGATTGGCTCCAGGGCCCCACCCAGTTGCGGTAGTTCGACCTGACAGTGCTTACGGCGTTCGAAGGCGAGGCCATGGCACTCACCGGAGGGATCACCGAGTCCGACGAGGAGGATCCCGAAAAGTTGAAAGCGAATCCCAAAGGAGAATCGGACACCGAGGAGGAGTCGGAGCCATCGTCGGATGAAGAAGGCGCGTCTGTAGCTTTGTTGGAGGAGTCCGACCCCGACTCCGCCAAAGAGTCCGAACCGGCCCCCGACGAAATCAAAGACCTGACGGCGTCCATGTAGTCGGAGCCCATCATACTCCTAAGTGTTTCAGGTGACAACGTCTCGATGCCCGTGCTCGTAGCGGGCGAAGGAGTGGAATCGTCGTCATCGTTCCAGAAGGTCCAGTCGATGGCTTGTGTGCTGGTGGTCGCGGCAATAGCCGTCAAAAGGATGAACGCCACCTTTGATCGAACCATCTTGAAGTGCTTGCGACGGGGACCGGAGCGCGTTACGTTGAGGCTGTATGCACTAGCTCAATCTCGCGTGTGTCCGAGGATGCAAAAAGCGGAATGAGCTCATCGTGGCGTTTCAAACCTTTTGGCTCCTTCAGGATGGATACTGTATGTACCTGCTGTCGGGCACCGGGCCGTATCGCTCGACAAGCGGGGATGCGGTGGCCAAGCAATCGAGCCGGTAACTTCGCGGCATCATGACCAGGATTAAAAAGCCCGACCAAGTGGAGCAAGACCGGACAGCGGAGATGGTGGCGGTCGGTCCCTGTGGCGTTTTTGACGCACTCGCCCTTGGTTTTCGTATACTGCACTGTTTCAGACACGTCAAGCCCTTTTTGTAGTTGACACCAGATGTATCCGAGGCTCACATTCTTTGAGATACGTGGTTTAACCCCCTTTTTCGGTAGCATGCATTGGTGCAGCAGACGGGCATTGGAACAGCGACGACCAGGATGAAAGTTCCCACTTGCGGGTAACAACAATGCTACGTCTAGGTGGACCTCCCCGCTAAATCTTGGCTCGTGGTGGCGAGTGGATCAATGGTTCAGGTCACTATCGAGACTTGCTCGGGTAGACTCGATCGGAAGCACCAAATCTTGGGTTCGCACGAGCCAAGATCACGTTGCATATCCTACCGTCGTAGTACGCATTACAAATATTAAACAAGCATTTCTACACGCTAGTGTCTCGGTGATGCAGGGCTGGTAAGCTCCTCCTGAGCGCTCATTGGTAGTTGAGATTTAAGTTGCAAGGCAAAGTATCCTATATTAATACAGACAACGCTGCTCGGGAGGTTTTGAAACTTACCATGGTTAGCTTGGGCAGACTGGCCCCGCGTTCTACAGGACGTCCACAAAGCACCCAGACCATGTGCGCCGAGGGCAGAGCATCTGTTTGCACTACTGCTGTATTCATCCAATCGACGCAGTTACATGTAGACTGCTTCGCTGATAGTATTCATAGTGCACCTGTACAGTACCGTACAATACCGTATGTGCGAGCTGGCACGCCAATCTCAAACTCAATCACGGTGGTATTTCTCTGCCAAGGCAGTAACACTCAAACCGAGGGACTTGAGTAGCAGCAAATGGCTCACCGACTCCATGGCAC
The DNA here is from genome assembly GCF_018691715.1 of Phytophthora cinnamomi. Lineage (NCBI taxonomy): Eukaryota > Oomycota > Peronosporomycetes > Peronosporales > Peronosporaceae > Phytophthora > Phytophthora cinnamomi. The sequence goes on along the minus strand of NW_027150948.1, from coordinate 315,877 downwards.
CATGTGAATGTTCTCTTGAAGAAAACATGTTGACACTGTATCCGCAGCCATCGCACCAATGAGCGTCTCGCAATCCTTCACGAATGCTGCGTCACCAGGTACAACCGCGGTAATGGCACGAGCAAACAGAAAAAGAAAACCGGGTGTACGTGTGTATGTATATGTACTGCCGGTGACTCACGGCAAGTCGTATTGTACAGTCTCCATATCAGCCCATATATTAAAATACATGTAACACCATCAATTGATACTGTACGGGCAGATTAACTCTACTTTGATGAAGTCGTAACAAGCTGTAGAAGCACAAATTTAAACTTTTTAAATTTGTAAACTATTATTAATCCACACCCTTTCCAGCTGGGCGATTGGCTCTCGTCATAAACAGCAGTGGTGGTAAGGTTGTCGAAGACTGCAATGCAATGCACTGATTTACGTGTTCGCGTGGCCAGCTATGCTGCACCTAGACTCTGTATACCAAGGAGCCGCCGGGCATGGTGAGAGGTACGCTCGGTATGCGGGGTTGATGCCGCGGTCGCCCTGAGGCTACCAGCGTTTTAACCGCAAGAAAAAAATGGACTCTGTATACCAAAACTGCAACAAAAATGCTTGCATATGTGCGTTATACCAGTGCATGTAGGCCATTGTACACCTACAGTAGATATTGTAGATGTTCCTACACACACGCGAGCGGGAAACAAGTCGGACTAAATTTTGAAGTTTGAAGGCAGCTGCGGACCTCTAACCAAGAAGGAGACCACAGTCAAGATACAGTGTATTGCTTGAGCTGACATGTCGGCAGTCGTGGGCCACGACTCGTGGCAGCTCATCCCTCACCACCCGCTTTGCCGGAACGGCCGTCCTGACAAAAGAAGGTAATGTGACCACGCCCCAAAGATCGCGATCGCCAATGAGCAACGGACCTCACAACATGAACGCATTCACTGAACTACGAAGCCGCGTACTCCCAGTGCAGCGAATGATAGCCATTCGTCTAGTGGTCTAGCTCCAGCTCACAATTTTTGAGCATGGCTCTGCCACTGCGATTGCCCAAACTCGGCTTGCGGCGAAGTGTTCCTGCTCAGCGACAATCGAATTGCGATCCTCAAAAGGGTCATAAGGATCAGCTGGCCCTGCAAAATGATCTTATTTGAGATCTGTTCATCGTCTCCGCCGCGTCTTTGTTTTTGTGTATCGGCCAGTTTCTCCTGACGCAGCATCGTCGACGACTGCGCGTGAGCGCATTGGCCACGACGAAGTGGTGAAAACCGACATTACACTGCAGGACGCACTGGAGAAATGGTACAGGCGAACCACCGAATCTGTGAGGGTGTGGCGGGAACACAAAGTGCCGCAAAATAAGTCGGGTCGACAGGTCGCGGCTATCAGAAAGCCTCTTACGTCGTTTGGAGTCCAAACTTTGGACTGTGTACAGGACGCATTGATACATTTGTATTGTCAGTTCGGTGATCGGAAGCACCTTCAGTTGAAGCAAGGCCTTGAAGTGTTCAAAGCCCAAGCACTAATAATGCCTACTTCAACGCTTTGCGTGTTACAGTAAGTGTATTACACGTGAAGCTACGCCTAGAACTGTAATCGGCATTCAGTCTTGTCCGGCACGAGTTGCAACTCAGCCATTTGCGAAGCACCAGAATCTAGTACCGGTACACGTACACTGTTGTGTATCCTGAAGTCCGAGCGGTTCCATCACCTCAGATTAAAGCGTTGTCACGCCCATCACCCAGATTAAATGGGCGAACGCAAACCACCTGAGTCTTTATGGATATTCAGTACTACCTGAGAAATTCCCTTTATGGAGATTCGCGGCTTCCTGACAAATTAGAACATTCTTCAGTGCACAGCTTCGACAAGTGATTCCAAAATTCGACGGGTCACAGAGAAGTCGCCAAGGATCTCCGGGTCTTTGGCCTTCCTGGGGAGAATCCTCCCTCGGGAGCCCAGGAAGGAGCGTGGCGGCAGCAGTGGTGGCTTCCAAGCGATCACGACCGACGAAGGGGGTCAGCACTGGGGCAGCTAGCGCGTGTCAATGGCGATTGCGCTCCAAGAGGGGAGCAACTCCTCGGGTTCCTGCCACGGTGATGGTGGGGCCCAGCCTCCCACCATCCTTTTCAAGCTCGCGGCAGGCGACCGCACTTCAAACTCTGAAGCCACACCTCCACGGAGGCACGGGGCAGTGTCCTTCGGGATGCTGCCGTCATTCGATGCCGTCGAGCCCAGTCTCACGCAGCTTTCCAGTTCGCGACGGACGAACGCGATCAAGCTTTAGCTAAGTGGCAGCGAACCTTCATTCAAAACCAAAAACAAACTTCGATAAGCGACTGAGGTCACCTCATGGGCCCAGCTTACGATACGTTTAATAAATAATTTAACAAGGGATACGACTCTTCATAAAAAAAATAGCACAAATCACAAAATATAAGCAAGTAAGCAGTTATTATATGTTGATGAAAACGAACATACAATAATTATTTTAGATATATTTATTAAAATGAATCACGTATTTCATAATACATTGTTTACAAAACGTTTTAAAATGATGTAATTGTAATTATTTATTTTATTGTGAAAACCGGCGATTTTGTCACTCCGTATAGCTCTGTAAATCAGGGCTGTGAGCAAAAACGATTCGTGGTAATTTGTACTGAATAGGAAGTTAATGTGGGTACTAATCTGAGTAAGTCGGCTTAAATAGGAGTTGGGAACTGTGCTCTAAAGCCATCTTGTCAGAACAGTTGTGAGGGAGAGAGACAGCGGAGGCACGATGTATGCCGCAGAATTTCGACGGAGAGCTGTGGTTAAATCCACCCAGCCCTGCTGAGTGGCGCCTTGACTTGGCTTAGCGTAGAGATTAGTATCAGGGCGCAACGTTCTAATATCGAAAGCAACTAGCGCGGCTACGATGCGCTCTTCCGCTCTCGCGTAGAGGTCATCAAAGCTGCCCTCTGGGTCGAAGCGAAACTCCGCGTCCTCGACACGGACGCTGGTTCTGCTCGTCCTGTTGATTCCTCCTATTTTGACTGATATTTTGGCTAGTGTTTGCATAGCCGCTTGCTCGGTGGATTTATTTGTGCGGACTTCCTCGGAATGCCGAGGTTGGAGCTGGCATTTCAGCCTATTTAGAGACCAAATCGATTACGACTCTAAAATAGCTTTGAAGCGATGCGCTGCATAAGACCGATTATAATTAGGGATACCCAATTCTAAATGAGGGATGGATCGAAATAAATAAGGGTTCCCGTCTCTAAATAAGGCACTAAATCAGTCGATTCACTATCCGATTAGACATTCTGAGTGCTTTTCACAATAACTATACTTATTTATAAGAAGTATTTCTAACATTTAATTTCTTATGTTTTTCGCGAGGAATTTGTATTTTGTCCCCAGTAAGCTCGCAATGTGGTTGCCCTGGATGGATCTGCACGTACATTGTTGGAGCAACTATGTACAGATTTCGCATACATGTAGGGCCATCAAGCTTCGTGTCTTTCAGGACCCGACCCAGCTAGCGCAAGCTATTCATTTGTACACCATGAATCAAACTTACTGTACAATTGATGAAACCTGTGAACGTTTGGTTGTTGCATGGTGATGCTTCCCGTCCATCTACATATATGTTCGAATCCTGTGATCTGCGCTCGCAGTGACGCAGCGTGGTGCTGGTATTTCAGCGATGCTATTGGCGTACATATCTCCGTAACTTCCGTGACGCAGTGCTGCTCACTCCGAGGCGAGTACAAAGCGTACGCAACTGAACGAGTCGCACAACGCATTTTAAAATTAAAGAAATAGATGCATGCATGTTTATCATCACAAGCAAGGGGACACAAACCTGCAGCAGTTCTTCTTGGCGGGGTTGCCGAACTTCTGCGACATATGATACAGCAGGCAATGCACCGATCGAACACAACTTGTGCTAAGCTTATCAGTATGATGCACAAGCACTTCATAGAAAAAAGCATGGGACCGGAATTCCGGTGGTGGAGATAATTGTTTCCATGTGTTCAAGGTGTTCAACATCCCCTGAAAGTGAAATTCGTGAACTCAACCAGTTGTAAGAGTCACACCTGCTGTGACGATAATATCCATATCATGGAACAAGTGCGGTCTTGTTTACGGATCCACGCTCTAGGTAGCGAGTGCTACTAATTGCTTCGTGCAGCATAGCTTCCTCGTCGTCGCCTCCAGTTCCCTCTATCTCGTTGACCACCATCGCGGCTACAAGTTACGCCAGCGCGCTTGCGCGCTCGCTACGCGTCATGACCGCTGGGATATGACGAATGGCGAACAAGAATTTCTTCTCAGAAAGACGACGGTTTGATTTGGCTACTGATACTTACTTACTTTCAACCACTAATACTGTGTACTTTGTCTTTCAATAAAATCAAACCTACTACTTCCGTGAACAGCCAATCAAACAGAGGTTGTGGTCTTCCTTTCAAATTTTCCGACAGTATTGGCAGGTTTCGAAGGTTTGATTTCATTGGACAATGCTTTTTTTTACTTTCTTACTTTCCAACTGTAAGAACCCTATTGTACATGAATACATGAAAAAAGAAGTTCATTAGGCCTGCACTCACGAAACCCCAACGTGGAACGGTTGGGTTGTTAATAATTCAATGCAGCAGTTTCAGTTATTCCTCCAGTTTAAGTCCTCAACAAAAAGGACTGGTCAGCCAATGTGAACCAACCCTGCCCACAGAAGCGAATACATGAACTTCAAGTTCTGAACACGATTTCACGCACGAGCCTACATGTACTGTACATACTAGTATTAATACCAAGGAATATAACAGAAAGCGTCACGCCAAGAAGTCGGATCCTTTTCAACATCCTCGGTTGCTGTTAATCGCGGTTGGGTATGGAGCCACCGGCTCGATTGCATACGATCTCTCTCGCGTTCACCGTTCGCTAATCGCCAAGCCACCCGGCACATCTACCGTAAAGAGAGCTAACAACTTCAGTGTTCTTTTAGCAGTATCACCCTCAAGAGGCACCTTAGCTGCGATTCAATGGTGTCAAGGCTGGCATTTTTAATGTTGTTTTTGATTCGTGTCGCCTCAGCGGCAACCGGACTCGATTTTTTCTTCGGAAAGACGATGAAGACTCATCGAATGAAACGACATTGACACCGTTAAACGCTTCTCCTGCTTCGATACCCAGGTCGACGTTGATATCGCCAACTAAGAAACCATCAAGCTACACGATCGCTACACCTGCTACGGCAGTCAGCACAGTTACCTCCACGTACCGCAACTGGGTCGGCCCATGGAGCATTTTTGCGGACGCCGCTTGTTACCGAGAAGCACATTATGCCGACATGTCCATCCAATTACGACCGCAACGACGCCACCAGCACGTACTGGACGGAGGGTCCTCTTGGATACCCAGTCGAATGTGGGATGGAATGTATCAGGCAGAACGACGACTGCAAACTTGAAATTTTCACTAAGATCAGTGTTATCGCTGTGACCGCTCTGGATGCAGCTTCCATGGGCATCTTTGGCAAGCTGGACGAGATAGGCAAAGGCATCAAGAGGGCGGCGAAGAGCGCAAATTCGATGATGACTGTGATCAGAGGCCTTGTGAGGTACATCCGAAATAAATATTAAGACTTCCGATCTGCAAACTTCCCAAGCCCAACTTTTGGCAATGCTGTACCAGACAAGCAATGTTGTCACTGACATACCTATCGCCATAACAAACTGCCTCGGGAAGACTATGCTGCCAAGCCTCCCCACCTCGAAAAATATACTTGCGACGTCGAAGTACATCCTTTCGCAGGTTCTGACCAACAATGCGACTATCATCTCGAGTTGGGAGAAGTTCAAGGCTTTTCTCATCGGATCCAACTTCACTGACGCTGTGGATGAGCTGAATTCCACTGCCATCTCGTCGCTCAAGTCCGGAATGAAATCTCGGTCGACTTGCGGTACCGACTTGATGTATTTGCTGGATCGCACGTGGATGACTGTGCAGCATTATCGGCAGGAAAGCCTCGACATCACCGAGGCCGACCTCCGGCTGAGGATCAGCAACTCCGACCTCGTTTTGTACGACACCGCTACGGTCACGAATAGCTGTATGAAGCAAATGGTTGCAGAGTCGTCTGATGCAACAGCCTACAAGACTCGTGAAACACTTCGCAAGACCTTGGGGGTCGTAATCAACGACTTTATTTCAAAAGGTATCAGCAATAACGGCACTACACTGAACGCAGAATACTACGCGTACCAAGCTATTCAGAAGGGATTACCAATCATATTTGTGAGCGGGTTTGACCCGATGGACATTTCGACATTGTTGGTAGCGTACGTCCAGACAATCTGTGGTCCCACTCAATTCATGGGAGAAATTGACGACGGTAACGAAGCTGCCACTCTGGGTTTACACTATCCAGAAAGCATTCAAAGGCAGCACGAGTTCCTGGACCAGGGTCCGCGACGGTGCTGTGATCATCAACTTCACAAGCACAGACACAGAAGACGTGACTGTAAACATCAAGTCTGGAGGTGACAAAATTGACGAGGTTCGCGTCCCTGCAGGCAGAACGGCTGCATGGACATCGAACACAACATCTCTGAGCGATAAGACGCTTTACCTTGATCGGTGGCGGCCTGGGTTTTTAGGTCTTCCGGGAACGGGAGGTGGGTCGTTGGTGCTCTGGGTTCCTAAAGCCGCCGAGGGCGACCACTTGGAACTTAATGTGCGTTTAAACGTGAGCTAGAGGGCTATGTAGCATACCGTTAGTCTTCACAAAGTGCCAAATAATAAGTTTTCCGACTGAATTAGTCCAAACTTGGGCTCCGAGAAGGCTGCATAGGAGGAATCTGAATTAATTTGTGTTTAGCTAGGAGGTTTTTTTGATTTGTCAACGGGCATCTTCTGCTGCGAAGCAGCCGCAGCATCTATCCGGTACGTCTCGATATGCACACGTGTAGACGTAGCTGTCAACGTAGAAAAAACAAGCTTAAGATCTATTTGCAAAACGCAAGCGTTTCACATTGTGCCAATGCTATTCTAGTCGATAGACCTCATAATATGAGGCACTATATGAGACCGCGGCAAACAAAACCATGCTTACCCACACACTTGGAGTTTATCACGTTTGAAGTTGATCAATAAAAAATCGTACATAACCGGATATCACAAAAATCAAAGCTATAAACACTCGTAAAAGCGAAAACAACTTTAGTTCGATTGCATTTTACACGAGATTTCCAATAATATATAATATGTCAAAATTGAAAAAATATTGGTGTCACACGACCGAATAAAACCCCGGATTTCGGGGGTCCGGAAGTGGAGACATTTTTTTTCGACCAATGTAACTCCACGTGTTCTTAACGTGGGAGCCAGCAAGTCACATCCCCACACGGCTCAAAATGCAGTGTGAACACGAGACCATCAATTTTATATGGATCTACCAGTCCACTCGGGGAAGGCACAGGGTTTATCGGCAACACCCAAGTAGAAGAAGCGCAAGCGTTAGGAGTAGACAGATGAAATATGCATAGACATTAAGTATGCAGCACGAACTTTACACTAACGCGGTGTCTATATCTACTGCCGTGGGGCACGACAGTACTTTTCTACTGGATTATGGAAATTCCTTCATATACTGTATGCCTTGTACAGTATATGTACGTACTACTGTACAATCCAATCCCAAACACTATCTTGCGTCTCTTTTCTTCCCAGAAAGCAGGAGGAACTAGCGAAATTTTACCGTCGAACGGCGTTGAAACGTTAACGTTGAAGTTGGTACTGTACCTGTCCAGTACACATGTACGCTACATGTACTTTGATAGCATGACCCACCACACAGTCGATCGACTGCTAGCACCGGAACGGAGATTTGTTGCCCCCAAGACCGACTCTTTTGATCATCAATCCATCCCTACCTACAGTAGCGCTTTGGTGTGAGCTCATGCTGCGAATTTGAGAATGTCAATTTAACTCCTGTCGATCAGACCACACGCAATATCTACACGTACAATATTCTCCTATAATAGCGATACGACGCGCTCATAAAGCCCACAATCTGGTTTGCAGTGTTGCTGATGGCGTAGCTCATCAGTCTTCCTATCGTGTAGATTGGAGGACGCTATCGAAAGTCGCGCGAGCCGCTAACTTAGCGGCACTAAGTACACGTAGCATGCCGTGCGTACAGTACCGCAGAGGCTCGGATCGAAGCAAGACACGCTATGCGCAGTCTCAGCAGGGTGCATTTAAACGACTCTTTCAAAGACGATATTTCTAGGGTGTGATTATTAGCACCGAAAACAAGCCACAGTACACCAACCTGCTCCTTACGCCCGTGGGCTCGTCGACCGTAGCCACTTCACGTGCAGCCATGACACGCGCCGTGATGTACATGTGCCAAAAATCCCAGTACATGTACAGTGTAGCTACCCTGACATACATGTACTGTAACTCATTGTTATCGCCACTCTGCAGTCGCTCAATAACCCTTATACTGTAGTATTGGGCCTATACATCTACATACATACAACACAGTGGACATGCACCGGTGCCCATCCACAGCAGTGGCGAACCCATTTTCAAACTAACGTGACGCTGCGAACGTCGACCACGACTTTCGGGCATGTACTGTCCACCAGGGATGTGGAGCAAATCTTCAGCTCCTGAAAATGTTGCCGAGTAAATAGTGTACCGGCGGAAAACAACAGCGGCAACCGTATCGGCGATACGGTTCGCTACGCTTCGGTCGGCTGAACATCATGTGTGACGCAAGCACTTCTTGATATACGGCGGCTGCAAATTGTTCTACATGTACCTGGTACAGTACATGAACTACTCGCAGGAATTTCTTCGTGTACATGTACTGTACACATGTACTCACTAGTGGAGAGCCTCCATCACTACAGTGTACGGATCTACAGCCGCGTTAACTCACTGCTGTCCTACATACATGTATTCAGTTGTTGTTCAACGGAGGTGGTCCGTTGTGGATGCCGAATCGAACACTAGCACTGACGTTAGGGCAACGATCCATGATGTACCAGCTATACTGTAGAACAACTCGAGTAGCCACACCCACACTGCATGCATACCTGGTCGTATTGAGGAGCTGATCCGCGATAGTCAAGAGCTATAAGCGAAAGGAGGGTATAACGCCCTAGACAGTACCTAAGTCGGTGAAGAAGACCGAATCATGGTGTCGAGTACATAACCTACGATACAGCACCAGGTGTTAATATGAGAGACGCAGCCTGGTGATGGAACGTCAGTCACTGACGGATTTACATGTATGTACGAGTTATGGATTCGGATTTTCCACAAACTGACCCCTCTGCTCGCGTGGACTCTCCGCGCAGCTTTTGATCTTTTGCGGTGGTGAAGCTGTTGTGTCCTCAGTTACGACTGTGCGAAAGTTGAAGTTGACAGGTCTTTGAACACTTCAAATTGTTGCTTCAACAAAAAGGTGCTTCCGATCACCGGACATGTACCAGATGAGAAAATATTAGAAACACCTAGCCTTTTCAGGCAAGTTGCAAACCCGTGCTACAGCATCTTTGAACTCCACTACGTAATAATGCTCCAATCAAACTCAAGGACTAAAAAAACACACTTTTGGACGCCTTTAAGTAAGCTATATCATATCATTACCAGTGTGTTCATCAAATTTGAGCGACGCATGGATATTTGGTGAGTCCGCAGGTGGTCAACGTCTTGGTCTGCATGATTACGTAGTGGAGTTCCAAGATGCTGTAGCACAGGTTTGCAACTTGACTGACAAGTGCTCCGGATGTTTTTGCATTTTTCTTGAAAATCGCCACACAAAAAGCGTAGCCTTTTAAATTAAAAAATGTCATTTGCACCTTGGTTTGTAAAACTTGCAACTTGACCGGGAAATAGGGCTGGTCTACTGATACTGTATCACATCGTTGTAAACGCGAGCCCGTCACTGAAAAGAGCTCCGGAATAATCCCGCCGATGCCCGAAAACAAGGATACAGTACGGCAGAACGACGAACAGATCTTGAACGACAAGCATCTGGTGAAGCAGCTGGCTGCTGCACAGTGGGTCTAACGCTCTGAAGGCCTCCATTTCGGCGTTATGCTGATGACATTGTACTGTTCTTCACCACGAACCAAATTTGAGCATACATGTACATGTACACAATCAGTTTTGTGAGCTGAAAACAAATGACCCGACAACATCGTACATTTTGCATGCTCGAATAACGTGAACGAAGACGTAGCTTTACACTGCTACATTTTTGTTGTTGTAATTTGCGACTTTTAGCAGCCTGCTCGAAGGCCTACTTTGTCAGGACCTCTTTGCGGATAGTAAAGGATGAGCTGCTAAGTCGTCTGCTACACTGTAGCAATGTAGACTACAGAGTTGAACCAATGTCATCGTCACGGGTGTCTTCTTGGTTAGAGGTCCAAACGTGTGAATGGACGGTTTGTCTCCAAACTTCAAACAAGGCAACATTGCACTGGTGTACATGTATACATGTAATTAATACTACTGTACATGTACACCGCTTACGAATCTATAGTTCTTCTCGATGCACGTGCATTTGCCGGGGGTACAATGTGTTTGTTTAATCAAACAACCAAATATAGATAAATAATTGCGCTATTGTAAGGAGATTTACTTTTTGTTAGTAGCTAAAATAATACGACGGCAACATTCCCGTCGCTTTTTGCGCTCATAACATGAGAAAGTTGCTCCACTCACACGCTCGCGCAAGTGTAGAGGGTGGCGCGAGTGCAGAACCTCTAGGTTGACCCATTAAGACTTTCTTCCTGGCTCCATCATCTATCGTAGAAATGCTACCGAGCGAACGTACTGAAAAGGAGTTAAACGATGGATCTCGCGATTGTGAGTTTCGGTACACGGGGTGCCGACTACACATTGTGTAGTCGGCACCATGTCATGTACGACGAGAACAGGTATAGGGCGATTACTAATATTGTATACAGCAGCAACCAAATGCTCTTCAGCACCCTCACGCGTAGGGATTGCTATGGTCTTCCCGAAGTCATCCTCATTCTTAATAAAACCCTGTAAATGAGCACGATAAAGTTGCTATTAATACTGTAAGACCGGTTCGATCACTTTGCACTAGCCGCACCAGCGCCCATCACCTCTCTTCCTCAAATCGCGCTGCCGCCTGTCGATCGGCACTACCCGGTACGCGTCAGCAGGTCTTCAGATGGACCATGCGCATTTCAAACAGCGCTACAGCTTCATTCTTCCTTTTGCATCCTCGGGCACACACGAGCTTGAAGCTACATCCTCGAGCGGTACACGTGTCCAGGTCCCCGTCACAAGCGCTTCAAGATGATCCGATCAAGGGTGGCGTTCGTTCTTTTAACGACTATAGCCGCCGCTACCAGCACACAAGCCATCGACTGGACCTTTTGGAACGATGACGACGATTCCACAGCCTCGCCCCGATCAACCACGGGTACCGAGACGCTGTCGCCTGAAGCGCTCAAGAGTATGATGGGCTCCGACTACATGGACGCCGTCAGGTCTTTGATTTCGTCGGGGTCGGGATCAGACTCGTTAGCCGAAGCCGAATCAGTACCGACCGCTGCCACCACTCCGCCTTCTTCACTCGTCTCCTCGGATTCCTCCGCTTCATCGTCGTCTTCGTCTTCTTCTACCAAGACTCCTGCTCTGTCGCTTCCAGGCTCTTCCTCTTCTAACTCGACAATCCCTCCACTCAGTGCCATGGCCTCGCCTTCGAATGCCGTAAGCACTGTCAGGTCGAACTACCGCAACTGGGTGGGGCCCTGGAGCCAATCCGCCGATTCCGCGTGCTACCGTGAGGCTCACATCATGGATACCTGCCCCAGCAACTACGACCGCAACAAGCTGACGAACACGTGCTGGACAGAGTGTCCGATGGACTACCCAGTCGAGTGCGGCATGCAGTGCATCCAGCAGAACAACGACTGCGGTCGCGAGAACATCGCCAAGATTTCGGCTGTAGCGATGTCCGCTCTCAGTATGGCCACCTTCGGTGTATTCGGTGAGCTAGCGAAGCTGGGCAAGAAGGTGACATGGGCTGTCAAGTGCGCAAATATGCTCATGACGACGACGAGAGCTATCGTTCGTTTTACCCGTAACCAAATGGTGCAAGACCCGCAGACGTCCCAGGAGAAGCTGCTGCTGTTGCTGTACCAGACGAACTATGTCGTCGCAGATCTGCCGGCCACGATCTATGCCTGCATGGGTAAGACGGTGCCTGCCAACCTTCAACTGGCTCGAGGCCTGCTACCTACCGCCCAGTACATTCTGTTACTTGTGCTCAGCTACGACGATGATATCATTTCGAGTTGGGAGAAGTTCAAGGCCTTTATGATGAAGGCCAACTTTACGGAGGCTGCTACTGCTATTACGCCTGGCGAGATTTCGAGCTTGGAAACGGGTATGAAGCAGAACACGACATGTGGCGAAGAGTTGCGGACGCTGACGAACCAGGTCTGGATGACCGTGAACGAGTACCGGGAGGAGAACCCGAAGATCAGCGACGCCGAAATCCGCCTGAAGATCAGCCAGTCTGACCTCGTGCTGTACGATGTCGCCACAGTGACCAACAACTGCATGAGTCAGATGATTTCCGAGTCTACGCTGGCCACCGCCTACAAGACTCGCGAAACTCTTCGCAAAACGTTCGGGGTTATTATCAACGACCTCATCAAGTCTGGCAAGAGTGACAACGGCACGTCCATGGCCGCGAAACACTCTGCCTACGTGTGGACCGATAATGCTCTAACTCTAGCTTCTGTCACGGGTCTCGACCCCACAGATCTGTCGACCCTGTTTGCTGAATATCTCCAGACTATCTGCGGACCCACGCAGTTCATGGGAGAGATCGACGACGGAACCGAAGCCGCCACCCTGGGCTTGAACGCGCTCAAGAAGGCATTCAAAAACAGCACGCTCTCGTGGACCAGGAAGGGCGACGGCGCTGTCATTATTAACTTCAAGAGTAAGGATACTAAGGACGTGACAGTCAACATCATGTCTGGCGGTGACAAAATCGACGAAGTTGACTTGAAAGCTGGAGGTACGGCCCAGTGGAAGTCAAATGTCACAGCCCTGGGTGGCAAGACGTTGTACCTGGACCGCTGGCGCCCCGGTTTCTTGGGTCTTCCTGGCACGGGCGGAGGTTCGCTGGTGATGTGGATTCCCATTTCGCGCGAGGGCGGCCACTTGGAGCTCACCGCGCAGCTCAATGTGAGCTAGAATATGTTTGTTATGTTTGTCAAGGATGAAAATGCCATAAGGCGCTAGAGCTCGTTACAGATTATATGTAGGCGTGTTAGTGAGTTAGAAACCACGATACTTAAACGATATGATATTCTACCATATAGATGAAGTGATCACTACAGTGTTATTTTTGGCTTGGCCAGTCAATTAGCTCGAATAGACGGCCGCTAGCACAGTACCACGTTTTGTTGTGGGGACGACGATGTCACTGAGATGGTGGCGCGGTTTATTGCGTCACTCGTCTATCCTAACATCCTATCTACTCTGTCTAGGAAATACTATCAATTGCTGGGTGACTGGGAGGATACTACCTCAGCGCTGGGAGACCGGAAGAGTTCAAAGCAGGTGTCCATTGGTTACCTTTGGGTTGCTGAAGCAGGATTTTGGCGAACGTATTTCGGATATCTCAGAACTCTATGCATAGCCCGTCGTTTCAGCAATTATAAGATAAGGTGATTTATATTATTGAATTTATCAGACTTCTTAGCGTTTTCTATATAGGTAGTTAGTTCTCTGATGCAATCCTCATATCTAAAATTCATTATTTCTTCGATTTTTTTATAAAAAAAATTCTTGAACGTTACCCAGTCATCAGCAATGTAAAAGATGCCCAAACAGTAAAGCCACAAATGCTCCACGTATAAAAGCTTCACACACGCATGTGGCAATAATTACTCCGAAACGAAAAGTGGATAAATTCGGATAGACAACGGATAGATTGTTTCAATATTGAAATATTCAATTTTGTTTCAAACAATCGACCTACTTAAGTAGTCCAGAATGTAAAGCAATCTATTGATCCTTTTGTGTTTGGGCTAAACAGAGAATTGATCAGGACGACAATCTTTAGCGCCCTGTTGATTTCTTTTACAGCAGCTAGAAGGCTCCTTTTGAGAAACTTGTTTCATATTTTTTTATGACAAGAGTGAATACTGGTATTGCTGCAATAGTAAATGGTAGTTTTAGTCATCTTGCATAATAAATTGGACTAATGGAAAACCGCCTTGATACCTTCCGTGCAGCTATTCAAACGTTTGTCGTAGGAATAAAGTGTGTAATACATTCACACCAGTGGGAAGCTATACCCTACACCTTCGTCAAAATCGTGATGTCTTGGCAACTTACCGTTTGTATTAACCTATTGTGCATTAATACAAGAGCAGTTGATAGAATTAATACTACGATGACGGTCAACAGGGTATCACATCAAGGCGACGGAACTACATGTCTGTATCTCTAGGTAGATGCTTTAGTCGAAATTAATTTTTCACCGCAAAAAATACATACAGTAGCATTCTTTTTGCGATGGAACATGTTTCGGTACAAATTTGCAGTTCCAGTGTACTGCGATTCGACAAGGAATTGAACTAGGCAGAGCTTTGAACACTTAAATGTAGTGCTTCGATAACGATGTAGTGCACCGGCAGCTTCGATCCGCGGACTGGTGAGGACCAATACTAACGATCTTCACATGTTATCGCGTTCGTTTGATTCAGGTATTTCTCCAGGGGCCCGACGTCCCCGTCAAGGGCCTCTTGCATATTCAACGGGATTCACATATCCACCCTGCCACATCATCTTGGCCATGTACGGAGGGAAACACATCCAGAATGACAATCCCTCAGAAGAAACTGACCGATAAAGGAAAACAAGGACGTGGCAGAGGAACGACCAGATCCCGAACGCGATCGTTGACGGGGCAGCTGGTGACCCCATTTATATAATAAAAATTATTAAATATGTATAATTGTAGTATAAATTAAAGACCCACACTTTATAGACATGCCATTTTGAACGTGACCAAATGCACATGCATCGCCTGGCCGCACAATTGCCGAGCATTCCTGTTTGTTGTTTTTGTGTTTTGGTACATTGTTGCCACTTAACTTCTTGAAAGTATTTACCGAGCATTCTTCTCCAAGCGTGTCTATAATAATTTAGACATCGATATTATCGACAATTCTTGCGTAAATCAATTGCCTAATCTGCACATCCTCTCCGATATGCAGACCAAGGTATTAATAATGGGGCTCATGATCCACTTACAAATCGATCGAGCTAAATCGGGGTACTAAGCCATCGATTAAGGAGCAAAATGGGCGAACTCACAATACATGTACCTTGCCAAATGATGTCAATCTTCAATTCGCAAGATCTTTAGTACGAACTGACAATACTGTATTAATACATGTACCCGAGTTCGAGATGCTGTGTTGTTAATAGTCGTTCTTACCGAGTGTACTTTTTTTCACTGGTATATAGGTTGAAAATACTTTCTGAACCAGAGTCGCAGCTGCAGAAGGACAAGTCATATGAGTGATTTGTTTTGTTTATAATAAAACTGAACGCGGGGGACTTCTCTCTCCTGTAATGCAATATGCATTGGACTTCATCTATCCGGGTTATGTATTGCGGCGCACGAGGGTGACGAGGACTCTTGCCCACGCGAATTGTGGTTTTCGCCGTTCCAATTTCAGCTGCCATGTGCTCTTGAACCTTCGTTTCGATCGACCTGTAATTCAAAAGTTGAGATCATGTTAAACCGATAGCGATCCTTAATGAGACGTTGCGATGGTATGTCCATCGCACATTAGGTATACGTACGCGAACATGCAGAAGGAAGCATGGAAGCGTAAAGCAAGCAGAATACATGTGTACTGAACCAGCGTTTAGCTCAAAAATAGCGTTACAACCTGCTGGTTTCCCAAAGTGTTTTCTCAATGGCTGCCCGTCTGTTTTTTCTCTACTTTTTGGATTAAAATTAAAGATGGCGTTGCGGTGACCGGCTCGATCCCTTGCAGTAGCAACACCATCACCTCTCTTCCGCAAATCGCCTTGCCTCCTATCGTTGACCACAACACAGTGCACGCCAGCAGCGACTCCGAAAGACCCCCGGGAATTCAACTGGCACAATGGGCTCATTCTTCTTTTTGCATTCTCGGACACACACCAGCTCGAGCCACATCACAAAACGCTACGTGCCCAGTCCCCATCACAAACACTTCAAGATGGTCCGGTCAAGGGTGGCGTTCATCCTCCTGACAACTATTGCCGCCGCTACCAGCACACAAGCCATCAACTTTGCCTTCTGGAACGATGACGACGATTCCACTCCTTCGCCCGGTACGAGCACGGGCACCGAGACACTGTCACCCGAAGCGCTCAGGAGTATGATGGGCTCCGACTACATGGACGCCGTCAGGTCTTTGATTTACTCAGGATCAGACTCGTTGGCAGAGTCAGAATCGGACTCGGGGTCAGGATCATACTCGTCGACTGGGGCTGAATCCGCTTCCGACCCGCCTTCTTCGTCCGATTCCTCCGATTCCTCCGCTTCGTCTTCGGCTCCCAGGATTCCTTCGACAGCGCTTCTATCGCTTTCAGGCTCCTCTTCGTCTAACTCCGAGATCCCTCCAGTAAGCGCCATGGCAACGCCTTCGACTGCCGTGAGCAGTTACCCATCGACATATCGCAACTGGGTCGGACCATGGAGCCAATCCGCTGATTCCGCGTGCTATCGTGAAGCACACATCATGAAGACGTGCCCTAGTAACTATGACCGCAACGAGTTGACCAGCACGTGTTGGACGGAATGCCCGATGGACTACCCCGTGGAGTGTGGCATGCAGTGCATCCAGCAGAACAACGATTGCGGTCGTGAAACTGTTGCCAAGGTGTCCGCCGTGGCCATGTCCATTTTGAGTTCGGCCAGCTTCGGCGTGTTTGGTACGCTGGCAAAGCTAGGCAAGACGGTGTCAACGGCGGTGAATTGTGTCAACATGATGCTGGTGGCAGTGAGAGCTATCGTCCGTTTCACGCGTAACCAAATGGTGCAAGACCCGCAAACGTCTCAGGAGAAGCTGTTGCTGCTACTGTACCAGACGAACTTTGTCGTTGGAGATCTACCCGCCGCGATCTGGGTGTGCCAAGGCAAGAAATACCCTGACGGCCTTAGGTTGACACGTGGCCTGCTGCCCACCGCTCAGTATATCCTATTGCTTGTGCTCAGCTACGACGACGATATCATCTCTAGCTGGAAAAAGTTCAAGGCCTTCCTGACCAAAGCCAACTTTACTGAAGCTGCCAATGAAATCACGGAAGGTGAAATCTCAAGCCTGCAAACAGGCATGGAGCAGAACACGACGTGCGGTGACCAACTGCGATCGCTGACAAGCCAGGTCTGGATGACCGTGAACGAGTACCGTGAGGAGAACCCGAAAATCAAGGAATCTGAGATCCGCCTGAAAGTCAGCCAGTCCGATCTGATGCTGTATGATGTCGCCACAGTGACCAACAACTGCATGAGCCAAATGATCTCCGAGTCTACGGTGGCCACCGCGTACAAAACTCGCGAAACTCTTCGCAAAACGTTTGGAGTAATGATCGACGACCTCATCAAGTCTGGCAAGAGTGACAACGGCACGTCCATGGCCGCGAAACACGCTGCCTACGTGTGGTTGGACAACGCTATTACCTTCGTGTCAGTCGCGTCAGTCCTCATCGACCCCACAGATCTGTCGACCCTGTTTGCTGAATACCTCCAGACTATCTGCGGACCCACGCAGTTCATGGGAGAGATCGACGATGGAACCGAAGCCGCCACCCTGGGCTTGAACGCGCTAAAGAAGGCATTCAAAAACAGCACGCTCTCGTGGACCAGGAAGGGCGACGGCGCTGTCATTATTAACTTCAAGAGTAAGGACACCAAGGACGTGACAGTCAACATCATGTCTGGCGGTGACAAAATCGACGAAGTTGACTTGAAAGCTGGAGGTACGGCCCAGTGGAAGTCAAATGTCACAGCCCTGGGTGGCAAGACGTTGTACCTGGACCGCTGGCGCCCCGGTTTCTTGGGTCTTCCTGGCACGGGCGGAGGTTCGCTGGTGATGTGGATTCCCATTTCGCGCGAGGGCGGCCACTTGGAGCTCAACGCGCAGCTCAATGTGAGCTAGAATATGTTTGTTATTAGTCGTGAAATATGAAGTCTCTCAATGGCGCTAGAACTCGCCATTGGTTGTGAAAGAATTAGCGAGATAGAAGCATGCACCGCTATACAGCACTATAAAATATTACGTACTTCGAGGTAATGTTGTGCCATTCTTGCAATATCTTACTTGGACAAAGTAGTTATATGATATAACGATACTGCAGCAGTTTGCTGCGGTTAATATTTGAGTGGTCGTCCCAAGAACCGGCAGGTGAATTCAATCGCATACAGCTTCATTACCTCGCAGCGATTATTGCACCATGACTTGCCCAGGTACAGGCAAGCGCACCCTGGACTTGCATCGACAGTCAGTGTTGCCTAAGCACCATAGCTCAGCAGCGAAGGCACTCGCATCTGTAAAAAAGTTCCTCCCTCTTTTAAAAGAAACGAGGAAGCGTGAAAACTATTTATTCGGCAGAAGCGCCGCTGGCTTCGCTTTTACCTTGCCGTGATCATCAGGCTCGTTTCACAGGTTGACCATGACGACCGGGATTTGACGTTCAACTTTGCTGACAACGTCGACAAGGTCGACAAGGTCCCGCATGGAAATGTATCTATACGTACAGAATTAAGCATGAAGCTCCACTCCCGACACAGCACCAGCAGAAACCCACCGTGTCTCTAAACACCTTTTTGCGTATGAATTACTTCTCCTCCCCCGCCTCCTGCTCCTCTCCCTCAGCAGCGCCGCTGCGCCCTGGCTTGGCGACGATGTAGTAGGTGGTGCCGAAGTGGAAGCGGCGCACCGTCTCGACCTCGAGCCCGGCCTGCTGCACCAGCGCCAGGATGTCCCGGTTCCAGTGGCAGCCCCAGCGCTGCGCGTGCAGGGGGGCGAACTTGTCCAGCAGGCCCGAGAGCCACGCGTAGCTGCTGCGCCCGTGCTCCAGCAGCAGGACGCGCCCGCCCTCGCGGCTGCACACGCGCCGCATCTCGCGCAGCGCGCGCGCCGGGTCGTCCATGCTGCAGAGCCCGAAGGTGTCCACCACCGCGTCGAACTGGCCGTCCGCGAACGCCAGGTCGTCCGCGCGCATGACGCGCAGCTCGCAGCTGGCCACGCGCTGGCGCGGCACCTGCTCCACCTGCTCCAGCATGGCGCGACTGAAGTCCGTGAGCACCACGGCCGCGTCCGCCGGGTAGTACGCCAGGTTGCGGCCCGTGCCCGCCGCCACCTCCAGCACGCGGCCGCGCGCGCGCCGCAGCAGCAAGCGCCGCAGTAGAGAGATGCCCGTGAGCCGCTCGTCCCACTCCACCTCGCGGTCGTAGCGCGCCGCGTTCGCCTCGAACACCTGCAGGCGCCGCGCGTCGTCCATGCGGTCGGCGTCGGCACCGTCGCCGCCCTTGCGCGGGTCGTACAGCGTCACGTACGTCGCGAAGGCCACGCCCGCGTAGAGCGCCGCGCCGCCCAGCAGCACGCCCGGCCGCCGCAGCACCCCCGCCATTAGTCAGCCGCAGCAGTAGTGACTTCTGGGGTGAACTTGTGTTTTCGTTGGCCACAAAAACTCACAAGATTTGAGGTTCGAGGTTGTGCAAAAACTGGTGCCATGTGTGCGAGTTTGTGGTTAAAACGTTTAGCCAATCGACTGAAAGTATCAACATCTTGGCAATTTTGGCACATGTATGAGGCGGTTGCAAAAGACTGCAACACTGATCCCTAACAGCGGGTCAATTTTTGGTCAGACCAAATTTTTTGGCGTGCACATGTGAATGGGTTCAACACAGTGTCAAAAACAAACCGTCAAAAACAAACCGTCAAAAAAGAAAGTTACTGTCGGAAACACCGGAGCTGGTTCCGTAGGTTGGTTGCCCGGGACGAAGTCTGTATCGCCCACGCGACAGTAATGAACGGAGTGAGTGACCCCGGAGATACAAGTACGGGTACAGTCCCCGGCGTGCTGTGCGTCGAATGCCCGGGGACCATCAGATTCAGAGAACAAGCTGTAAGTGCGTCAACGTGTAATAATGGACAAAAGCCGGAGCGACATACACCCTCGCTATCGGCTCACACTCTGGACTACAAAGCGTCAAGCTTTCGCTTGCGCGTTACAGTCCGACTGTCACGGGTTGAAAGAATCGCCTACGTGATTCTTCCAACCGTTCACAATGTATTGATTATTTTCTTTGCTACTGGTTGTAGACTCTAACTTACGTTTTGTTTCGCTTCAATCTCGAGATGGCCTCCCTTTATTGCTCTCAGCACCCACAGCACCAAAGACCCTCCTCCCGTGCCGAGAAGACCCAGGAAACCCGGACGCCAGCGATCCAGGTACAACGTCTTACCGCCCAGCGCAGTGACGCTCGACGTCCAAGGCGCGTTGCCGCCTGCTGCGACGTCGACCTCGTCGATCTTGTCGCCGCCCGACATGATATTCACCATCATGTCTTTCGTGTCGGCGCTTGTGAAGGTGATGATGACTGCGCCGTCGCCCTCTTTCGTCCAAGAGCTGGAGCTGCCTTTGAAGGCTCTTTGCAGCGTATTCAATCCGAGTGTGGCATCGTCCGTGCCGTCATCGATCTCGCCCATGAATTGTGTGGGCCCGCAGACCGTCTGAAGGTACTCGGACAGCAGCGTCGCGATGTCTGTCGGGTCGATCATCGAGGCGGAGATCGTGGAGAGCCCCATCTCAATCCACTTGTAGGCGGCCATCTTCTCGTCCCACGACGTGCCATTGTCGCTCTTTCCGGACTTGATGAGGTCGTTGATGATGACACCGAAAGTCTTGCGGAGCGTTTCTCTCGTCTTGTAGGCGGTCTCCACGCTGGATTCCAAGATCAATTGTTGCATGCAGGTGTTGGTCACCGTCGCCACGTCATACAGCACCAGGTCGGACTCGCTCGTCTTTAGGCGCAGCTCGTCCTCAGTGATGGAGGGGTTCTCCTCTCGGTATTCATTCACGGTCATCCAGACGCGATCGGTCAAGGACTTCAGGTCGCCACCGCAACTCGAATTTTGTTTCATGGCCGTCTCAAGCGACTCGACCTCGCCGTCCGTGATCTCTTCGGCAGCGTCGGTGAAGTTGGCCCCCTTCATGAAAGCCCGGAACCTGCCCCAGCTGGAAATGATGTCGTCGTCATAAGTGAGGGCCTGGAGAAGCATCCACTGCGACGTGGCCAGCACGATCTGCGATAGATGCAACTTGGAAGGGATGTTCTTCCCCATGCACGCGTAGATTGCCATGGGCAAGTCGGTCACCACGTTGTTCGTCTGGTACAGCATGAGCAGGAGCTTCTCCTGAGAAGTCTGCGGGTCTTCGGTCTTGACGTTGCGGACATAACGGATGATACCCCTCATCACCAGCAGCAACTGGTTCGTGCATTTGACGGCCCAGGTCAGCTTCTTGCCCAGTTTCACCAGTTCACCGACCACGCCGAAGGTCGCAGTGCCGAATATCGCCATGACCAACGCTAGAACCTCAAATTTGTGGGAATCTTGTGCTTCGTGGCCAACGAAAACACACAACCACTCCAGAAACTAATGGCGGCGGTGCTGCTGCGGCGGCCGGGCGTGCTGCTGGGCGGCGCGGCGCTCTACGCGGGCGTGGCCTTCGCGACGTACGTGACGCTGTACGACCCGCGCAAGGGCGGCGACGGTGCCGACGCCGACCGCATGGACGACGCGCGGCGCCTGCAGGTGTTCGAGGCGAACGCGGCACGCTACGACCGCGAGGTGGAGTGGGACGAGCGGCTCACGGGCATCTCTCTACTGCGGCACTTGCTGCTGCGGCGCGCGCGCGGCCGCGTGCTGGAGGTGGCGGCGGGCACGGGCCGCAACCTGGCGTACTACCCGGCGGACGCGACCGTGGTGCTCACGGACTTCAGTCGCGCCATGCTGGAGCAGGTGGAGCAGGTGCCGCGCCAGCGCGTGGCCAGCTGCGAGCTGCGCGTCATGCGCGTGGACGACCTGGCGTTCGCGGACGGCCAGTTCGACGCGGTGGTGGACACCTTCGGGCTCTGCAGCATGGACGACCCGGCGCGCGCGCTGCGCGAGATGCGGCGCGTGTGCAGCCGCGAGGGCGGGCGCGTCCTGCTGCTGGAGCACGGGCGCAGCAGCTACGCGTGGCTCTCGGGCCTGCTGGACAAGTTCGCCCCCCTGCACGCGCAGCGCTGGGGCTGCCACTGGAACCGGGACATCCTGGCGCTGGTGCAGCAGGCCGGGCTCGAGGTCGAGACGGTGCGCCGCTTCCACTTCGGCACCACCTACTACATCGTCGCCAAGCCAGGGCGCAGCGGCGCTGCTGAGGGAGAGGAGCAGGAGACGGGGGAGGAGAAGTAATTCATACGCAAAAAGGTGTTTAGAGACACGGTGGGTTTCTGCTGGTGCTGTGTCGGGAGTGGAGCTTCATGCTTAATTCTGTACGTATAGATACATTTCCATGCGGGACCTTGTCGACCTTGTCGACGTTGTCAGCAAAGTTGAACGTCAAATCCCGGTCGTCATGGTCAACCTGTGAAACGAGCCTGATGATCACGGCAAGGTAAAAGCGAAGCCAGCGGCGCTTCTGCCGAATAAATAGTTTTCACGCTTCCTCGTTTCTTTTAAAAGAGGGAGGAACTTTTTTACAGATGCGAGTGCCTTCGCTGCTGAGCTATGGTGCTTAGGCAACACTGACTGTCGATGCAAGTCCAGGGTGCGCTTGCCTGTACCCGGGCAAGTCATGGTGCAATAATCGCTGCGAGGTAATGAAGCTGTATGCGATTGAATTCACCTGCCGGTTCTTGGGACGACCACTCAAATATTAACCGCAGCAAACTGCTGCAGTATCGTTATATCATATAACTACTTTGTCCAAGTAAGATATTGCAAGAATGGCACAACATTACCTCGAAGTACGTAGTATTTTATAGTACTGTATAGCGGTGCATGCTTCTATCTCGCTAATTCTTTCACAACCAATGGCGAGTTCTAGCGCCATTGAGAGGCTTCATATTTCACGACTAATAACAAACATATTCTAGCTCACATTGAGCTGCGCGTTGAGCTCCAAGTGGCCGCCCTCGCGCGAAATGGGAATCCACATCACCAGCGAACCTCCGCCCGTGCCAGGAAGACCCAAGAAACCGGGGCGCCAGCGGTCCAGGTACAACGTCTTGCCACCCAGGGCTGTGACATTTGACTTCCACTGGGCCGTACCTCCAGCTTTCACGGCAACTTCGTCGATTTTGTCACCGCCAGACATGATGTTGACTGTCACGTCCTTGGTGTCCTTACTCTTGAAGTTAATAATGACAGCGCCGTCGCCCTTCCTGGTCCACGAGAGCGTGCTGTTTTTGAATGCCTTCTTCAGCGCGTTCAAGCCCAGGGTGGCGGCTTCGGTTCCATCGTCGATCTCTCCCATGAACTGCGTGGGTCCGCAGATAGTCTGGAGGTATTCAGCAAACACGGTCGACAGATCTGTGGGGTCGATGAGGACTGACGCGACTGACACGAAGGTAATAGCGTTGCGCAACCACACGTAAGCGGCGTGTTTCGCGGCCATGGACGTGCCGTTGTCACTCTTGCCAGACTTGATGAGGTCGTCGATCATTACTCCAAACGTTTTGCGAAGAGTTTCGCGAGTTTTGTACGCGGTGGCCACCGTAGACTCGGAGATCATTTGGCTCATGCAGTTGTTGGTCACTGTGGCGACATCGTACAGCATCAGATCGGACTGGCTGACTTTCAGGCGGATCTCAGATTCCTTGATTTTCGGGTTCTTCTCACGGTACTCGTTCACCGTCATCCAGACCTGGCTTGTCAGCGATCGCAATTGGTCACCGCACGTCGTGTTCTGCTCCATGCCTGTTTGCAGGCTTGAGATTTCACCTTCCGTGATTTCATTGGCAGCTTCAGTAAAGTTGGCCTTGATCAGGAAGGCCTTGAACTTCTCCCAGCTAGAGACGATGTCGTCGTCGTAGCTGAGCACAAGCAATAGGATATACTGAGCGGCGGGCAGCAGGCCACGTGTCAACCTAAGGCCGTCAGGGTATTTCTTGCCTTGGCACACCCAGATCGCGGCGGGTAGATCTGCAACGACAAAGTTCGTCTGGTACAGTAGCAGCAGCAGCTTCTCTTGGGACGTTTGCGGGTCGTGCACCATTTGGTTACGCGTGAATCGGACGATAGCTCTCACTGCCACCAGCATCATGTTGACACAATTCACCGCCGTTGACACCGTCTTGCCTAGCTTTGCCAGCGTACCAAACACGCCGAAGCTGGCCGAACTCAAAATGGACATGGCCACGGCGGACACCTTGGCAACAGTTTCACGACCGCAATCGTTGTTCTGCTGGATGCACTGCATGCCACACTCCACGGGGTAGTCCATCGGGCATTCCGTCCAACACGTGCTGGTCAACTCGTTGCGGTCATAGTTACTAGGGCACGTCTTCATGATGTGTGCTTCACGATAGCACGCGGAATCAGCGGATTGGCTCCATGGTCCGACCCAGTTGCGATATGTCGATGGGTAACTGCTTACGGCAGTCGAAGGCGTTGCCATGGCGCTTACTGGAGGGATCTCGGAGTTAGACGAAGAGGAGCCTGAAAGCGATAGAAGCGCTGTCGAAGGAATCCTGGGAGCCGAAGACGAAGCGGAGGATTCGGAGGAATCGGACGAAGAAGGCGAGTCGGAAGCGGATTCAGCCCCAGTCGACGAGTATGATCCTGACCCCGAGTCCGATTCTGACTCTGCCAACGAGTCTGATCCTGAGTAAATCAAAGACCTGACGGCGTCCATGTAGTCGGAGCCCATCATACTCCTGAGCGCTTCGGGTGACAGTGTCTCGGTGCCCGTGCTCGTACCGGGCGAAGGAGTGGAATCGTCGTCATCGTTCCAGAAGGCAAAGTTGATGGCTTGTGTGCTGGTAGCGGCGGCAATAGTTGTCAGGAGGATGAACGCCACCCTTGACCGGACCATCTTGAAGTGTTTGTGATTGGGGCCTGGGCACGTAGCGTTTTGTGATGTGGCTCGAGCTGGTGTGTGTCCGAGAATGCAAAAAGAAGAATGAGCCCATTGTGCCAGTTGAATTCCCGGTGGTCTTTCGGAATCCCTGCTGTCGTGCACCGGGTTGTGGTCAAGAGTACTGTACAGTGCGAGTTGCCACCCCAATCTCAAACTCAATCATGTGGTACCGCATTCCTTCGTACTCCCTGTCTGCGCATGCAGCTTCATTTAGCCAATCACATAGCTATATTCTGCCTTCGTGAAATTCGGTGCGCACAAAAGTATTTGTTTAACACATTGTCCTCTACACTTGAACATTGTATAGGTCTGACTCTTTTATTCTAAAATAGTGTCCCAACGCCATGAGCCGGGACACAAGAAGCAGGGCTTTTAACACCAAATCAGGCTGTATGGGCCGACAAAAGGTACATAGTATTCGAATTCGGTATTTCTCTGCCAAGGCAGTAACACTCAAACGGTGGGACTTGAGTGCAAGACTGTGTTAGTAGCGTGCAAATGGCTCACCGACTCCATGGCACCACACCAATGAGCGTCTCGCAATTCTTCACGAATGCTGCGTCACAGGTACAACCGCGAGAATGGCACGAGCAAACAGAAAAAGAAAGCCGGGGTACGTATGTATGTACATATACATATATGTGTATGTGTATGTATCGCCGGTGACTCGCGGCAAGTTGTATTGTACAGTCTCCATATCAGCCATTTATTAAAATACATGTAACACCATCAATTAAACTCTACAGTAGTACGACAAAATGTATATAGTATTCGTACAGTATTCGGCGTTTTTCTGCCAAGGCAGTAACACTCAAACCGTGGGACTTGAGTGCAAGACTGTATTAATACAGTAGCGTGCAAATAGCTCACCTACGAACGGACCTGACCAGCACAACAAATCGCGGGTAACCACAATAGCGTGGCTGGGCGCCCGCTTCGCTCGCGCTATGAAGATAACATGTTCTGGCACGTGCAATGCGCGGCTCCCTGGAATGCTTGCCTTATTAATAGTCGCCCCTTCCCGGTTTGTGCTGGGTCGCATTTAATTGTGTTCATCAGGGATCATAATATGATCCCATATTATGGTGTTTATGCTATTTTCTCCTCACCAACTCCATGGCACGACGTGAATGCTTTGCTGAAGAAAAACATATTGACACTGTATCCACAGCCATCGTACCAATGAGCGTCTCGCAATGCTTCACGAATGCTGCGTCACCAGGTACAATGGCACGAGCACACAGAAAAAGAAAACCGGCGTACGTGTATGTATGCATTTAATACGTCATAGATGTGTATGTATGTACGTTCCGCCGCGTGACTCGCGGCAAGTCGTATTGTATAGTCTCCATATCAGCCCATTTATTAAAATACGTGTAACACCATTAATTGATACTGTATGGGCAGATTAACTCTACACCATTTCCCAAGCTACATGTACTTGCCAATCAAAGTGAAAGGGGATGAGCTGGCGAAAACAAAATACGGCAGGTCAAGACAAAAAAAGACGTTTCCCAGTTGAGCCAATATTGCCCATCACTCGTTCCAAGCAAAGTGAAAGGCGCAAACTTTTGGCGTCAAAACGATCACAGACCAGTGTTTGGTGAGCAGCCACGCTGACCAGAACTGCGCACGACGGGAACAGGCTGGTACTGCTACGGGGCTGGGTCCGTACATCCCCATTCTGAATCCCATCGAGGCAGGCCTCTCAAAATTAGACAGAAATACCTATCTACCTAATTGACAACAAATAGGCATCCTGATTAGGCTGATTAGGTAGTTCGATTCAAACGGCTCAAATTCCAAACTAGGCATGCAGGAGGTACACATGTAACAATTGGAGTGTCCATGTATTTCGCTTTAGTCAGACATGCTACAGACATGGTATTCTACTGCTACGTCCTCCTCCTCGCCCGAACATGCTGATCACGCAGATCTTATTCTCCAAGGAAAAAGTCTAGTAAGCTTAGAAAAAAGGTCTCCCTGCCGAAGCGCAGCAACCTTGTTAATAAATGAGCAGGTTGGTCCTCTACTGCACTGTACTAAAACGTAACCAGCAGATGTTAGTTTACCGGTTAATGGAGACGTGCCTTGTTCTTCAAACCATGATATCCACGACTCCGGCAACTGCTAGCGGATTACCCTGCTTTAAGAACACTGATTGTTCAGCAAACACGACAATACATGTGTAATGAGGCACCGGTAGAGCGTGGCCACGACACGGTGGTCGGCGGAGATGAACGGCGGCGACATACCGTACAAGTTGGGCGACGAGCCCAGCATGGTCTACGAGAACGGCTGGCACGAGTTAGTGACGGAGGGTCGCTGGACGGCGGAGACGAACAGCGGCGACTTGCCGAATGAGTTGGGCGACGAGCCCAGCGTGGTCAACGAGAATGGCTGGTATGGGTTCGCGACAGAGAGTTGCTGGATCCAGATGGTGGCGAGCACGGAGGACCGCACGAACACGATCTTGGCAGCGAGCGGTCGCGCCGAGGCGACGGTTACCGGAATGGACGGCTGGTGGTGGATGGCGGCGAATATCTCGTATCTGAAGGGTCAGCAGCACGAGCTGGCCCAAAAGCTGCGGTGAACGATGACCGCTCAGTTGAGAATTGGCAGGCGCGGTGTAACGGGGTTACACACACAAGTGACAACAGTCACTTGTGCATGACAATTGTCGCTTATGGTTTAACAGATAAATATCTGTTAAAGGTTTTAGATACTTCCTCACATTGGTGTAAGGCACACCAATGGATACATTGAAGTAGGCCACCACAATGAGTGGTCCACACCTACCCAAAGATCCTATTGGTAGAAAGCAGCATCTTTCTACCAATTAGAGACGTGCATATTGGCGGGGCTCTGACAGCCAGCCGCTGTCAATCCCTTTCATAGATGATAAACAGTTTTAGCAGATTTAGGAGGAAGATCAATTCACAAACAATACAGTTCTCATTTTACCTATTCTAAGTCACTTGGAGTCTTACCTGATTTAAATTTTATTTGTGTATTCAAATATAATTAACCTGAGTAATTACGAAGTACTTCCGCTTCCTCATACACGTAGCCCGACGTGTAAGCTAAAGCAGTGAGTCAAGTTAGACCCACTACACCTGGTAGCACTTTGTAGTCCATCCAACGACCGACTACGTGACGTTCGTACGAGGTGTACGAACGCGGAGCCGAGAACCCCATGAGCACGGAGGTGCCCATGGAGAGCTCCAACACGCCTGCAACGCATGTTGCACGCGCTGACTGCCCCCACCTGTCTGACCCAGAGTGGGAGGCCCTCCAACGACTGTCAACAGTCATTGGGGAGGCGGCGATAGCTACGATGCTGTGTACGCTATCGCCGACGGAGCAACATGGTGTTGCTCTGGGGTTCATCATGAAGGAGCAGTGTGATGCTGCTTCCTCAGTGACGGCGTCGTCAGGGACGACACCGCGTGCTCAATCATTGAATTTGAGCGTAAGCAATACGTACGTGGGAAGAGAGGGCGAACCTCTCCTCCGGTGGCTTGTCGAGCTTGACACAGCCATAGCGGCTCGACGCATCGTCGACCCGCTGTCGAAGGTCGCGTTCGCCATGTCCTGCCTTGGCGGACGCGCAAAGCGTTGGGCGTATGGGCGCCGACTCTCTGATCCTACGTGCTTCAGCACGTACGCAGTGTTCAAAGAGGACCTCAAACAAGCGTTTGAGCCCCCCGCAAAACGAGTTCCGGTCGAGGGCGGAGTTCCTCGACCTTCAGCAGGGTAAGCATGACGTCCATGCTTACGCGCAGCGTGCACGGTACTTGGTCTCGAACATCGTGACCAACCCGATAGACGAGGCGACTAAAGTCGTCACGTTCATGAAGGGACTGAGAGATGGGCCTGTGAAGACCTATCTCTTCCGAGAGTACCCGAGTACTCTCGAAGCTGCGATTACTCTCGCAATGCAAGAAGAGTTTAGCCTGCGGCAGGCTAAACTGCATGCGAACGTGCCGAGGTCGCAACCGCGCCCGGTAGTGAGCACGGGAGGTCCGGAACCAATGGACCTCTCGAACGCAACGGCTGCTGGTCACCAGCAGCACGGAAGTAATGTGCGATGCTTCCGTTGCGGAAGGATCGGTCACTTTGCAAGGGAGTGCACAGCTCCCATTCCCCCTGGAGGTGGCCGTCGTGGCGATGCTAGGCATCGCCGCGGACCAACAAAAACGCGAACATCCAGTAGGCCCGGGGCGCCCTACTGGTAATGCAGTCACGCGTGCCGACATCGGGCACGCGACACTGAGGACTGCAGCCCCCAGTGAGACTAGCTCTCGCTGCAAGAAACAAGATGACAGGCCGAACCTAGTCATCTTGAAGGTTTACTCGAAGAGAGCGAGTGACTCTCTTTGAGCTTTGGTAGATTCAGGCGCGTCGAACAACTTTGTTCGGCTACGAAGCCTGTCGAGTCTTGACTTCGAGGAGGTAAATGTACCTCGAAGTCTTCTGGAGGTACGACTGGCAACAGGTGCCATCGTAAAGACCGAGAAGCGCGTCGTGAACGTGCGCTTCTCGTACAAACAACAAGTGTTTGTCGAACACTTTATCGTCCTGGACCTGGACGATAAGTTCGACGTGGTAATGGACATGCCGTGGCTTGCACGGCATGATCCGGTGATAGACTGGAAGAAGCGCACGCTCGTGCGCCTCGGTCGCGACAACGGAACAGAGAGCGATGGCCCTGTTACCGCAGCGCACGCACCAGCAGGTGCGCGCGACTCGCCAGTCGAGACAGCGCTTAATGCTGCTGTCCCGGAATGCCCAAGGGGTGCGCGAGGATGCGCACAAGTGGGATCCACGTCGGCTGTGCTGCCGACGTCGGAAGATGAGGATATGTCGGTTCCGGGAACCAACACTCGCGTTCAAGTACGCATGGGACAGTCCCTGACCCGAAGAGGTCAGGTCGATGACGACGCGTCGACTCCGGGAGTCGACGCACCCTCGGTGATGAGGGGCTCCGCCAATAACTGGCGTCGAGGTGACAAAGGCGTGTCAACTCCGGGAGTTGACGCTGCAAACAGTGCGGACGGTTGCAAATGTACCGCACTGACGCAATTTGCATGCTGTCGTGCAGCCGGGCTGCACGACGAAGCGCCATGCGATCAAGCCGAGCTTGATATCGCGCGCCCGCAGACAGGGTCCGCCGGCGAACAACCGTCCATGGCCGGGCCTGGACCAGAAGAACCACCGTGCGGAGCCGGGCTCCGCACAACAAGAAGACGGCGCACGCAAAGAACGCTGCGCAAGTCTCGGTCAGGGACCGAGACGCTACAAGAACTGTCTGCCGGGCAGACAGAGGCGGTGACGCCGGGCGTTGAGACGCTGAACGTCTTGACGCGTACCGATACTGGGTTCCAGTATCAGGAAATGGAACTCGCTAATCCTCCGACGACGGCGTCGGAGTTGACTTCGCTTCCAGTCATGGGCTGGAAGCGCTTCACGCGCGACTTGCACGATGGACGCATCGAGCAGGTCTGCATTCTTTCGAACAGCGAAAGAACGGAGAGCGAGAGCGAAGAGCTGAGACAGCTCTTCATGGGAAGTACCACTGAGAGTGAAGACACTCTCAGTGCGAAGACGAAGCGAGAGCGATTCGAGGAACAAGGCTGGGACTCGCTGAAGTCGAGTCCCTATTACGAAATATTGAGGGAGTACAAAGACGTATTCCCGGAAGAGATCCCTGCGGAGCTTCCGCAGGATAAGGGAATTCAGCACGAGATTGATCTCGTGCCGGGCACGAAGTACTGCGTCACGCGGCAGTGGACACTGCCGCGAGAGCAAGTAAAAGCAATCGACGACTTCTTTGAAAGTCGTCGCAAAGCAGGACAAGTGCGGGAAGCAAAGTCCCCGCACAGTGCTCCGACGTTCTGTGTCAAAAAGCCACAGGGCGGATGGCGCATCGTTCATGCGTATAATAAGCTGAACGATGTTACGGTACCGGCGCAGACGCCGATACCAGGAAAAGATGTCATCATCGATTCGATGGCCGGGAGCACCGTTTACAGTGCTCTCGACTTACGAGATGGATTCTATCAGATCCTAATGCGTGAGAGCGACATCCCTCTCACGGCAGTGAGCACGCCGAGTGGCATGCTCTGGGAGTGGCTAGTAATGCCGCAGGGGCTTAAGAACGCCCCTGCGACCTTCAACAGGTGCGTGACGCACTTGATGCGCTCGGTGCGCGACTTCGCACCGAGCTACTTCGATGATGTGTTCATCCACAGCAGGGCTGTGGACGAAAAGTCCGACGTAGAGATGCACAGGGTGCATCTCCGAAAACTACTTGAGCTTATGCGAAAGCATAAGCTCTACGCGAACCTGAAGAAGTGTATCTTCGGGGCGAGCGCGATACCCGTCCTCGGGTGTCTCGTAGGGAAAAATGGCGTTCGCCCTGACCCGGAAAAGGTCAGAGTGATCAATGAATGGCCAACGCCTTCAAGTGTCAAGGAACTGAGACAGTTCCTTGCCTTGGCTACGTACTTGTGCAAGTACGTGGAGGATTACGCGGGCAAGATCCGCCAGCTGTCACAACTTCTTAAGAAAGAAGCCGTGTGGAATTGGATACCCGATTGCCAAAAGGCATTCGATGCAGTCAAGCGGGGCTTGACTGAGGCGCCGATCTTGGCAGTGGCTGACCAAGATCGGTCATTTCACGTAGTGTGTGACGCATCCGGTTTCGCGATCGGATGCGCGTCGATGCAGCACGATCACGAGGGCCGTGATCGTGTCGTCTACTACCAATCGCGTCAGCTGAAGCCAGCTGAGCGCAACTATCCGGTACATGACAAGGAACTCCTTGTCATCAAATACGCACTCGCAAAGTTCCGAGTGTATTTGCTTGGAAGTAGACCGTTTGTGGTCTACACCGACCATGCATCACTGCGCACTGCAGTGAAGTCACCACACATATCACAAAGAATGGTGAGATGGCTCTCATTCTTTGCGGAGTATAACTTCCGGGTCGAATACAAACCCGGAAGATTGAATGTGGTGGCCGACGCGTTATCACGTCGGCCGGACTACGCAGAAGCTACTGACGTCAATGCCATTGACGTCATGCGATCAAGCAAACCCACATCGTCTCTGTTGGGCGATGTGAAGGCCGCGTACGCGCACGACGCGGACAAGATGCTCTTGCTGGCCTACGGCACAGCGCCTTCTGACGAGTCCCGTCAGAAGTTGCCCAATCACCTTCGAGCGCGTGCACACCGCTTTCGAGTGCACGATGGATTACTGCTTTACAATGCAGTCGACGACAACGCGGACCGCGTTGTCGTGCCGAACGATCATGACCTGCGACTCAGGATCATGTACGAATATCATGATGCCCCGACTGCGGGACATCTCGGACGTGAGAAGACATACGTCCTTCTCACGCGTGACTTCTACTGGCACCACCAGTATAAGTGGGTGCGCAGGTACATCCGTGCTTGCGAGGTATGTCAACGCGTAAAGCCTGCGCCATTCGCGCAGGCTCCGCTACAATCACTACCGACTCCGCCGGAGTGTTGGAAGTCCATATCTTTGGACTTCATCTTTGGTCTTCCCCCGGACAGCGGAGGGAATACCGGTGTTGTGGTCTTCGTCGACCGCTTCAGCAAGATGGTACATCTTGCTGCGGTGCCGGCAGAGGTGACCGCGAAGCAGACGGCCCGTCTGTTCGTTGACATGGTGTTCAAACACCATGGCATGCCGACCGACATTGTGTCGGACCGAGACCCACGCTTCACAGCGAACCTGTGGCAAGAAGTGTTTACACTTCTTGGAAGCCAGCTTTCACTGTCGACTGCGGACCATCCGCAGACGGGCGGCCAAACCGAGCGCGTGAACCGCGTGCTCGTCGACATTCTGAAGAGCTACGCTCACTCGTTCCAATACTGGAGCGAGTGCTTATCGATGGCAGAGTTTGCCATCAATAACTCAGTGCATGTCTCGACCTGGCATACACCGTTCTACGTGAACGCCATGCGGCATCCACGTCTACCGAGTTTACTCGGAGTGATGGCTCCCACTTTAAGTGGGGGGAGGATCTACGACTGCAGCACAGCAGCCGCAGAAAACCGCTGACACTTGCACAGTGTCAGCTGCAACAATGAACAAACCAAATGGGTATGCGCAGGGCGCAGACACCGCGAAGAACCACGCAGAGGCCGGGACTCTAGCGGAGAACGAGCTGAATGACTTCAGCTCGGATGCAATCAATTTCATCACCAAAAGACAAGCCGTAATTCGGTTTGTCCAAGACGCAATAGCAGCTTCTGTTGACCAACAGAAGCTGAACGCAGACAATGTGGGCAGAGGCAACACAAATGAATTCAAAGTTAGTTCATTGGTTTTGTTAGCTACTCAAAACCTGCCTAAACATGCAATTTCGGATTTCGGAGCAAGCAAGCTTGCTCCGCGCTTCATCGGGCCGTTCACTGTGTTGGCACGGCACGGCAACGCTTACACGCTAGACATACCGTCTAGCATGCGCCTCCATCCGACCTTTTACGTCGGACGGCTGAAGCCATACCTCCAGCACGAGCCACATGGCTCGTCTGACCCGAAGAGACAGACTCGGCAGGGGAAACCCTCCCCTCCAGCGTGTAGTCGCGCTGGAGCAGTTAATACTGTCGGGCCTACAGCCCGACCGGCACTTTCAAGGCGGTCTGGGAGACCGCCACAGCCGGGGCACAAAGGTACAGAGCGGCAACCGCCGCGCCCTGAAGGTACTCCACGACCGTCACCTGGTCGTGGAGCAACACGAGATGAAGGTCAACACGGCGTTGACCATCGGGGTGTGTTTCCACCACCTCCGCCACAGCTGCGAGATGCACGCGGAGAAATTCGCTGGATCGTCCAGCGAATTGTTGATCATAGGAAAACAATCCGAGGTCCGGATTGTTTTCGCATTCGCTGGAGAGGTTTCCCTCCCCAACACGACACGTGGGAACCACGGAACGTCCTGATGGAAGACGTTCCGGACATGGTGAAGGAATACGAAACCCAACACGCACTACCAGCAAGAACGTAATGCGAGCGCTGTAGTAATCTACAACGCCTGACGACTCTCGTGCTAGATAATTAGCACGGAGATCATTGAAGCTTTCAGGTATACATATAGTATACCTGTTGTGGTCGCGGTTGCTAATACGCACCGCCACCTGGACGGACAGTGCGCACGACGCACGGACACCAGCCTCCACCGCAACAGCGTGGAGTTGCTAATACTTGCCTCACTTCGAGAAGGACTCGAAGTGCTTTGGCGCTTGCTTACCCGATCACGGTAAGCAACAGAAATTCGCTTAGAGATGTCGACACACAGACGCGGTCGACATCGAAGAATCGTACACAGACACTGTATTGCCTGTCCCCGTGGTAGCGGCGCACCTCGCGCTACCGCGCATTGTACTCAGCAACAGAGAGTTTACTCTGTTACAATGGTGGTCTTCAGCTTGATCGTGCTCATTGCGGATGAGCACGGAAATCCCCAGCACAAACAATTGACAAGCAGTCAATATTAATTGACGTGTCGAGACCGACACGTCTAAGCTTAACGGGGGGATGGTGTAACGGGGTTACACACACAAGTGACAACAGTCACTTGTGCATGACAACGGTCACAAGTGACAACTGTCACTTGTGCATGACAATTGCCGCTTATGGTTTAACAGATAAATATCTGTTAAAGGTTTTAGATACTTCCTCACATTGGTGTAAGGCACACCAATGGATACATTGAAGTGGGCCACCACAATGTGTAACGGGGTTACACGTACAAGTGGCTGCAAGCCACTTGTGAATTTAACAGATAGGTTATCTGTTAAACGTTTTGGATACTTCCTCACATTGGTGTAAGACACACCGATGGATACATTGAAGTGGACCACCACAAAGAGTGGTCCACACATACCCAAAGATCCTATTGGTAGAAAGCAGCATCTTTCTACCAATCAGAGACATGCACATTAGCGGGGCTCTGACAGCCAGCCGCTGCCAACCCTTTCATAGATGATAAACAGTTTTTAGCAGCTTTTAGAGGAAGATCAATTTACAAACAATACAGTTCTCATTTTACCTATTCTAAGTCACTTGGAATCCTTTTGTTACTTAACTTATATTTGTGTATTCAAATATAATTAACCTAAGTAATTACTAAGTACTTACGCTTCCTCATACACGTTGCGCAACGTGTAAGCTAAAGTAGTGAGTCAAGTTAGACCCACTACACCTGGTAGCACTTTGTAGTCCGTCCAACGACCGACTGCTTGACGTTCGTACGAGGTGTACGAACGCGGAGCCGAGAACCACATGAGCACGGAGGTGCCCATGGAGAGCTCCAACACGCCTGCAACGCATGTTGCACGCGCTGACTGCCCCCACCTGTCTGACCCAGAGTGGGAGGCCCTCCAACGACTGTCAACAGTCATTGGAGAAGCGGCGATAGCTACAATGCTGCGTACGCTATCGCCGACGGAGCAACATGGTGTTGCTCTGGGATTCATCATGAAGGAGCAGCGTGACGCTGCTTCCTCAGTGACGGCGTCGTCAGGGACGACACCGCGTGCTCAACCATTAAAGTTGAGCGTAA
Source organism: Phytophthora cinnamomi (assembly GCF_018691715.1). NCBI lineage: Eukaryota > Oomycota > Peronosporomycetes > Peronosporales > Peronosporaceae > Phytophthora > Phytophthora cinnamomi. The sequence continues at coordinate 280,074 of NW_027150948.1, read as the reverse complement.
GCAATTACGTGGGAAGAGAGGGCGAGCCTCTCCTCCGATGGCTTGTCGAACTCGACACAGCCATAGCGGCTCGACGCATCGTCGACCCGCTGTCGAAGGTCGCGTTCGCCATGTCCTGCCTTGGCGGACGCGCAAGGAGTTGGGCGTATGGACGCCGACTCTCCGATCCTACGTGCTTCAGCACGTACGAAGTGTTAAAGAGGAGCTCAAACAAGCGTTTGAGCCCCCGCAAACGAGTTCCGGTCGAGGGCGGAGTTCCTCGACCTTCAGCAGGGTAAGCATGACGTCCATGCTTACGCGCAGCGCACGATATTTGGTATCAAATATCGTGACTAACCCGATTGACGAGGCGACCAAGGTCGTCACGTTCATGAAAGGGCTTAGAGATGGGCCTGTAAAGACCTATCTCTTCCGAGAGTACCCGAGTACTCTCGAAGCTGCAATCACTCTTGCCATGCAAGAAGAGTTTAGCCTGCGGCAGGCTAAACTCCATGTAAACGTACCGAGGCCGCAACCGCGCCCGGTAGCGAGACGGGAGGTCCGGAGCCAATGGACCTCTCGAGCGCAACAACTGCTGGTTACCAGCAGCAGGGAGGTAACGTGTGATGCTTCCGTTGCGGAAGGATCGGTCACTTTGCACGGGAGTGTACAGCTCCCATGCCCCTGGAGGTGGCCGTCGTGGCGATGCTAGGCATCGCCGCGGACCAACAAAAACGCGAACATCCAGTAGGCGCGGGGCGCCCTACTGGTAATGCAGTCGCGCGTGCTGACATCGGGCACGCGACACTAAGGACTGCAGCCCCCAGTGAGACCAGCTCTCACTGCAAGAAACAAGATGACAGGCCGAACCTAGTCATCTTGAAGGTTTACTCGAAGAGAGCGAGTGACTCTCTTCGAGCTTTGGTAGACTCAGGCGCGTCGAACAACTTTGTTCGACTACGAAGCCTGTCGAGACTTGACTTCGAGGAGGTAGATACACCTCGAAGTCTTCTGGAGGTACGACTGGCAACAGGTGCCATCGTGAAGACCGAGCAGCGCGTCGTGAACGTGCGCTTCTCGTACAAACAACGAGTGTTTGTCGAACACTTTATCGTCCTGGACCTGGACGATAAGTTCGACGTGGTAATGGGCATGCCGTGGCTTGCACGGCATGATCCGGTGATAGACTGGAAGAAGCGCACGCTCGTGCGCCTCGGTCGCGACAACGGAACAGAGAGCGATGGCCCTGTTACCGCAGCGCACGCACCAGCAGGTGCGCGCGGCTCACCAGTCGAGACAGCGCTTAATGCTGCTGTCCCGGAATGCCCAAGGGGTGCGCGAGGATGCGCACAAGTGGGATCCACGTCGGCTGTGCTGCCGACGTCGGAAGATGAGGATATGTCGGTTCCGGGAACCAACACTCGCGTTCAAGTACGCATGGGACAGTCCCTGACCCGAAGAGGTCAGGTCGATGACGACGCGTCGACTCCGGGAGTCGACGCACCCTCGGTGATGAGGGGCTCCGCCAATAACTGGCGTCGAGGTGACGAAGGCGTGTCAACTCCGGGAGTTGACGCTGCAAACAGTGCGGACGGTTGCAAACGTACCGCACTGACGCAATTTGCATGCTGTCGTGCAGCCGGGCTGCACGACGAAGCGCCATGCGATCAAGCCGGGCTTGATATCGCGCGCCCGCAGACAGGGTCTGCCGGCGAAGGGACACATTACCGTGCAGCCGGGCTGCACGAAGGAAAATGCGGTCAAGCCGGGCTTGATACCGCGCGCCCGCGGACAGGGTCCGCCGGCGAACGACTGTCCACGGCCGGGCCTGGACAAGAAGAACAACTGTGCGGAGCCGGGCTCCGCACAACAAGAAGACGGCGCAAGCGGAAAACGCTGCGCAAGTCTCGGTCCGGGACCGAGACGCAACAAGAGCAGTCTGCTGGGCAGACTGCGGCGGTGACGCCGAATGTCAAGACGCTAAGCGTCTTGACGCGCACCGATACTGGGTTCCAGTATCGTGACATGGAACTCGCTAGTCCTCCGACGACGGCGTCGGAGTTGACTTCGCTTCCAGCCATGAGCTGGAAGCGCTTCACGCGCGACTTGCACGATGGACGCATCGAGCAAGTCTGCGTTCTTTCGAACAGCGAAAGAACGACGAGCGAGAGCGAAGAGCTGAGGCAGCTCTTCATGGGAAGTACCACTGAGAGTGAAGACACTCTCAGTGCGAAGACGAAGCGAGAGCGCTTCGAGGAACAAGGTTGGGACTCGCTGAAGTCGAGTCCCTATTACGAATTGTTGAGGGAGTACAAAGACGTACTCCCGGAAGACATTCTGCGGAGCTTCCGCAGGATAAGGGCATTCAGCACGAGATTGATCTCGTGCCGGGCACGAAGTACTGTGTCACGCGGCAGTGGACACTGCCGCGAGAGCAAGTGAAAGCGGTCGACGACTTCTTTGAAAGTCGTCGTAAAGCAGGACAAGTGCGGGAATCAAAGTCCCCGCACAGTGCTCCGACGTTCTGTGTCAAGAAGCCACAGGGCGGATGGCGCATCGTTCATGCCTACAACAAGCTGAACGATGCGACGGTACCGGCGCAGACGCCGATACCACGAAAAGATGTTATCATCGATTCGATGGCCGGGAGCACCGTTTACAGTGCTCTCGACTTGCGAGATGGATTTTATCAAATCCTAATGCGTGAGAGCGATATCCCTCTCACGGCAGTGAGCACGCCAAGCGGCATGCTCTGGGAATGGCTAGTAATGCCACAGGGGCTTAAAAATGCCCTGCGACTTTCAACAGGTGCGTGACGCACTTGTTGCGCTCGGTGCGCGACTTCGCACCGAGCTACTTCGATGATGTATTCATCCACAGCCGGGCTGTGGACGGGAAGACCGACGTAGAGATGCACAGGGTGCATCTCCGACAGCTACTTGAGCTTATGCGAAAGCATAAGCTCTACGCGAACCTGAAGAAGTGTATCTTCGGGGCGAGCGAGATACCCGTCCTCGGGTGTCTCGTAGGGAAGAATGGTGTCCGCCCTGACCCAGAAAAGGTCAGAGTGATTAACGAATGGCCAACGCCTTCAAGTGTCAAGGAACTGAGGCAGTTCCTTGGCTTGGCCACGTACTTGTGCAAGTACGTGGAGGACTATGCGGGCAAGATCCGCCCGCTGTCACAGCTTCTTAAGAAAGAAGCTGTGTGGAATTGGACACCCGATTGCCAAAGGCATTCGATGCAGTCAAGCGGGGCTTGACTGAGGCGCCAATCTTGGCAGTGGCTGACCAAGATCGCCCATTTCACGTAGTGTGTGACGCATCCGATTTCGCGATCGGATGCGCGTTAGCAGCACGATCACGAGGGCCGTGATCGTGTCGTCTATACCAATCGCGTCAGCTGAAGCCAGCTGAGCGCAACTATCCGGTGCATGACAAGGAACTCCTTGCCATGAAGTATGCACTCGCAAAGTTCCGAGTGTATTTGCTTGGAAGTAGACCATTTGTGGTCTACACCGACCATGCTTCACTGCGCACCGCAGTGAAGTCGCCACATTTCACAAAGAATGGCGAGATGGCTCTCATTCTTTGCGGAGTATAACTTCCGGGTCGAATACAAACCCGGAAGATTGAACGTGGTGGCCGACGCGTTATCACGTCGGCCAGACTATGCAGAAGCTGTTGACGTCAATGCCATTGACGCCATGCGATCGAGCAAACCCACATCATCTCTGTTGGATGATGTGAAGGCCGCGTACGCGCACGACGCGGACGCGAAGCTCTGCTGGCCTATGGCACAGCGCCTTCTGACAAGTCCCGTCAGAAGCTGCCCAAGCACCTTCGAGCGCGTGCACACCGCTTTCGTGTGCACGACGGACTACTGCTTTACAATGCAGTCGACGACAACGCGGATCGCGTTGTCGTGCCAAATGACCATGACCTGCGACTCAGGATCATGTACGAGTATCATGATGCCCCGACTGCGGGACATCTCGGACGTGAGAAGACTTACGTCCTTCTCACGCGCGACTTCTACTGGCACCACCAGTATAAGTGGGTGCGCAGGTACATCCGTGCTTGCGAGGTATGCCAACGCGTGAAGCCTGCGCCATTCGCGCAGGCTCCACTGCAATCACTACCGACTCCGTCGGAGTGTTGGAAGTCCATGTCTTTGGACTTCATCTTTGGTCTTCCCCCGGACAGCGGAGGGAACACCGGTGTTGTGGTCTTTGTAGACCGTTTCAGCAAGATGGTACATCTTGCTGCGGTGCCAGCAGAGGTGACCGCGAAGCAGACAGCCCGTCTGCTCGTCGACATGGTGTTCAAACACCATGGCATGCCGTCCGACATCGTGTCGGACAGAGACCCACGCTTCACAGCGCATCTGTGGCAAGAAGTGTTTACACTTCTTGGGAGCCAGCTTCCATGTCGACTGCGGATCATCCGCAGACGGACGGTCAAACCGAGCGCGTGAATCGCGTGCTCGTCGATATGTTAAAGAGCTACGCTCACTCGTTCCAATACTGGAGCGAGTGTTTATCGATGGCAGAGTTTGCCATCAATAACTCAGTGCATGCCTCGACCGGGCATACACCGTTCTACGTGAATGCCATGCGGCATCCACGCCTCCCGAGTTTACTCGGAGTGATGGCTCCCACTTTAAGTGGGGGAGGATCTACGACTGCAATACAGCAGCCGCAGAAAACCGCTGACACTTGCACAGTGTCAGCTGCAACAATGGACAAACCACATGATGCGCAGGGGGTCTGCGCAGGGCGCAGACACCGCAAGAAACCACGCAGAGGCCGGGCCTCTAGCGGAGAGCGAGCTGAATGACTTCAGCTCGGATGCAATCAGTTTCATCACCAAAAGACAAGCCGTGATTCGGTTTGTCCAAGACACAATAGCAGCTTCTGTTGATCAACAGAAGCTGAACGCAGACAATGCGGGCAGAGGCAACACAAATGAATTTAAAGTTGGTTCATTAGTTTTGTTAGCTACACAAAACCTGCCTAGACATGCAGTTTCGGATTTCGGAGCAAGCAAGCTTGCTCCGCGCTTCATCGGGCCGTTCACTGTGTTGGCACGGCACGGCAACGCATACACGCTAGACATACCGTCTAGCATGCGCCTCCATCCGACCTTTTACGTCGGACGGCTGAAGCCATACCGGCAGCACGAGCCATCTGGCTCGGCTGACCCGAAGACCTCGGCAGGAGCCGAGGCAGAAGCGGAGGACTTGGCCTCGGCGACGAGCAACCTCTCCTCCAGCGCGCGGACGCGCTGGAGCAACCCCTTCATCTGGGTCCCCAGCTCGACCTGGATGTTCGAGGCGGTCTGCGAGACCGCCGCGACTTGGGCCTTCTGGTTCGCCAGCTCCTGTTTTAGGGCGGCGAACTCAGCGCCCTGAAGACGCTCCACGGCGGTCACCCGGTCGTGGAGAGCGCATACTGATCAACCCGGGGCTGATCATACCCGGGCGTGTTCCACCACCCCGCCACCGCCGATCCGATGACGCCCGCGGAGAAACCCGCTGGATCGTTGAGCGAATTGTTGATCAGTAGGAAAACGAACCCTCAAGGGGCTCGTTTTCGTATTCGTTGGAGAGGATTTCCTCCCCATCGAGATACATGGGAGCCGCGGAACGTCTTGCTGGAGGACGTTCCGGAAATGGTGAGGGCGTACGAAGAGCAGTACGCGCTGGCAAGGAGTAGAGCGAGCGCTGCGATCATCGCCAGCGCCCGAACCCTCACGTGCTAAGAACTTAGCACGGAGCTCTGAACCTTTCGGGCACACATATACGTATACCCTGTTGTGGTCGCGGTCGCTCAAGCGGACCGCCACCTGGGACAGCACTTCGCGCACTGAAAGCCCTCGGGCACAGCGCACGGCACATTTGCCTCCACCAGCAACAGCGTGGAGTTGCTCCAACTTTCCTCACTTCGAGAAGGACTCGAAGCGATCACGCGCTTGCTTAATCCGATCACGGTAAGCACTCGGCCTCTTGTTGAAGTTCTCAACAAAGGCGTTCCAGCTTTGACAAAGTGCCTGCCATTCGGGCACTTTGCTGCGAGAAGAGGTCTTCTTGCTTTGAAACCATCGGAGCTCATGAAAGAGTCCGATGTAGTAATCGCGCCTTTGATGCGTTTCCGCATCAAAGTGCAGCTCGGCAACCACAGCGTCATCTTTGATGGCGCGACAGCGGCACCTCATTCGGAGGTACCGAGTTCATCGCGCGCTGCCTTTGAAATCACCGTGGTAGCGGAAGCGAGTGGGGTATCACTCAGTTCGCGAACGCTTCGAACTCGAAGCGTCCGATTCGTCCCTTCACGCGGGCGAATGTTCTTCGCATGAGGGTCGAGCGATTCGCTCGACACTGAGTCTTTACGCTTTGAGGGCGAGTCTTCCTCGCCCTCCATGTCGTCGTCGAAGTCGACGACGTCACCGTACTTCGCCTTCTGGCGTTCGAGTAGTCGTCGATGGAGAGATGACTCCCCATCGACTTTGCGGACTTCTTCTGAGGCGCGCTCATCGTTGAATGAGCGCGGATTTCTTCTCCAAACGCGGAGAATTGACGAATGGTCAATTCCAAAGATTGACGTGCGGGACCCCGCGCGTCTAACCTTAAGGGGGATGGTGTAACGGGGTTACACGTACAAGTGGCTGCAAGCCACTTGTGAATTTAACAGATAGGTTATCTGTTAAACGTTTTGGATACTTCCTCACATTGGTGTAAGACACACCGATGGATACATTGAAGTGGACCACCACAATGAGTGGTCCACACATACCAAAGATCCTATTGGTAGAAAGCAGCATCTTTCTACCAATCAGAGACATGCATATTAGCGGGGCTCTGACAGCCAGCCGCTGCCAACCCTTTCATAGATGATAAACAGTTTTTAGCAGCTTTTAGAGGAAGATCAATTTACAAACAATACAGTTCTCATTTTACCTAATCTAAGTCACTTGGAATCCTTTTGTTACTTAACTTATATTTGTGTATTCAAATATAATTAACCTAAGTAATTACTAAGTACTTACGCTTCCTCATACACGTTGCGCAACGTGTAAGCTAAAGTAGTGAGTCAAGTTAGACCCACTACACAATGAGTGGTCCACACCTACCCAAAGATCCTATTGGTAGAAAGCAGCATCTTTCTACCAATTAGAGACGTGCATATTGGCGGGGCTCTGACAGCCAGCCGCTGTCAATCCCTTTCATAGATGATAAACAGTTTTAGCAGATTTAGGAGGAAGATCAATTCACAAACAATACAGTTCTCATTTTACCTTAAACTAGCTATTTGGTGTTTTATTTGATTTATATTATACTTGTGGACTCAAGTATAATTAATTCAAATTATTAATAAACTCCTACGCTTCCTCATACACGTAGCGCGACGTGTAAGCTAAAGCAGTGAGCCAAAGTAGGCCCACTACACGCGGGGGCAAGCGGATCCACTTGAGAATTAGCGGACTCGGAGACAAGCGGACGGACTACAAAACCTGCTTGGACGGAGACAAGCGGACGCACAAGACAGTTAAGGGCTCGGAGGCAAGCGGATCCAGTTGATAATCTGCTCGCACGGAGACAAGTGGACGGAGTTGAGAGCTTGTTCGCACGGAAACGAGTGGCACGTACGACATTGGCGGCTTGGTGACGAGCTGCTGGACGACGAACGAGGGCGACAGCTCTCATTGAACGAGAACGAGGCGCGGTGGAGTGCCGACAGGTACTCTGCGGTTCATTGGCAAACGAGGGACGGTGGAGTGCTGGCGGGTGCTCTGCGGTTCTTGGACGAACGAGGGACGGTAGAGTTGGTGCTCTGCAGTCCGTGGCTGCAGCTGGACAAGCCGTTGAGTGGTTAGCTGGGTTTCAGGTGGCGTGGGGTGCCAGCGGGTGGTCGACACGAAGTCCGTCATTAGCTGTGTACGTACTTGACGTGGGATCTGGGGACGGTGAAGCTGCGTGATTGCGAGTGTGGCTGTGGTTGAACGAACGAACGAACGAGTGTGGAGGTAGTAGCTCACGTGAGGTGGGTGAACTCTCTTTGTATTGATTGAGGTCGGTTCTAGTTGTTAGCCGTGGGCTAGTGACTACGAACTTCCTGAGGACTATTGAGTAATCTAGCCTCTTTAATAAATTGGATCCGTTCGTGTACACGAGGGATCCGGCGCAGTAGCTCGGTTAGCTGCTGTCGGCCAGTGTGGAGTTGACCTCCAGTCCCGCGGTCGAACGGACGCAGCGGAGCAGTGCGATCTGCCCAACTAGCCGGGCAAGATACAAGGCTTGTTACACATGTACTCGCGCAGCTTACGTACCCATTCTCGCAAAACGAAGGTGGCATCTCGAAGGGGTTTAGTTTTGCCGGCTAACTTTGCGTGAGATGATGATGTTAGTTAGTTTCATATGGCTTCCAAATTGATGCTAGGTCGTCTGCGACTTGGCTAGGAACACCAGAGTGGTAAAGGGTTACTGCTGGCACTGGTATAATTTTTCTTTGGTTGTTATTGCTGTGACAACAGGAGTTATCTTTCGTTGGTCATGTAGCATTATCTATCGAGTATGCTGGGTTGACATCATTCAGGCTGATGTGGCGCGAAGGTTGCGCCAAGGCGAATTACGCGCACGCAATTAATCCCCCCCTCATTCTTCGGATGTTCCCAGTATAACGTCTTACCTGGAGGCTCTAAATGTTGCGGTATATTATTCAGTGAGGGCCCGAATGCAAAAAAAAAAAACGAAAACATTTGACCAGTATCAATACCGCATCGCCTCTGTCCTAGGCGAAGTTTTGTCCTAAGCGAATTTTTATTTTAGCCAATGAAAACAATGCATTGACACCGCATGTCTGTAGTTAAAATTCCATGTCGACCAGCTAATTATAGGCTGCCACCAGCCATTCGGTCTCAGTGTTCAAAGTGCTATGGGTAGACCACGCACCACAGGAACCGGCAAAAAGCCAAAGCGCTACACCCGCATTGCAGTCGACTATACGCACAAGCGCCGCCTTCTCGAATTCCTGGCTGCTGGCTGATCTGTAAACGAAGCTATTCCACACTTCTACCCAAATTGCAGCGTCCGATACTCTGCGGAAACAGAAGCAGATTTCAAAATGGAAAAAGCAACAGGGTCACATTGTAGCGGTCTGTGATGAAGGAAAGGGTCACCTCAAGAATTTACGCTACAGTTGACAGGGCACCGTCCTCTCTAGTGACACTGAAGGTGATATTGTGTTGTGGATCAACTCTATGCGTAAGGATGGCTGTCCTGTTTCGTGCCAGATGCTTAAGTACAAGGCGCTGGAAGTTGCAGCCGACGAAGGACTTTCCCTCGCAATTTTTAAGGCGTCTCATTCATGGCGCTGTCGGTTCATGCGCAGACACAAGCTGTCTATTTGAGCACCGCAATTTTATGCGGATGGACGTGGGTTCAATTCCCGCCGTGTCCATACTTTTTGAATGGTCCAAAATACCGAGAATTATTATAACTTTTACTTTTTATTATTTAATTCGGAGACTTGGCAACAGATGTACCATAAACTGTATACATTGCAGTTCGCTTAGGACAGGGGCGATGCGGTAACGACCAAACAGCTGAGGCAACCACACGACCCATAAATTTTGGAGCTTCAAAATGACAACTCGTGCTATTTCAATGGCAGCATCTGGCTGTAGTGCAGATCTCGAAGGGATTGCAAATAATCCCCCACAACGTGCCTAGCGTAAATGGTACCAACGTGCCAGTTGAAGGTGATGTATTGTGCCTTTCAGCCCTTTTGGCGAATCGGACTTGAAAAACTGCCTTTTTCATCAGTGTGGCTAGGTGTGCATCGAAGGTTTAATGCACCAAAAGTTAGAATTTGTGCTCAGTATTAGCCACAAATATGTAATACGTGTTGGCACCGACATCGCCACACTTGCTTCTAGTGTAGAACTCGAAGGGATTACCAATAATCCCAGCGTAAACAGTATCAACGCGCCCACTATTATCGGGCACGGTATTTAGAATCGAGTAGTCGTGTTGTTGTGAAATGATCTCGGATCGATGTGTCCCGAACGTTTCCTGTACAGATTTCCCCGGCAAAGAGAGAATTGCGATCAGCTATTTACCTTGGACAAAGAATGTGATCGTGCAAGGGATTTGCTGTGGACAAGGACTAGTACTACTGAAACACGTTAATGTAGGAGGTCTTGCGGTTAGCATGCAGGTTGCTAGTTGACAACGACAAATGAAAGCCTCGCAGTGAAATTTTCTTTTTGCAGTGACGGTCTGTGTGCTACATCTCTTCAATCATCAAAAGGCCACGATGCCGACAAAGCCCAAGTCCAAAAACCTGTCGTCGAAGAAGTGCCTAAGACCCATTCTCTGCGACCAGACAATTAAATGTAGTAATTCAGTACGTTTGCCTTTCACTTATCTAGGAAAAACGTAGGAATTCTCGTGGGCAACAAGTCTCTCTTATTATTAGTGGAAATACACTGAATTGTGTCCAATTATGGCAAGCTCCGCGAGCGCTTAGAAGGCGGAGCGTAGTTCCGAGGGATAGCCCGGATGTTCTGCGCTTGCGAGTCGAAGCTAGGAGAGGCAAGTTCTCCATTCCTACCCTAAATATTTTTGTGCCTGCTTTTGAGTAATGTCTAATCGAGTCTCGTAGCCGAAGAAAACAATGTAGCCATTCCCTTCTCGTAAGCTGCAGGAAGAAGTACTTCTCGACGTCAATAGAGATCCTTTATTGCGCTGCGATCCCCACTTAGCGTCCCCACACTAACACTTTTGCGCTTCTCCTACAGGAACGCCTCAAAATCACTCGGCGTAAAGTATGTGAGGTCGAGCTGACTAGGGCTTGTAAAATACATCGGTGCCCCGTCGCCTTTAGTTGATCGAATCCGTCGAGATATAACCGCCAAGCTACCTCGATACGCGCGCTGTGTTTTGAAAGACACGTACGCATCCCTTACATCTTGCACAGTGACTTCTCTTGTTTCACTCCCATTTTGCGCAGCAGCCCAAGGCGACGGTCAGCTGGCCGATTGGGGGAAGGGGGACGCCACCAAGCTAGTGGCTGAAGGGAACACGTCACCGTTGCACGTCGAAGGTGCTGAAGATGGACTGCTCGATGGTGGGGTACGAGGCGAGACAGACTCAACGGAGACCGGGGCCATGATGACGCTCGAGGCCAAGCTGGACTTGGTGGCACTCGAGGCCGAGCTGCGGTTGGTGGCGTTCGAGGTCGAGCTGGACTCGGTGGTGCTCGAGGCCGAGCTGTGGTTGGTGGTGCTCGAGGCCGAGTTGCGGTTGGTGGCGCTCGAGGTCAAGTTGGGCTCGGTGGCGTTCGAGGTCAAGCTGGGCTCGGTGGCGTTCGTGGCCAAGGTGGGATCGGTGGCGCTCGAGGCTAAGCTGGGCTCAGTGGTGGGCGGAGCCGAGCCGCGCTTAGAGGTAGACAGCGGCTAGCTAGATGTGCTCGAAGACAGGTTCTCCTTAACTTGCTTGGTCGCACTGCGGGTCTTCGTGATGCAGGAGGGATCGACTTGATGGCGTGAATTGTTTTCTACCAATCCTAGCGCGTCGGATGTGTCGCCTACGAAACACGTGCCATGCGTTCGCCTTTGTGAGTGCATACAAATTTCTATATGTTCATTTGCGCTATCACTCACATTTTTGTCGATTTGGCCGCGATATTTCCTACGATTACATACAAAGTGTCATCTACGGCCAAAGTTTCACCGACAATCTGCTTTAGCCGGACCAACTTTGTTGCTTCGAAGACTTTATTGGTCCGACCTTTCTCTCTTTGCCGGGGAAATCTTAAATGTGTACATTCGTGACGAAGTGAGGCTGGTAAACCATATCAATTGATACAGGCAGATTAACTCCTGTGGGAACCAAAAAAAGTACAAAAACTGGTACAGTATCATGTGCACGATATGAGGCGGTTACAAAGACTGAAACACTGGTAGATAACAGCCGACCAAATTTTGGTCAGACCATATTTTCGGCGTTCATTTTTGTATAAATGAGTTCAACACAGTGTCAAAAACAAAACTGTCACAAAGGAAGTTACTGTCGAAAACAACTGAAAACACCTGAGCTGGTTCCGTAGGTTGGTTGTCCGGGACGAAGTTTGAATGGCCTCGCGACAGTAATGAACGGAGTGAGCGGCCCCGAAGATATCAACCCCAGCACGGGGGGAGCCCCAGATTACGGTGCGTCGAAACGAGTAAAAATGCCTTCAGTCCCAGGGAAGGTACGCAACGGGTGGGAAGGCAACACGCACAGATCCATTGGGTACTGCTTAGACGTCATCTGCTCAAGTTGAAGTGGCCGGTTGCTTGTCAAATGGCTTATTTTGGCCCGGTGTGTTGTCTGTCGCTCAGAATAGCTGAGCCCTCCCCCAATACTCGTGAGTGAGGGCACTCGCCCGCTGTCGTTGACTCCGGCGCTCGCTCCTGCCCCAGCATGGGCAGAATCGCACCGACTAAGACGAGCAAACACGCGGTTGATGTGGCTCCTGCACCAGCTGCGCCGACGAATGCGGAAGTCCCGCACCTCGACACCCACAGGGCGAAACGCGCGGTGAGTGAGTTGATTGTAGATGACACAGGACTTGGCACCGGTTGCTCACTCGGCGCCGTTCTCCGCTCAGATCCCTCGGGATACAGCGATCATGATCGCGCTTCACACTACTCTGAATAAGGTGATCCACGTGCACGACCCGGTTGACCCGCAGGAAGCTGACCGCATCGTACGGGCTGGAGTTTTGGTCGTCTCAAGTGGATCCGACGTCTCTTTGACCTTGTCTGTGTGTTTCATTTTCATCTACAGTTCTCGTTCGCGGTGAGCGGCCTTGCTGACCAAATATTACTGCCGATCTTCACAAGTGGCCAGCACGTGCTCGAAGGCGGGGGCTTGGCCTTCCAGACGGATACGCAGCCCGTCGCCCCGTCAAGTGACCGCCACGCGTCAAAACTGGTGCGGAAGCGAGTCAAAAGACGCAAACAGAGCTACGCTGCCGCAGTGAAAACGTCCATATACGGAAACTACGCCGCGTCTCGAGCGTCTTCGAGAACAGAATCTCGCTTCGGGGGTTCGCGGTTTGGAGGATCTCGAGCCTCAGCGTCGGTTTGGGGAGCTGTCTCGAAAGCGCCCCGGATGTCGCTGATTTACGGCTTGGGCCATGGCGGCGAGTCCTTGATGAACTCGTCCTGGATCGGTAGCCAACAGGGATCGATTGGAACCACTAGTAACTGGTCACCAGGGGCGTTTTCGAGTACGAAGATTCCGTCGCCACCGCCATCAGTGGCGGGCACTGCGCGGGTGGCTGTGGATATCGCCGAGCTGCAGCGACGAGCCGACATTGAACGCGACTTGAACACTCGGGAGTCGGTCCGACGCGCGAAGGAGGAACTCAGCCGCAAGGGCGATCTACGATTGAAATTGCGGTCTCTTGCTGACCCAACGGTCTCCCTTGAAATGGAGGAAGCGACGCTGACAGCTCTAGGAGCGAAAGGATCGCGGTCACGCATTCAGCATAGTCGGCAGGGAGCCCGGGCGAAAGTCTCGGGGGCCAGCTTGTCATCCGTTGATACAACTCGCGCCAACGCCAAGAACACAATGGCTTCGACATTGGCTGCCGATGAAACCACAACTTTCAGGACCGAGGACTATGAGGGGCTTACTTCGGATGTTGTGCTATTCAGCAAAAGCGGCGAGCTTTTAGTCGGTGAGAACTGCTTTGTCGTTGAGCAGAGGCGGCGCCAGGAACTTCTTCTCGATCTTCAGACAAGGGGCGTCGTTCAACCGCGCATTAAGCTCGTTGCAACTCCTAAGCAAGACGACGAAGTTACTACACCAGATAAAAATTTGCCCAGCTCAGCACTCCAGCAAGCTCATGCATTCATGAGGCCTCCAGGAGTCCCAGCGTCTGCGCAGCAGACCCAGACTTTTAGTACGAGCGACTTTGATGGGCAGGTTGGATCGTTCGAATCTTCACCGTGTCTGGCGTTTGATTTAGAGACGACACCACTCGCCAAAGGTGTCGCTCTGAAGCTTCCTGATACTGTCGCAGCTCGTGCTCCAGCCGCAAAACTCCGAAATGGACCAACGAAAAAGTCACCGAAAAAGGCTCCAAGTTTGGGAAGCGTATCAAACGCTGAGCATGAAGTGCATCTCAACGCCTTAATCCAGGCTCCGGATGCAAGTAGGTTTGGGCTTGGAGTATCACAAAGTGACTCAGCCTTACAGACACAAAGTTCTCTACAGACTGCAGCGCCATTGTCTACGCTATCCCCAAGTATCCAACCACCCCAAGCAACAAAGCTGAACGGTGGAGGTAGTCCTGTGCTACCCAAACACATCGTAAGTATTGCTGTAATTTAGTAGCAACACTCAGAGAGGTAGAGCTTAACGATTTGACCCTTGCTTTCCGCAGCATAACGGTGAGAAACACCTACATAGCCTTCGGATACGGACGCCGGCTTGGCCAAATCGATTATCACGTAAGACTCCATCACAGGGCAGCTTATTCGTCGATCGAGACGAGTACGAATGGAACGCGGAAGGCGCGGGAAATTTGTTTTCACTTCAAGAGGTGAGCACGTTGTTGCACCAGCTTATATATCTATTAAAAATCTGACGTGTTTTGTGCTCGCTACAGCATTCTTCGGCAAGCAGCCTGCCTACCGTTAAATATGTGCGCGAGTTTCCCCAGCCACCGCCAGGGCGTATCCAGGTATTTGAGTCTGTGAGGCAAAAAGCTGACTGGAAGTTGCCAAATCCGTCCCCATTCTCGTTCCATCCGCTTCCAGCAACTGTGCACCACAAGCGATGATTTACGGACATAGTATGACTGCAAAAGGGTGGTAGCTCATTAAGCTATCCGATTCCGGGAGTGTGCGTAGTGTATCGATCACCATTTGGTGGGATGCAAATCTCTTCAAGCGGCCAGCGCGTGTTCTTCACCATCGGCGAACTGAAGCTTTGGATGAAGGAGAAGCTAGCGGAGCCAAGGACTAGATAGAATCTGACAGCATGCTGATTTTCTCGCAGTATGATCGTGTTTGTACGATATACCGCTTGCACTACCGAGAGAAGAAATCAACACGGCACCAAGGGAGGATATATCTTATCAGCATCCCCGAGAGGTATGTACAAAAATTATATCAAGCCTGGTTACATATATACTAGACAGGAAGTGCGGCATAAAGCGCTAGCATTGGGGAGAGAAGGTGTCCGTGCAAAAAGACAACGCCATCTCTGGCTGCAAAGCAAAAAGTTATAGTATCAGTATTTCAAAGGGTTTATTTCTTCCTACAGCACTTCGTTCGGGAATTCGGCTCGCTACTTGGGCCGACGAAAGACCTCTCTTTCTACAAAAATATTGTAGAGACACCAGAATAATCATCCGACACGCCTGTAAATGGTAGGGCGAGTGCCAATCGCGCTCGAGCAACAAGCCGAGCATTATTTTGAGCATCACTATGGCTCAGCGCATTGATCTGCAGCGGTGTCGAATTTCAAGAACCACGGTGGTGAAAATGTAGGAGCGATGACTAAGATTCGGTCTTTCGACGATGTGGATGCGACAAAATCGGTTATGATGTTACGCACGTGTGGCACACGAGTCGCGCGCGCGTTGCTGTTCTTTTGCTAACATTAAAATAGAGTGCTAGCACAAACGCTGTGTACGTTTTCCTTTCACGCGGAACTGAGCTGGATTGCTTCGATTTTTCCTAGATACAGTGTTGGGCACAAGCAAAAGAAAAGGGTAACAGAATACTTGACGATTTTTTGATAACTGAACTCCGTGATGTCGATCAAATGTAAAGTCAGAACAATGGAATCATTTTGAGGATCGACGAATTTTTGAGGCCAGGGCTGTATGTGGAGACGATGGAACCACGACCGAAACTGCAGTAGTAGTGTAGATTGCAGCATGAGCAACGACTGCAGTTAGAACTGCAGTGTAGATTGCCGCTTCCAATCGCGGCCAATTTATATATTTTTTTCAAACTCTGGCTGCTGAGATTACGATTTTTAAAAATAAAGGTAGCTACAGTAGCAACTGATGCCCATTACTGTAGTTTTTAGACAATAATCAACTTTGTTTCTTCGTCCGAAATTATGGGCCTGAGCTGGCGCCGTTTCTAGAATGCATCAATACTTTTGCCAGCAGCCTCATGGCCTAGTAAGACAGACTTGCCGCAGTAATACATTTCTTGAACCAGTTGATCAGGTCGCGACCCGGACAAGAGCTTCTGAATCGAACGTTCCAGTTCAAGATAATCTAGTGGTCGCATTTTTGCAATTCTTTGAGTCTCTGCAATTGAGAATTTGTCTTGCAGCACCGTTTGCAGAAGTGCATTGCAAGTAAAAAATGAATGTACGGCGGATAGAGCAAGAGATTTTTTCTAAGCACCGTCAGCAGCCGAGATGATCGTACTTATTACGTAAGTACTCTTTTTTTTGCTGAGATTTCAGGTCAATCTAAGAATTGGTTGGCTCGTAAATTACGCGAATTGCTGAACCAAACCTAACACTTGCACGGGGTTCCTTCCAGTTTTCGAACCTCAAGAGAAGATTTGGAGTTACATATAGTTAAAGTTACTGATCATTACGCCGACACTCATTGGCTACGATACGTGTAAATAGACCGCACCCCGCCTCAATATACACATTAATAAAATCATGGGCTAATGGATGAAAACCGCGTAAACGATAGTGGGTTCCTTAAACATGCGTATACTAACTGAAAGTAATTGTTTGGAACGCGTTTGTTTGCCGTTCGTAGCCTCACGGCGCGGATCCATTGCTCAGGCACTGTTTCGTCAGTCAAGCAACCGAGGACTCTTTGGCAAGGGGTGCGCCATTGATGGTGTGCCGTCCACCCGAAACAGTAGATGCAATTATTAGCAGAGCGAGAAGAATGTGTCTCTAGGCTACGACAACTGGTCGGTAAGTTATGTGAACTCGTATTTCTTACTTCGAAGTATATTACTATCGCTGGCTTAGGGTGGCTGCGTTGGCGCCCTCGAATAGGATGAATTCGGGTGAAAAAGTAGCAAAGACGTCGTAGCTAATTTGAAGGAACTGCAAACGGACAAGACGTTGCACAGAATTCACAGTCGTTAGTCTATTGTAAGATTCAATAATGTTTGTGGAGTGCATGGCAAGCAGGAGTTAGACAGCCTAGGATAACTAACATGCACTGTATGTATCCCAGATTAAATATATCCCAGATTAAATCTAAATTTAGTAAATTTTACTAAACTGACACTTGTTGTAAATACTTGTGTTCGCTTCTCAGCTAACGTATAGGCGAGCACTACTGTAGTACCGAATTCGGGAAAAAGGGAATGCGGTGACCAATTATGTCAAGCTCGTCTCGCCTGAGGATAGACATGAGAACACATCCTCCACGTTCATGCACAGTTAATAATGTCCATGAACTTAGGCCATCAAAACAGCATTGAGATCAATTTTCGCCTTCGAGTCGCATCATAATACCAGCACGAATGAACTCCTCGATAATGCCAGGCGAACGTAATGATCATCAATATTTCCGGGGAGTTCACAGATAAGCGCAAGTTGTGTGTGTTTTTTTGCTTGGTGGAATCAGCGTTACCGACGCCTGTCAACTTCGACTCGTGGGTTACGACTGTCGGTCCTCCAACGAAATTCACCATTTCTCATGTACGAAAATTGCTGTCTTATGGCTGAAACATCTCGAAGGCCAGCACTTTGCAGCAGGAATTTGATTACGAGCTAGACTAAGGTAAATTTGGTTTGCTTTGGTTTGTTTTTCCACGGTTCAGTTCAATGCATCTGCTACACGTGTTACGTGCAGTCGTTTTCACTTAACCGTGACTTACATTCTCTTATGTTTCATTTTATTTTGCCGTGGTTAACGCCGTCTGCACAGCATTGCTATGTATACACGTACACACCAAGGAAATTTGATTCGCGAGATCGGAACCCTGTCGCATCTGCGCTTAAAATTTATTGTTTTTGGCGTGCTTGCACGGAACGCTACATGTAGCGTCTGATACAAGTCACAGCCCGCTGGATTTAGTCGTGGTTTTTATCGTTATGGAACCACGATGCCCAGCCTTCGCAGCTGATAGACACCTAGCGTACATGTACATGTACAAGTGTACGTACACACTCGCATTCGTGTTTGGTTTGAGAGAGAGAGGGTGTGATGATGTGCGGCATTGTCTTGGTGTTGTTATCATTTCGATGCCAAGAAATTTGCCCACGACTTCACAACCTATCATATCGTTGGAATGATCTGCAGTGTACATGTGCACCGGAAAATTTGTGCGACAGTCTGTCGGAGCCCTTTTGCTTCCCGTTGTGGTCGCGCCGCAGAAATTTCGCCATGTTACGCTCTTCGACAATTGCCACGTTGCCCCAGTCACAACGTGCGGTTCGCCTTGGCTCGTTGTAACTGCGACACCGGAGCTGTTGCTGGGTGGCCGTCTCAATGTCAGTAGCGAGAGAGTGAGCGACATCGCGGCACTTGTCGTCGCTGCAACGAGATTTATTTTACAACGGCCTGCTCGGTGCCGTCTCGGGGCGGTTAGACTCGGCCCGAGTCTATCACCCGAGTGACTCGGGTGATAGAGTGGCATAACAACGTAATGCTCGAGCGAGTTGTGATCGCATAAAGGTAAGAACCGAGTATTCACGTGAGCTGTTTCGGGCAAAACGAAAATGGACGGGTGGCAACTCCCTTCATTTGAGGGTGTTCAACACGTATATGTACGTACTTAAGTACACTGTAACAACGTTTCCAGTCGAACCGAAAAGTGCGTCATATGGTCGTAACATTGTTCGTCCAGATCTTTCACGCTACGAAAATTCCTTTGCCGAGCAAGTGTAGCTCCACGATACCCTCGCCCCCTGAAGCGTGCGCAGGGACGAAAGAGTGTTTGGGTGTGAACTGCCTCGCCTCCACGCCCGTTGCTCGCCACAAGTGTACGTATGAATGTCTCGCTCGTACAGCGCAGGGATCGGGTACATACAGTACCGTAGTCGATGGCGAAGCTACATACTAGTACACATGCAAAGTGTTGAAACGCGTTGGTTGGCCAGCCAACAGCGCCATAAATTTCCCGGTAACTCACACGGTGGTGCGGTGCACGATTGTGAGATGGGAGCCCGAAGCATCCAAACCAAAGGTTACGGTCCACGTCCTAAGCAACTATCGAAACTTGAAACGGGAAGACACGCCCGAAGCCATGATCTGGTCGCGGCAATTTGCAGAAAGACCAGGCGCCGAAAATTCTGCCCCGCGTGTTATGGAGCAAGTGAAAGTTTCCTGGGTGTGCCTGTAGGCACCGTAGGTAGATGTAGGCTACATGATGCAGCGAAAAACTGTCGTCTCGAAGGCGCTTAACGCGCACAAATCGACGGTTTGCCACTCAAGTGCTGGTCTCTCGCTCGAAGTGGCGCTCGAAATTTTCCACATCTGCTTTTGCGAAAGCACGTGTTCATCAGGTCTACTATAATACAGTGTACATGTACTGTACACAAACCCTAGTCGTTCGTTGTTAACACCCACCGAATATCGACCGAGGAGGTCGATCCTTGAAGTAAGATTGTATCAAGTAGAGCACATCCTGAGTGATATCATCCCAACGATTCCGGCCTGCTGGGGCGTCGGCGTCTGGAGTAAGGCCGCTGACGTTCCTGCAGCTTCCTGCTGGAGGGGATGGAAGAAATGCTCATGACGGCCAAGATTAAACGCCTTGTAACTTTCTCGCAGGTACCGTAGTTCTCTTACCAAGTCTCTGAGTATCCTCTGCTGACTTAAAAAGCTGGAGCCGAATTGCTGGCGTTTGGAAATGCGTCAATCGGTGTGTGTTACGTTGATGCCAACGAGCGCTTATACGAATGCCACCCGCCCGCGTTCCGACGCGTGAGAGAATGAGCGACACTGCGGCTAGAATTTGTAAAGTTAAACCAGTGCAAGACCATACATGTATCGAATCGCTAGGAATGTCGACGCGACTGGAGAGAGAAGAACAACAACGAGAGTCCGATGTCTTTCTGGTAAAATAACCACATCTAATTAATTACTAGTCGATTGTTACTATTGTCTATGAGACGCATCACTACTCTGCTCTATTGGGGGTGCTACAACCCGACTAACTCACGTTCAGCTTCACTTCAAGCTCCAGGTGCCCGCCTTGAGAAGCGTGAGGCACCCACAGAAGAAGCGAGCCGCCTCCCGTACCGGGTAGACCCAAGAAACCCGGTCGCCAGCGGTCCATGTACAGCGTCTTTCCGGCTAAGGCGGTGACGTTGGACACCCACTTGGCGGAGCCTCCAGCTTTGACGTCCACTTCGTCGATCTTGTCACCGCCAGACATGATGTTGACAGTCACGTCCTTGGTGTCGGTGCTCTTGAAGTTGACGAGCACAGCTCCGTCACCCTTCTTGGTCCAGGACATGGAGCTACCATTGAATGCCTTCTGGATAGTGGTGAGGCCGAGCGTTCTCGGGTCGGTGCCGTCGTCGATCTCGCCGATGAAGTTCGTCGGGCCGCAGATCGTCTGCAGGTACGCAGCGATCATACCCATGACACCGATGAGATCGAAACCCGTGACGGCGATCGAAATGAGCGTCTTGCTGAGAGCAGTGTACATGAACTGCTGCGCGTTCTCGCTCGACCCATTGTTGCTCTTGCCCTTAGAAACGAGCTGGTTGATCATGCCGTTGAACGCAATGCGGATCTTCTCACGTGTTTTGTAGGCCGTAGACTCATCGGACTCCTCGATCAGCTGCTCCATGCAGTTGTTGGTGACGATGGCGATGTCGGAGGTCATCAGCTGAGTGTCCTGCATCTTGAGACGCAAGTCGTCCTCCGAGATGCCGGGGTTGTCCACGCGCAGCTGGTTCACCGTGTTCCACGTGCGGTCCGTCAGCGCGCGCAGATCGTAGCCACAAGTCGACTTGGACTTGAGCGCATCGCTGAGCGTTCCGATCTCGGTCTCGTTGATCGAGTTGGCGGCCTCCGTGAAGTTGGCGCCAATGAGGAAGGCCTTGAACTTGCTCCAGCTCGAGACGATGTCGTCCTTGTAGGCAATTGCGTTCAACAGAATCCAGTTCATCGTGGTAAGCACACGACCGGAGATATCGAGCGGCCTCGGCAGCTCCCAACCCATGCACAGGTAGACGGCAATCGGCAGGTCCGTCACGATATTGTTCGACTGGTACATGATGTTGAGGATCTTGTCCGTCGAGGCGGTCGGGTCGGTGGTCTTGATGTTACGGACGTAACGAATGATGGATCTCATGGTACCGATCATCATATTGGCGCAATCGAACGCCCTTGTCACCCCCTTCGCAACCTGCCACAGCTTCTGCGCAGCGCCGAACGACGCGATGGCCAGGGCCGAGTTAGCCACTGCACCGACCTTGTTAAGCACCTCCATCAAGCAGTCGTCGTTCTGACGGATGCACTCCATGCCACACTCGACCGGGTAGGCAATAGGGCACTCGGCCCAGCAAGTGCCTGTGGCCTTGTTGCGGTCGAAGTTGGTCGGGCACGTGTCCATGAAGTGCGACTCGCGGTAGCAGGCGGCGTCGGCGGACACGGGGCGAGGGCCCACCCAGTTGCGGTACGTCGATTTGATTTCGTTTGTCGCGTCAATGACTGAAGCCAGCGTAGCGTTCACCTCGATGGCGGACGCGTCGATAAACGATCCGGATCCCGATTCATCCAGCTCAAGAGATCCCGAGGCGCTAGCAGCCGCAACCAGGTCGTCTAGTGAGGACGACCCAGACGTTGCGGAGGAGTCAATTGTCGGAGCAGTAGTCGAAGGAGCTTTAGTTGTGGTGGTCTTCTTGGTGGTAGGTGCCGGAGTTTTGTCGTCGTCGTCGTTCCAAAAGGTCCAGTCGAAAGCAGTCGCACTGACCAAGCTCACGACCAGAACCAGGAGGGCGAGAGCCAATCTCGACCGCGCCATGGTTCTACTGTAGAAAGCGGTTTGTAAGTTAGAAAGCAAAATGAATAATGAGCGTTCTCGACATCCCGTCGCCTTTGCAGTCCGGTGCTGCTGGGGATTTGGAGTGCGGCTTGGGCTGGCGCGGCTTCGATCACCCTGATGGTGAGTCAAAGCGGGTCACTTTGATCCGAACTTGAAACCTGGTGCGCTTCTTTCGACAGACCGGCTCATCGACTGGCTGCTGTTAGGAGCAGGTGTGGCGGGATTCGGTCTGGGATCGGCTCTCGATGCAACGCTAGGTCTGCTTGGCGAGAGTAGACGAACAACGAAACTTGTCCCGGCCCTCGTAAGTCCGTAATATGTAATTATTGTGACACGCAGACCCTCTAAACTACAATGGCACCGCAAGACGCTGCACTTTGCAAGAATAAAAAATGTCGCGTTGTTTAGAAGAAGTAATTCATTTCCTCTATAAATATTATGCTCTTAACAGAACTTCTACGATGGAATTATACAGGTTTAGCAGCATCTTTATTATTGAAGTTGGCAAGGATAGGCCACTTGAATGTATTATGGCCGTGCCATGGCCAAGCCATGTCAACTTGAAGTCCTGGCGAATTCTGAAGCACGACGTGCAGCGGACATGGCTGCGCACTCATACAAACAATCAGTCAAGTGGTCGGGACTAAGCAGATTTTGTATACAGAAAAGAACAAAGTGTAGAAAAGAACCTCGCCCGCACTCTAGCAAAAATACGCACCCAAATCTCGAACGATGGGCTTAGCGCCTAGCAACAGCCAAAGTGGACGGACTGTAGCAAAGTCGCGAGGCGAAGGTGCCCGCTGCTGGACGTCGCGTTGGCAGCTCTGGGTGGGTCTGCGTGTAGTCCTACACACATTAAGGCTATCCTACAAGTCCTACAAGACTAAGCAGAGTGTCTTAGATATGTAACGCGGCAATGCCACCTGGCGAATGTAACCGCAATCAGCTGAATTCCTCTGTCCGAGAAAGCATCTTGTTTACAAGGTGGAGGCTGCACGCGCTACTCCACTGCACAACCTGGTACAGTAGCCATCTCGCATAGCATGACGGCGTTACATTCACGCTGGCGCGCCGATTCATTGAATCGAAATCGACGAGCACCCTTTTGTGAAGCAGATGGGGAGTGCCGCGTTTTGAGCGCATATGCTGCTGCTATCGGCTACGAAAGCACTACCAGTACGAAAAACTGCTACATGTACGTGTATTAGAGCAACTACTCGAACGAGTAGAGAACAATGTATTACCGGTACGGACATTTCGTTGTGAATGCTGAAGCCAAATTATAGAACCCGTGATGATGAATCGGTGCCATCTTCGGGATAGGGAGGGTGGATACCTATTCCAGTGTTTGCTTACGGTTTTGTCCTGTTGCTCGCGTACCGACATCAACAAACTGCACGCGAAGTTATGGCGGGCCACCCACCGCTCGCCTCATGCTGGGAGATCCAAATATTTCGCACTCAATGCAAACAGGGCGACACTAGCGAATATTTCAGTCGTGAAACACACATCGACACGGAGTGAAGCATACAGTGTCGAGGGCGGCATAGCGAAAAAAACACGGCAGGCACAGTGCAGTTTTGGTAGTTATATCCGAACTATCTTGACAGATTTTTTTGGCTCGAGAGACTAAAAACCCAGCTGGTTCGGCGAAGCAACGTAAGTTTCACCTTGCCATCTGTGCGCTCGGTTTGCTTGCGAGTGCCTCGATTGTAGTTGAAGTAGTCACTGAGACTGCATTACTCGCCACTGAATTCGGCGAGACACGGTTAGCTCGAGCATATCCTGGTCACCTTTCCATGCGAACTGCTCGTCACAGACCTTCCCGCCACATCTTTTTCCTCCCGAAGGCGACGTACCGCCGCCGATGGCGAGTCCACAATTGGAGAATCGGCACGAAGCAGAACTCGAGGTCGTTAAACCGAATTGGATGGCCGCAGTGAACGTGTCCATGAAATGCGTCGTCGGCATGCACACGACACGCGTCCAGCCCAATGCGTTCGGTGAATTCGGCTGGCTATGACCAAGAGACGATAGCATAAAGCGAGCTACAGGTGCTGTACTGCAATGTGGTGTAGAAAGTTTCGAAGTGGTTGTGCGAAGGTCAACAAACGGCTACAACGTTAGCACGACGCTTGCGACAAAATGCCGGGATCTCGCACCTTCATCGTGGTGGAGAAATGCTTGATTTCACCATGTACGCGTAGTATCGTTAGCGGTCAATAATGAGGGCTCCAAGCAACTTCAAACACTCGTAGAGCGATGCGGTTTGTCCTGGTGAGCAAGCATTGTACAGACGAGAGCGTTCTACGCGGGTTACATGGATTAATACATTCTCCCCGTCTTTTCGCTCCTGTGGATGGTGCGACCTTTTCCGTCTAGCGGTTCAGTAAGCCTTCGATCGACAGCCAATTCGGGCGAGGCGAAGCATTTGGTCCCGATACTGTCACGCAGAAGTAGCTGATACCTACAAACCTTAATAATGTTTCAGCATTTCGGTGAACTACCAAATTTTTTTTAGATTAAAGTGACTAGTCAAAGTGATGAAAGTATCATTCTATCCACTATCTCGAGCACCATTTCGCCTGACGAGTAGCTAGCAAGGGACTAGAGCAAGCAGATACAAACACTAAAGGGCTTCTCTACTTGAGGTGGTCGTTAGAAGATGTGGTACATTTCAAGACGAGCTATAACGTTTGATATACACATTCGAATTGCCACAAACATTTCGCCGGTTGGATGTATCCATCCAAACTAGGACACATCAGCTTCACATGCACACGGCTTCGCCAGTGTCATGTGTACATGTAGAATGCCGCGTCTAAGACTGGAGTGGCGCAGTACAACCAACTGCACCACTACATGGTACATCATCTAGCGGCGGGCGGCAAACACTTTGCCATAAAGAAATGGTAAGACAACGTCGCACCAATGCTGCTTTTTCTGATCGTTCACGGCATCGACATTCAGTAATGTAGTACCGTTATTGACTGATGACGGCAAGTGCGTGGCGCAGAAAAAATTGTTTGCTTTGTCCAAGATTGTTTTCCCGAACGCAGCACATTGGCTTTGTATACTAACAGCTTTCTCACGAAATAAATAAATGAGCACTCAGACTAAAGTCCGTAGATGTAAGTCCTTACTTTTAAGTATATGACCTTGCAACACGACCAACGCGATTGAATTTGCTCTGTGTGACAGTGCATCTAACTCACGTTTAGCTTCGCCTGGATCTCTAGATGTCCTACTTGAGATGCCTTTGGCGCCCAAAGCAACAATGATCCACCTCTCGTACCAGGAATGCCGAAGAGTCCAGGGCGCCAACGATCGAGATACAGCGTCTTGCCACCCAGGGCAGTGTTGTTTGAAACCCATGTGGCAGTGCCTCCAGCGGCGACAGTAACCTCATCGATCTTATCACCGCCGGATATGATGTTCACAGTCACGTTTTTCGTGTCGAAGCTACTGATATTAATGATAACTTGGCCGTCACCCATTCTGGTCCACGAGCTCGAACTGTCGTTAAAAGCGTCTTGAATTGTGTTTAACCCCAGTGTGGCGGCGTCTGTGTCATCATCGACCTCACCGATAAAGCGCGTCGGGTCGCAGATCGTTTGCAAATATTCGGCCAGCAAACCCGAGATACCCGTGAGGTCGAACCCAGTAACGGCGATCGAAGTGAAGGCCTTGTCGAACGCCTTATGCGTGAACTCCTTTGCCGTCTCTGACGAACCGTTGTCGCTTTTTCCTGTGCTGATAAGGTCGTTGATCATGCCACTGAAAGCTTTACGAATGGTATCGCGCGTGGTGTAGGCCGTTGCTTCATCCGACTCTTGGATCACCTGCTCCATGCAGTTGTTGGTCGCGATTCCAATGCCATACGTCACGAGCTGAGAGTCCTCCATTTTCAAGCGGGGCTCGTCCTCCGTGATGTCAGGGTTGTCCGCTCTGAACTGAGCCACGGTCATCCATGTCCGGTCCGCCAATGACTTCAGGTCGAACCCACAAGTGGAGTTGGATTTCAGAGCGTCGCTGAGCGTTGCAATCTCCGTGTCGTTGATTTCATTGGCGGTCTCTGTGAAGTTCGCTGCTGTGAGGAACACCTTGAACTTCTCCCAGCTTGATACGATCTCGTCGTCACAGGCGATGACGTTGAGGAGGATCTACTCGAACGTGACCGGAGACGTCGAGACTTGTACGTACATCGAGGCCCATGCACGCGTAAATGGCGATGGGTAAATCGGTCACGACGTTGTTAGTCTGGTACAACAGCGCCAAGATTTTGTCCTGCGAAGCTTTGGGGGTTGGAAGTCTTGATATTGCGGACGTAACGGATGATGGTTCTGACCGTACCGATCATCGAATTTGCACAGTCGACGGCAGTCTTCACCCCCTTAGTTATCTGCCACAAATTCTTCGAAACGTCCATGATGTGGGCCTCGCGGTAGCAAGTGGAATCGGCTGACACGGAGCGAGCGCCCACCCAGCTGCGGTACGTCGATGCAATGGTGCTTTCAGCGTCGGATGCCTTGGCCAGTGTGTAATTCATGGAGATCGAGGTCGTGTTGATAACGTCTAGAGATGCAGATCCCGATGAATTCGCAGCTGTAGGAGCAGCCGTCGACGTGCCTGTTGTAGTTGATGCAGAGGCCGAAAGATCGCGGTGGAGCTCGACGTCGATGAAGAAGCCTGGGTGGTGGAAGAAGTCGTGGGTACTTCACGCGTCGAGGCCAACGAAGACCCTGATGCGAACTGCGAGCTATCGTAATCATTCCAGAATGCCCAATTGAAGGCGGAGGTGACGACTATTAGATTGGTTGCCAGAAGTAACACGATGAGAATTCCCCTTGACAGGATCATCCGTTTGTTGGCGTAGTGACTGTAAGTATGCATTTGAAGCGGAGGTGGTGAAAAGAAAAGTGAACCAGTCAATCCACTACGTAGGTGACCAAACACCATGGCATTTTAGCCCGACATAGGCCACCAAGACGACAACCGGAGACGCAAGGAACTACTGAGAGGAGCAGCTGCGGTTTCTGGTAGCACCCGGGCCACGTGGTAGAGTGGGTGGTGTGCCAACACTAGCATTAGCAGGTCGCCAACATTTGGTGCAGACTGCTTCGATGTCGTAAACGAACAACATAAAGGTAACTAACTAAGTGTATTGTACACCTTCCATCAACGTTGCACCCGAGTGGGTGTGATCCTTGAAGAGAACCAAGACGTGTATAGTGCATGTTGAAGGAGCTTGCTCGATCATGATGTTGGGGAGGTTCTCCAACGCAGCTTCATCGCATAGTGAATTCAGCAATGTAAATCCATAATGCAAACATGGTCAGTAGGCTGTAGATACGTTTATGAGCGTGCCAAGGACAGAAAACATTTTTCCAGGCGTACACGTGCTGCGATTTACTTGAAACACCCCTGTTTCCGAGAAGGTATGAATTGGCGTGTGTCTTCTTCTTTTTTTCAGCTCATGTACTGTACCCCAGTTGACCGGACGACCCGGCCACTACGCGGGAGTGAGTTTGCGAAGCAGTTGCAAACAACTTGCGTGCCATCTTCGCTAGACCCTGCAAGTGTAAATTCGACGAGATACGGTTACCTTCGAGCTTATCGGATATGATATCCCGTCTGTCAACTCTTTTTCGCGAAGTAGAAAGCTAGGTCCGCGCTGCAGGGGGCCATTGGACAGGCAGAGCTGCGTGCTTCAACATCGTCTCCTTCCCCGCACACGGTCACACACCGCACCTCCTCCCTCGCAACCAGATCGTAAAGCAGACCGAGGGCTTCTCCAACCAAATCAGTGCGGAGGAGCATCGATCTCGTCACACAAGCAAGCAGAAGTATACATATAAAACCACTTTTGTTGTGTAGTGAGTAAGTTGTCATTGTAATTCTGAGTAACCACATGCATTAATAGGTTCTCGTGTGTTGCTACTAACTTACACTAATGCTTAGATCTGCTTTGAGAAAAAAAATGCTATACTTAAGTAAGCATTCCTTCGTGACCATTACATATTTGCTTTTACTCCGTGTACTTACGTAATAACCCACGGCGATTGGACTCCAAGTCACACCTGGGAACTTAGTACGAGGCGGGATAAGTGTGTACGTGCACTGTTGTGCTGTACTTTATAGTTGAAGAGGATGGTTGAAGCTATCATGGGATTGGTCGTACATCTCCCAGTAGCATTACATAGTGCGGGTCACATCCGCAACAGCGGCACAACAGCAAAATGTTGGGAATGCAAATCTACACAGATCGAGTTGTATAAGATGAAATGCGCAAAATATGTTCTAACGAAGGAAGTTATTACTTTGTGAGGTACAAGTTGTGACGTGGTGCCCCGCACCAGACATCTTGTTTCCGAGAAGGTATCAGCGTGAGCATCGGATTTCCGATCGAGAGGCCGTCAAGCCACACTGCTGAGTTCCGACGGAGTGTTGCTGAAAGCGCCAACTGCATCATTTGAGCACGAAAACCAACCGATGTAGGTCTGGATCACCTACCCGGACACCGAAGCTGAATGATCCAAACCAGCAAGGAGGTTGGTGTAACAACATAATGCTGAGTGTGCTGATATATTCGGGAAGATACTGTAAGCTAACGACCCGTTTGTACTGTCAGAGACGATGTTTGTTTTTCTTTTGAGTCGAGGTTACTGAGTACAGTATCTATCTCTGCGTGCACTGTGGTCGTCCTTAAATGTTACGTGACATATCTACTACTTTAGTCATCTTCATAACGCGAGTCGCGAAGTGCAAGGTCGCCGGTTGCGCTGAGACCGCCTACAGCACTAGCTAAGCCAGGACCCCAACCGGAAGAAGTCAAGGTTCACTGCTTTGTGCCTGAGCGTCACCAGAAAAGCGGCATGAGGCTACATGTACACCGTACCGAGTTGTATGCGATGCCTTTAGGTACCGTGAACACGCTGGCTTGACCGATAAAGATAAAAAGTATAGGCACAATAAAAGGCACTGCCTTCCTTGTTTGTATAGTGGTGCCGTTATGACGAGCATGCAACTTGCGCAGCTGTACCCAATGTTTGTGAACACAGTTTCCAGTAAGAAACGAGTTGGGAAGTGCCCAGGGAGGAAGAAAGCGGCCTTAAGGTACTTTCTTATATTCATCAAAGGATCAACAATCCGCGTTCAAATGCAAGCTGTTGAAATTGACTCGCCATAGAATATCCAAACGCACGCATGGATAAATCGTCGCGAAAGGTCCAAATGTCAATCACAATGACGCATCTACAAACGTAGATGGTTAGAGCACAACTCCCTTTGCAACGCGCGCCAGCATGTGCTTGTAGTTTTGGTCTTTTCAGAGAAGCATCTTCCGAGGGGACAGCAAAACCCATACACATGAATGTAGCCTAGGTAAATGGATTGGTTATGGTTAAAAAAAAACGGATTTGTGAGTTTATCGGCATCCCTATTGTGCTCGTTTAATGTACTGTAGTACCTCATCGCCATAATTTGTACTCGTTCTCCAACCTACAAATTACTGCCGGATCATGGACCATGTAGATGATCGATGCCAGGTTCAAGGGCGAATGCAGTGTGCCCAACCGGCTTTGACAAGAGAAAATTACAGTGCTTGCAAGAAGACGGATCTTGAGTAAACGTACGATAAACATAATCGCACCGAACCGAGCTTCGGCTAGATGTATGCACAAATTGTGTCACGTCATGGACCACAGCATGACATAATTGAGCATAAATCATGGCTCCCCAGTCTAGTCCAAATCCGCTCAGACTTCATTTTTTCCGACTTCCGATCAGCTGACTGAGTGACGTGAACTATTTATTCAATGGAAGATAAAGGAAGATCGTCGACCTCTGAGAACAGTTTTTGCCGTAGGTTTCCGTACCAGTACGATGGACAGGTCCAAACAACGTACGTAGAGCTACAGTATGCACAGAACAGGTTGTGTTAGTATGGTAGCTCACCAACCGACATTCGTGCGGTTGCCCCTTCACCCAGGGAATTCATCCAGCTTTTCGCCGACAAGTGTACATGTACGATGTATGTGTACATACATGGACAGAACATCTAAGATCGTAGTTGAAGTTCCAAGTGAATTCGGCAAGACACAGATCTGAAACTCGTTTTTGGCCTCGCACGGTCGTCGAGCTGTCAAGCGTCTCCACGAAGCGAGATCTGGTGGACGCTGTGCAACGAGCGCATCGCGCGCGCTCAAATCACCCAGGATAGAGAGATAGAGTACACCACGCCGCGCACCACGATCGTCCAACTTGGACTCCAAGGCGGCCATTGAGTTCTACGAGGGGACGACGACGTCAAACGACGAGGAAGGAGCCTACCTGTACCGCCACAGCACTGCTGTGACAGCACCGCCGGGACGCGACATGCTGTAGTCTGGCTGAGACGGTGCGTGTTGGCACTGTACGTGTACAGACCTCCATGTAATTCTGCTGGTGGGATCGGGTGGACTCTGCTGACCGGTTCTGCCTTTAGATCTTGAAACTTGTCCTGTTTGACTCAACAAACAGGCCATCGGTGGTAAGGGCGTGGATAGCTGCTTCGTTCCGTTGCGACCGAAAATACCAGTGACCTGCAGGTGTTCACGGAGGTGCCTTCCTCTCCCAAGGAGAGCGCAATAATGTTGTTCTTGGAATGGCTGGGCGATCGCTAGTTGTTATTGAGCCTCAAACGTACTTTAGTTGGCCTTTGGGGTGCTATTTTGGTAAACGGACGCTGTTGAGCCCACGATAATTGATCCCTCACTCCCACTGTGACTGGGAAGAAATGCTTCTGTTAGTTTGTTCTCAGCAGACCAGGGCTATGGTATGGCGGGTATAGCAGACAAGGATCTCGCCCGCGTCATGGCTACACGTATGTACTATTTCAAAACTTGTTATACTTTACTTTTAAATGCGGTTGCATCGTTCAGATACTACTTTACCTAACTTCAACTATTTCTAACCTGGCGCGTCACGCGAAACATCTAGCTCACGTTCAGTTTTACCTCAAGATCCAAGTGGCCGCCTTCAGCCGCTTGAGGCACCCATAACAGCAATGAACCGCCTCCTGTACCTGGAAGGCCCAAGAAACCCGGCCGCCAGCGGTCCATATAGAGCGTTTTGCCACCCAGCTTCTTCACGGTCGAATTCCAAGTGGCTTTCCCACCGGCAGCAACGTCCACCTCGTCAATCTTGTTACCTCCAGACATGATGTTCACGGTGACGTTCTTTGTGTCGGTGCTGGTAAAGTTGATGAGGACTTGGCCGTCTCCTTTCCTCGTCCAGGACATGGTGCTGTTCTTGAAGGCCTTCTGGATCATATTGAGTCCCAGGGTGTCGGGGTGGGTGCCGTCGTCGATCTCTCCGATGAAGTTCGTCGGGCCACAGATCCTCTGGAGGTAAGTGACAATCAGACCCATGAGGCCGATCATGTCGAAGCCCGTGACCGCGATCGAGATCATAGTCTTCCCAACTGCTTGGTACATGAAGTTCTTGGCGTCCTCGTCACTGCCGTTCCTGCTTTTCCCTGTTGACACAAGGTCGTTAATCATGCCGCTGAAAGCCTTGCGAATGGTGTCACGCGTCTTGTAGGCTGTTGCTTCGTCAGATTCGGCAATGAACTGCTCCATGCAGTTGTTCGTCACTAGGGAAATGTCAGATGTCACCAGCTCAGTCTTCTGCATCTTCAAGCGCAGGTTATCCTCCGAGATGCCGGGGTTGTCGTCCTTTAGCTGCTTCACTGTCAACCATGTTCGGTCGGTCAAGGACCTTAAGTCGTAGGCGCAGGACGAATTCGTTTTGAAAGCATCGCTCAGCGTCCCGATCTCCGTTTCGTTGATCGAGTTGGCGGCTTCCGTGAAGTTGGCGCCAATCAGGAAAGCCTTGAACCGAGCCCAACTCGACACGAGGTCTTCCTTGTAGCCTATGGCGTTCAACAGAATCCAGTTCATGGTCGAAAGCACTCGGCCCGAGACGTCCAGCGATCGAGGCGGGTTGTGGCGCGTGCACAGCATGATGGCCATTGGCAAGTCCGTGACCACGTTGTGAGACTGATACAGGATGTTCAAAATCTTGTCCGTAGAAGCCGTCGGGTCGGTGGTCTTGATATTACGGACGTAACGAATGATGGATCTCATGGTACCGATCATGATATTCGCACAGTCAAACGCGAAGCGCACGTTTTCCGCCACGTGCCACAGCTTCTGAAACGCGCCAAACGTAGCAATAGCCAACACTGTGTTACCAATAGCACCGACCTTGTTGAGAACCTCCATCGCGCAGTCGTCGTTCTGGCGAATACATTCCATACCGCACTCCACTGGGTAGTCGATCGGGCACTTCGCCCAGCAAGTGTTGGTGCCCTCGTGGCGGTCAAAGTTGTCTGGGCAGGTGTCCATGATATGAGACTCTCGGTAGCAAGCAGCGTCTGGGGCGATGGGGCGTGGACCCACCCAGTTCCGGTACGTAGAGGTGGTCGTACTCTTGGCTTCAGTTACCTTAAGGACCGTGAAATTCGCTGGGAGGGGTGGAGCATCGATAAATGATCCCGACGTATCTGCTTCAGCCGCGTCGTCAGTGGATGCAGTTGTCTCCACTGGGGCGGTTGTCGAGGGTATCGACGTAGCTCTGGAAGCCTTTTCTGTCGTAGCAGCGGTGGGGGTATCATCGTCGTCATTCCAGAATGTCCAGTCGGAAGCTAACACGCTGGCGAAACTGCAGACAAGAACCAAAAGAACAAGAACTATTGCCCTTGACCGAGCCATTTGAGACCTAAACGGCAAAAAGAAAACTGAGCTTCTCGATCAGTCGGATTCGTCGTCCAGTGCGAGGGATTAAGGGAACTTCCTACGATGATGGTGACTGAAACGAAGTGTCTGTGCAATATGCGATGGTACTGTACAATAGCTTGGCTGCTTCGAGACGGTTGCACTTCGTCCATATTGATGGACTGGTTACCATAACCCCTCACCACCAATTAGGATCCACAGTGGGATAGGATGTTAGGACTGCTTCGCAAGAGTACATGCGATACCTGGTACTAGAGTGCATGCACAGGAAGTACTGAATGCTGTACTTAGTACATGTATACACACGTGATACTTTACAGTACATGTACCTCAGCGGAGGACCTCTTATTATAGTATGTGTTGTAGGCTACAGCCTGTAGCCTCCAGCTGGCTATGTTCCTCTTGAATTGTACTTGAACTTGAAGTTGAAAGTTCAGGATTACGGCGAACCAGATGGCGGACGGAGTAAGCCATGTCTGTGACGAAAAGTTCAAGTCTAAAAATTAGCACTCTTGGAATGGCTCGCCTAGGTTGTAGCAGGTAAATACGGCCAGGAAATGCGTGTTCGTGGCCTATAACTTCATTGCAATAAGGTGTAAAGTAGGATTCGTTTCGCGCGCGCCCCCAAATGACATTCTTCAGCCTAAGACGGCCCCATCACACAAGGTGTGCGAAGCGTCGTTTTTGTTTTCGTGGCATCGTGTTAACACGATCTGCACTGCGCAAACAACCAAAATACATGTACACATAAAATAGTACATGTAAATACAGTGTATTCCCGAAGCACATTAATCACTTTTACTATACTTCGACAGCGGTATCTACAGCCTGCATCGAACTTGGCCAATACATGTACACTATACACGTTTGATTCAAGGCATGCTACCTAATTGCACCATGTTCCTCCTTTCATATAGCAGAAGGATTCAGATGGACATACTGTAATTAGTAGTTTTTCGAAGTGCTAATCAGTGTAGTGTACTACAGTACTTACTTATGTACGGCGCTAGATTAATACTGAGTAATCCTGCAATTTGAAATCGTGCGACCGGATCTACGTTGAAGGCCGCTTGGAATTCGGTAAGACACAGTCTAAAGTCGTTAACGACTGTACAAGTAAGCTGTCCTGGCTAGCCTATCCAGCGAGGAAGCGATCTCTTGTTGGCGTTCAAACTATCCTGCTCCAGCCACGTGTGCAGATGTACGTGTGGCATAGCAATAAAACAATCGAGCAGGCTCTGTTGGGCCCCAGGGCTTCGCAGAGAGGCAGAACCATGTAGTTGCTTGACGAAGTTGAAATTCGACAATCACATGAGGGTGCCGTCGAGTTGAGATTCGACTGAATAAATCCGTCGCACATGAAGTATTAATACGAGGCGCTTTTGCAACTGGCAGTGTCGACTACACAACTTACCAGCACGGTACAGCCTAATGGCTATGCCAACTGATACTCTCTCACGATAAGTCTACACGCGTCTCGTAAGCACATTCACATCTGGGCATTCGTGTCAAGCACACATACCAGAGTTCGCAAATGGCGATTTTCGGGTTATCCGCTTCGCCCGATCACACCTCCTGGTTCAACTCGGGTACCCACACCCACAGGACAGCGAAGTCCGGGTACCAGGAGTTACCCGGCCCATTATATACTACATACAAAGCCATTCAAAGCAAAGTGTGCAATGTATTGTGAGATAATCTTTAAAATAGACCTACTCTCAGTCGATGTGATCGCTATTAGATCTCATTACGAGAATATCATCTAGTATTATGGCTCGAGGGAACTCCGCGATTTACACATTACGTTTCCCGCAGTGGGGAAATTGCTTTCCGATACCGTGCTTGACGCCGGGATGCACAGTACCGCCCTTGCCACAATCGCAAGCTTCGGATATTCTGGTTCATGTTGCGTTCCACCCCTGCGATAGATCGAGGTTGTTTTTGTCGTCTTCTTGTTTTCATGTATGTGACGAAATTGTGCCCAACACAGCGCCTTCGTGTTACTGTCGTCTCGCCGAGTAAATATGAGTTTTCAGGATGCTGGCTGGATGATACTAGAGTACTGTATTGAGCTCCAGCATCAAGTCCATCGGATCTAACATACGGCGAAGGTTAGGCAGCCTTGCAGCGTTGGCGATAGCCTCCTCGTCGCCCTCCGATGCCTGGATACCCCCGGGAGCCTGCAGCCTTCTCGCTCTCATGGTGTCTGGGTTTAGGCGATGCCGATGCCTGAGTTGGGGCGATTAACGTTGTTGGCGTTGCTAGGGGCGTCCTTTGTGGCGCAGCGCCACGGTGGTCACGGACACAATGTTCACCTCGTCCAGCAGCTGTGCCGTGATGAAGAAGGGGTGCTCGTCCGGCAGCGCACGAGTTGATGGAGCACTGGAAGTACTAATACTCTCTCAACGTCTTGTACAAGCGTGGGGATGAAAATGACAAGGAGAAGCGCGCAATATCTATAATAAAGGTAGGCAAACGGTTAAACTCTATGCAACATTATTGGAGTAGATAGACTCGCGTATACCCGCACCCACCCTAGCATGCACTCTACCCGAAGTTCGGGTATACCCGGTCGGGTATTTTACCCGGGTTCGGGTACCCGATTGCGAGCTCTGACACATATGGTCGCATTGATAAATGGTGCAGTTACTCGCACGATCCAGCTTCACTGCCAATTCGGATGCACCCTCTTCAAGCACTTGTTGTGAATGTCCACGAAATTGGGTCTTTTGGATAGGAATCAAATGGCGGTTGAATGAATCGCTCTTTTACTTGAGCTAAGGTAGATAAAGTATGTCAAGCTATCCATGCTGTAGTATCTGGATGAGATCCGTTAGTTTTCACAAGTTATTTGAGAACTACGGAGTCCAGTGCCTCCCTGGTGGACGGTCATCCCGCTTGCTACGGATATTGTTACAGTATTGCTAAGTTAATGACGATTGCTTATCAAGGGGCCCGGATTTGATTATTTGGGGCGCACTGCACAGCCATTCAGCTGCGTATACTTAAGTATATCTGAGTTCTTTCATCACTTACATGGTAGTACCTCAACCATATCTATCTAGTTTTTTTGTCATATTGTCTTACCTCAGTTTAGCATACATAATTTCTTGTCAATTTGGTCAAAGTCACCTTCTCCATGTAGGGTAGACTGCTTTATTAAAATAGCACTTCGTATTTGTACACTCTGCCGGTATTCCATCATTCGTTAGACTATAGCAACGGTCTTGACAAGGAGAAGAACGCCAACAGCCTTGCAAAACACAGAACCCTTCTTTGAGTTCTATTCCAAAGGTAGGCTTCGCTAAAGGATAAAGTTCCCTTGACTCTCACTTGCGATATTAATACATAAACTGCAAGTTGAAGCCACGACGAGTCCCAGCCCACGCCTTTTCCTCCAAACAATACCTGGACCTAAATTCTTCTCAGCCGGAACAAGAAATACCGCCGGAACTTTGCCATTAATACTGGATGTCGGTCGATACAGAACATGTCCGAAGAGCTGGAATAATGATCACCTTCCATACTGTCATGGTGTGGCTCCACGCGAAGCTGAGAAATTAATAAGCGCATCCTTATCTCGAGTCGCGTATTGTGGAGCAAGTTGTTCCCACCACCACCACGATTTCTCTGGGACAGGGATAAAAGTGTTTGGACTAATGCAATTACCGAATTCTTGGAGACCCAAGTCGATGGCAACATCTTTTCATCCCAGCTTATCCGCGTTACTGTACGCCTTCCTGAATTTCTACAGCGCCGGTGGGACGATAATATCGCGATAATATTATTATCCCATTTGAGCAGAGAAACGTTCCCCAACTTCTTCAGTTCGTTTTCCATGGCACGATTCCTCCGACACGTCAGCGTTCCCTAATCAGTCTTCGATGACCAGCTCTCATCCCCAGAAGGAATCATGAACGAAAATGACACAAGGTGATCCTCGTTAAGGTGTTTGTGCACCTGCACGCGCTGTCAGAATCTCTTTATCCCACGCCGATTTCCTCGCCCTCATTTTTGACAGACCATCACCTGGTGACCCGTTCTTGTTCCTGACAGTGTGAAGCTGAAGCTGTGTACAGCCAAAGCAGGACCTAGTCTTGTTGTCGAGCAGGAGCTGATAGTTGCTGATAAAGTGATGTATTATAATAAGATAAAGCCCAGGAGAGCTTAAAAAAGCATGTGTCACTTACTCGGTACTTCTTGCAGTCGAAGTAGCAGCCCTGTAATTAAAATTGCCTCTGCAACTAAATGTAGCTCGTTGTGAGCCACTTTTACAAGACCCAAGTATTGCAAGTCAGCCTCAGTCGCTTTCCAATGAGTGTGTCCGGCGAGAAAAAGAAAACTCGAGGGCATGCTCAAACACTTGTCCTGCGAAATTGGATTCGATCCGTACTTCCTTGGCGTAAACTGCGAGTTGCGAGCTACAACGAGCCCAAGTCGAGAACACCCCACCATTTTCATCCCACGCCCCCCCTCCGGATCACGAAATCGTGAGGGATCTTCTTTCACCATACAGCTCCGCGTAGGTACTGAGTAATGGCACAACGCGCTCTCTCCATGCTCGAGGCGACAACTTAAGACTCAACCCGAACTCGTCAAACTTCTCAAAGTCGCGCCCGTAGAATCCTAAATATGTCCCCTTGGATCGCATGTCGGAGTGTATCCCCCCCCCACCACCACTCTGGAAGAAGTTGGCATACACCTCGAGAGCTGGAATAACGATGCCATTTCACATTGCATCGCTATGATTCCACGCAAAACCAACACCATCAAGCACGTCCTTGTCTCGTGCCGTTTGTTCCACGTCCTCGTTTTTTGACATTTTCGACATTCTTGACATTTTTTGACAGTTCAACATTCACTTGAGTGACACCTCACCTCGTCTTAGTGCCGTTATTATCCACAGGCCGGCGCGCTCCAGTCAATAGGCAACTACCTGCAAGTGCCATGGCGACGTCCTCGGAGCTGCGCCAGGCGCTGTCCAAGTACGCGCTGCCCAGCGCGAGCGAGCTGCGCCACCTGCGCGCGGCGGACCCGGCCACGTCGTACCGCGCGTCCTTCTTCCGCCTGCAGACGGACGAGCTGCTGGCCGCCGCGGGCCGCAAGCCAAGCGCCAAGGCGGCGGCGGCGCTGCAGGCGCTGCTGTTCCGCGTGAAGGAGGCGCTGCAGGCTCTGCAGACGCAGCAGGTCACGCAGGACGCGCTGCAGGCCCGTGGCCTGCGCATACGCAGCCACGTGAAGCGCAAGGAGATCGTGCTGCCCTTCCAGCGGCCGGCGCGCCTGGACGTCGTGGGCAGCTACATCCTGCAGAGCATGGCCTACGCCTCGCGCAGGAGCGCGCGCTACGGGGTCGTGACCGTGGACCTGGCGGTGGAGATGCCCGCGGCCTGCTTCCTGCCCAAGGACTTCGGCAACTACCGCTACCAGGACAAGCGCAACCTGTACCTGGGCGTGCTGGCCGCGGAGCTGCAGAGTCATGCAGAGCTGGTCCAGGACGTGACGCTGCAGGCCTGGCACGGAGACGTGGACAAGCCCGTGGCGCTGCTCAAGGTGAACCCGCAGTTCCTGGCCGAGCACGGCGCCAAGGGCCTCAAGGTCTGCGTGCGCGTCATCCCCGTGGTCACGCCCGAGCTGTTCAAGCTGGCCAAGCTGGCCCCGTCCAGGAGCAACGTCAAGCACGAGCCCAACATGACTGAGGACGAGATGAAGACGTGCAGCACACCGCTCTACAACAACGCCATCCTAGAGGACATGATGGTGCGCCAGCACACGCGCGAGCTGCACGCGGCGAGCAAGGAGGCCCCGCAGCTCGCGGAGGCCTGCATCCTCGCCAAGGTCTGGATCACGCAGCGTGGATTCCACAAGGCCATGGACTCGGTCAACGACTTCCTCGTGTCCATGCTGCTGCTGTACTTGTTCCAGAAGAAGCGCATCGGCGCGCAGACCCCGTCCGACCAGATGTTCAAGGTGCTGGTGCAGTTCATCGCCGTGCACGACGTGGAGAACGAGCCGCTGCAGTTCCCCCCCGCGGAGGGCGCTGTCGTGCTCACGACGGAGGGCATGCAGACCTTCCGCAAGTCGTTCCAGCTCGTGTTCTTGGACTCGTCCGGCCGCCTGAACTTGTTTGGGCGCGTGTCGCGAAGTGCGTGGAAGGAGCTCCAGAACGCCGCGGTGGAGTCGGTCAAGCTCGTTCAGCATTGCACCATGGATGACTTCCGCTCGCTGTTTATCAAGAAGAACGAGTTCTGGACGCGGTATGACCAGTACTACTGGTTCCCCGCCCCTGCTCCGGTGGACGACGCCGATGAGGATACCTACACTCTGGAGGAGAAGCGCGCGATCAATGACATGGGTCTGGAGCGCTTCTGGCTGCACAAGATCGAGTCGGTGCTCTCGACGGCGTTGACGGATCGTGTCACCCTGGTGCGACCTATTGTCGAGGACGGCGTTGAATGGAGTATGCACGACAGCTCGCCCCCGCAGCTGCGCAAGGTGGCGGTTGGACTGCGCATTAACTCGGACAACGCGTCTCGAATCGTCGACAAGGGTCCGTCTGCAGACGACAACGTGGCGAGCTCTCAGTTCCGTCAGTTCTGGCGCGGCAAGTCGGAGCTGCGTCGCTTCAAGGACGGTGCCATCATTGAAGCTGTGGTTTGGGACGGTATCAGCCCGGAGAACCGCCACCGTGTGCTGGATGCGATTGTGAATTTCATCGTGCCGGCCCACTGCCCTCAACTTACCTCGTCCCAAATCAAGACTTCCAACGCAGCGCTGTACTCGGCGCTGGACGTCGAGGAGCCGGCATTGAAGAAGTTGAAGGGGTCTAATGCCTCCTTCGAGTCGACGATGAACTCGGTTTCCAAGCTGTGGGTTATTTTCAACAACTTCGCGAAGACCCTGCGCGACTTGGACTCGCTGCCTTTGAAGGTCTCCGATGTGCTTCCGGTACACCCTGCATTCCGCTACACAAGCCTGTTCCCGGTTCAGCCGCATCCGTTGGCGTACTCCAAGGGTGAAAAGATGGATGCTGCGCCGATGGCTCATGTGAACACCGTGCTGGAACCCCTGGTGTTGCACCTGAAGTTTGAGCGCTCGTCGGCCTGGCCGAACGAGAAGAAGGCTTTGATGCACGCCAAGACCGGCTTTTACGTGCACATTGGCCACGAGCTGCAGTCGCGCCTCAATATCCGGTGCGAGGTGGCTAAGGATTGCGTCGATGTGTTCGTGAGCGGGTACATCTTCCGTCTGATGATTCGTAGTGAAAAGGAGCTGAGCGTCGTGACTGGTGCTGCTGGAGTGAAGAAGCTTGCAATTGTGCACTCGCCTGAATATGTGATAGCTAAGCGTGAGGCTGACTATCTGCCAAAGCACGCGAGCACGGTTCACGCACTGCACACTAAGAACACGTCGTTCGGCCCTACCGTTCGACTTGTGCAGAGATGGCTGGCTGACAAGGCATTGAGCAATGTGTTGCCTGTTGAGGCGGTGGAACTTCTCGTAGCCGACGTGTTCCTCACCACGGCATCCACGTCTACTCCTCGTTCGGTTCTGTCCAGTTTCCTGCGGTTCCTTAACCGCATCGCAAGCTTTGACTGGCAAAACGTTCCGTTCATTGTGGACCTGAACAGTTCTTTGGACGACGACAAGCGTCGCGAGATCCTGAAGCGGTTTGAAGCGGCTAGCACGAGCCCGGCCACCCACCCGGCAATGTTCATTGCCACTGATTACGAGGACATGGACTGCTTGTCAAGCTGGACGCGGTTCACGCCGGACAAGGTCGTGGTGCAGCGGTTGACTTCTCTGGCTCAGGCTTCATACGGCGTGCTGGTTTCCTGGCTG
This sequence comes from Phytophthora cinnamomi, assembly GCF_018691715.1. NCBI lineage: Eukaryota > Oomycota > Peronosporomycetes > Peronosporales > Peronosporaceae > Phytophthora > Phytophthora cinnamomi. The sequence continues at coordinate 239,477 of NW_027150948.1, read as the reverse complement.
GCTTCTGGCGCGTCGTCCTCAGGTTGGAAGGTCGCCTTCTCTTCGTCGAGGATGGAGTTTGACGCCATGCTTCAGCTTGCTACCGAGAACCTTCCGACTAAACGCATCCGTGTCGAAGGCGACAAGAAGCACCCGTTCGTCGCCCCAGTCTACAAGAACATGGATTTGACCACGGTCCCCGTCATGATTGGCTTCGACCCCGTGCACGAACTACTTGAAGACCTGCAGCGGTCGTTCGGCCACCTCGCCTTCTTCTTCGTCAACGGCGTCGACACAACCGAGATCCTGATCACGTGGAAGCCGCAGGCCTTCTTGCCTGCCAAGTTCCGCGCCATCACGTCCAGCTACCAGATCCCTCTCCCCAACGTCGACGCTGCTGAAGACGACGACTCGACCCGCAGCTACGCCGTCCCGAACATTTTTGAGATCCTGTCAGACATGCAGAGCATCAGCCACGGCATGGTCGTGGGTGTCGCGCTGCAGCCGTTCGAAAGCTCATAGGTCTATGCTGTTCACAGCCAAACAATTTAGATGCATTTTTGATTCTTCACTGTGCGGTTGCTATTTCTCAAATTGTCGCGGGATAAAACGATTCCTGCTTCACAGGGAGGGTCAGACTAGCGAACCATTTATAGTGTAAAATATTTTTCACTCTTGAAAACGTCGAGCAAGAGAGAGCCAAATGGACCGGTTGCGAGCTGCGTTTGATGAAGTCGTGGACATCGTCAAGTCGGCGCTGAATGGCGAGCCAAAGACGCCAGCGGAGATTCTGCTGGATGAACACCTACCGACCGAAGAGGACGTACTGGCGTCTTTGATGTCGAAGAACCGCCACGCGACGGGCATTCCGACTTCCGTCATGAACGAGTTGGCGTCGCGTACGAACAACGTGGTAGACTGCCCCTGCATCCAAGCACGGATCTGGGAGATCCTCATCGACCACCAGCAGAACCCTGCGCTGATGAAAAAGGTGACGTCTCGCAGATGACATTGCTTAACCGAGTCGACACTCAGACCTTTTCATCGTGTTGTTGATAAGGCGCTGAACCTGCTGCAATACCTGCTCATCAACGGCTCCCAGGAAGTTCTGAAGGACACTCGGTCGCCAGCGCGTGCCTCGTTTCTCATCGAACTAGCCGCAGAGTACAACAAGTACGAGTTCGAGCAGTATGAGTTCAGCCAAAACCTCGACGTTGGTGCGGGTGTTCGCAAGACTGCGGCGGAGATCAATACTCTGCTGGAAGACGACGACGTTCTGCTGCAAGCGCGCCAGAAAGCGCAGAAACTACACCAAGATTTATCGTCACGGGGTCTGCGTAGCGCGTATCCGGTAGCGAGAGCGGATAGCCCAACGCGCGCTGGAATGTCATTCCACGATGAATCGCGGCCGCCTGCGTACACCAGCATGCCGAATTTCGACGGGAGGGGTAACGACGACATCGGATCGAGGATTATCACACACCCGCCGTCGGATTCAGAAGACAACGATGAGGAGAGGTAACATCTATGGGTATCAGTACTGCGCCTCAAAAAACGAGATAATCTTTACGTTTGGTATTTTTTCAGTTGGAAACGCTTATCTACTTGGTAGCCAGAGATCGGAGATATCCCACATCGTACTGGTTCCGATCAAATTCGCACTTGTCGCTTTCCTTGGCAATCGCAGTAAGCATGCGCTTCTGTTGTTCCTCAGTCTGTTCAGACACGGCAGTAGGAACAAGAGCCTTTGCTGCTTCAAAGTATCCGAGAGCCTTCTCGTAGCTGTGTAGAGCGTGATAGATCTGTCCCATGCGGAAGTGGATGATCGCACGGCTACGGTCAAGATGAAGTGCTTGCTCGCAGTGGTTGATTGCCTTTGAATAGTTGCGCTGCATCTCGAGACAACCGCTTGCAATATTCAAGTGGCACGAGATCTCGAGCTAGAGGAAAGAGTGAACCGAGTTAGATTCATATACAACGATATCTTTTCATGCGAGTGGGTAGACTCACCTCACTCAGGGCTGCAGACACTACCTCCTCGTTTGTGGTGCTGAATTCTGGTCGCGCACGCAGTACTTCGAGGCAGCCCACCACAACTTGGTATTTTGTGGTCGAGTAGTCGAAAAAACTCTCCACAGCTATCACGTTGGCCTCTTCGAACATCCATTGGATGCGTTCAAGAACTTCTTTGAACGCCCTACCATTGGTACACTCAGATACTTCACGCTGAACCGTATCCTTGTCTGTTCGATATGAAACAAAACTGTCAGCTTCTGGACATTGTCACGCCACACACGCCATTCCCCGTACCGTTGCAAGCGTCGCCACTGGCCAACAGCTTTGCCTTCACTCGATCAAGAGACTCTTTCCCCTTCTCATGAGCAGCATCCTGACCAAATAGTGAGCCAAGTGTCATAAAATCAGGAAATCGATCTCCAATCACTACACTGCTCGACGTACCAAGTTGGTGATCCGACTGTAGTGCAGCATCGCCAGCAGCGGAGCGTCCATGCGCTCGAACGCTTCACCCCTTCGAAGCCACGCCGACAAGTGCATTTCATCTCGCAGCAGCACTTCCTTGAACGCCTCGGTAGCCGCCGCCAGTCGTCCTCTCTCGAGGCCGCAGATCCCGATCCCCATGTAAGTATCCTTGTAGAACATCCTAATGATGGCCATCAGGTCGTTCGCCTTCGGCAGCGCTTCAGGCTTCCTCGTCGCTCCCGCCCTCTTGTCCCCATGGCTGCAGCCATCGCCGCACGAATGCTCCTTCTCGCCCGAGTGGCCACACCCACTGCTGCTCTTCTCCTGCTGCTGGTTCGACGTCGCAGCAGGCTCCGTGCCGAGCAGCTTGGCCTGCTCCTCCTCCGCCTTCAGCAGCTCCGGGGCCAGCTCTTCCAGCCTCTTCACGGCATCCAGCGCCGTCTCGAATGCCTTCTGCGCCTCCGCGCAGTTCTTCTGCTCCGCACTCAGCAGCTCCTGCCCGAGGCGTCTGCTCTCCATGACCTGCTGCAGCAGCTCGTGCTTGCGGGCGAAGAGCGCCGCCTGCGCCTGCAGCTTGGCCGCCTTCTGAGCTCCTCCATCCGCCTCAGCCCCGCTGCTCTCCTCCTCCTCCTCAGCTGCAGCAGCTCTGCCCCTGCGCACGCGCTTCTTGGCCTTCAGCGCCGCCACCGCCGCCTGGGCCGCCAGGATGTCCGCCGACTGCTGCGCCGCCTGCGTGGCCGAGCTCTCGACGCTCTGCTTGGCGCGCTCCTGCCGCAGCTGCTGCTTGTGCTGCTGCTCGCGCTGCTCCGCCTGGTCCACGCGCTCCAGCTCCTTCTCCACGTCGAACTGGGCCCAGGCCGCGTACGACGCGCTGCTCATGGCCGCCACCACAAAGTCTGCCTGCAAGAGACGCGCCCGTCTGGGAGTGGAGCCACGTCAGCGCAGACACTGCCTGCCTCCCATCTGGTCAGCTTCAACGTCAGCGCAGAAGCTGCTGCTGCTGTTGCACTAACGAGTCCTTGGCAAGCACGAGCAGCACCACAAGACGAAGCAATAGGCAACCACTTGGTATTCATCGAAGCAAACACAGCCAGCTAACTTAAAACAAGAGTGGTGCGGCGGGTGGCAGCAGCTACAGCGGCAGCAACGGAAGCAGCGCGTCCTATCCTTCCCGCCGTTACCAACCATCCCTCCCTCCCTCCTCTCCGTCTCCGCTTCGAAAAGAAGGCGGAGGAGAGGAGGGAGGCAGGCAGGAAGGCAGGCAGGAAGAAGGTGGGAAGGGGGGCCGGTCGACCCGCCGCAGCGGGCCTCTGTCGCTCGCTCTACCTACTGGGCGGCGTTGTCGACGATCTTGCTGGCGACGGCCTTGCTGACGTCCTTGCCGATGTCCTTGGCCACGTTGCTGATGTCCGCGATGACGGCGCCGCTGCTGTTGACGGCCTCCTTCATGGCGCGGTCGATGCGCGACTCCTGCGACTTGAGGAAGGGCGCCAGGAAGTGCATGTACAGGAAGGACGCGCCCAGCGTGGAGGGCATGAACAGCCAGAGCAGGAAGCCCAGCTTGAAGGCGTAGTAGAAGGGGATCCAGTACAGCAGGAAGTCGGCGAAGATCTCGACGATGTTGAAGCAGGCGTACACGACCCAGTACGTGAGCCACTGCACGTCGTCCTTCTTGTCGTCCGTCTCGATGGCCTTGAACGACGCGTAGGCCGGGTACGCGAAGCCCACCAGGTTGCAGATGAGCCCGGCGCCGAAGCCCACGAGCAGCAGCAGCAGCAGCAGCGCCGCGCCGCCCGCCACCAGGTACAGCTTCTCCACGCCCGTGGCGTCCTGCGCCGCCTGCAGCACCGGGAACTTCTCCAGGTCCTTGGCCCACTTGTCCATGTACACTTGCACCTTCTCCATCGTTCTTCTTCTCCTCCTTCTTCTTCTTCTTCTTCTTGATGCTTCTCCTCCTCCTGAGTTCTGCAGCCTTTTTCGAGAGTGGCCGACCACTGGTCGGGCTCGGCAGGATACTGCGGTGACGCTTGTTCGCAGAGAAACGGCCCGCGGGTTCGGGCTCGGCGTTCTTCGGGCCGCCCGCAAAACCGCGCCGAGTGTGCGGCGGAGCTCGCGAAGGATTATTCGCGTGACTACCATCTGGCGCGGAACCTAACCTGGATCCAAAGTGAGGGGCTATGCGTTCTCGAGGGACGTGCGGCCTGAGCAGCTGAGGCCTGGAAGAGCGGGATGCGAGGAGGTCGCCGTGCTCAAATCGCGTGTACACAGGAGGAAGAAAGGAGAGAATGTATGGAACAGGCGATTGCAGGGGTTTGGTGGCTGTGGGGTCTGTGCGGCACGAAACAATGTGCTGACCACGAATGGGTTGACATATCGTTTTGCGCGGGTGCATCCAGTCAAGCGAGGGCAGCTGATATAATCGGTACAGGGTACCGTCGACGCGCCGACGTCATTATCAAAGTCCCCTGAATAATCATAATTTACCCTCCTTCAGTTATAATTTGGGTTTGCACGCCTACATTCAGCGGCTCACAGCGCCAGCCTGTCGAGTGCGGCGCCTTGCTCGACCGCTCCATACTACGCCCGCCAGCGCCTGCGCGACAGGAAGGCCACACCTTCTGCTTGCTCTGCGCAACCTCAGCTCGTCGCTGGCAGAAACAGGAACGAAGTCAGGTCTGCGTGCAGGTACTTGAACCATTGGAAAAAATGGCTCAAACTATCGCACGCGAAGACAGCCTTAGCTTAATATGATACTTCATCCAAAGATGCGCGTTGTTATCTCGTTCAGAACATCCACGACCGAGTAGCCTCGGCCACCTCAGAACTTCCGAGTCAGAAGTCGGAGCAGCGGCCCTTGCGCTCCCAGTCGCCGAAGCGCGTGGGCTCCTTCAGCTTGCCGCCGCGCGTCGGGCCTCCGTACTCCACACCGGATGGTCCGATTGCCACCATGTCCTCCACGTCGTCGTCGTCGTCCAGGTCGTCCAAAAGGTCCTCGCTCGCAGCCGCGGGGGTGTTGGTGATGTGCGGCTTGCCGCTCGGGTGCAGCGCCACGAAGTCCGCGTCGTCCGGGCCGCTAGAGGAGAAACGCAGCTGCATCGAGCGCCCCACGCATTTGTAGAGGGCAGGCGTCGGCGCCTTCGTCGCGACCAGCGAGCGCCTCGAGGACGCCGCTATCGCCAGCGCTAGCACTCGTCGAGCCGCCATGACAAGAATTCAATTATGCCGAAATATGGTTCATTGATTGACTATGTAATATAGTAGGGTGACGGATGACACACCAATTAGAGTGTCCACACAGGATCTTGAAGGGGTGCGTTGCAGTTGCGTACATGGCGAGCATGGAGCTGGGCAGCGGGGGCTCGGCGCTGGGCGCGCTGCGGGCTTTTGCGGCTTCGTGCTGCCCGCCGAATGAGCGCAAGACCGGTGGCGGATGCTGCGCCGACGCGCTGGCGCTCGCTGCGTCGCCGCCGCCCGCCAGCGAGGAGTTCGCGCACGAAGAGGCGGCCGCGTTCGTATTCACCGACGAGATGCGCACCGTGCGGCAGCTGCAGAGCAAGTGCGAGGAGGGAAGGGCGCTGGTGAACGCCATCTACTGCTGCAGGAGCTGCGCCAGAGCCTTCCCGCCCGGTGTCGTGGCGGACGAGGCGGATCCCAGCAAGATGAGGCAGTACCACCACGCCATCTTCACTGGTAGCAGGGCTGCTATTGACGCTGGGGCTGGGAGATGACAGAGACTAATATATATTGGTGGTGGTGGTGGTGCAGTGCTGCAGCCGCAGGTGGAGAAGATCAAGCAGCTGAGCGAGTACTGCGCCCAGGCGGTGGTGCTGCTGAGCGACAACATCCAGCGCACGACGGTGCACGAGAACATGACGCGCGTGATCCCGGACGTCATGATGGACGCGCTCGTGGACATCATGGACGTGATTCTGCAGCTAAACCACTTGCACGACACCAAAAGCAGTTTGAGAAACGACTTCACTGTTTTCAAGAGGTGCGGAGAGGGGAAGATGCATATGGCGCGCTTCGAGCGGTTGGACATATAACTGTTTGCTTGTGCATCTGCAGGGTGTTTCTGCATGTTAAGGACGATCTGCCAGACGCTGAAGCTGTTGAAAAGGATATTGCACGACTGCAGGAGTTCATGGGGAGCTCGTATCAAGCGAAGGGCGCTGTGTGGGATTCCCTGCGTCACAACTTGACCAACGTGAAGCGGTAGGGGATCCTGCTTTCGCTCATTATTTTTTTTGGCTTGACTGACACGCAGTACTTTGATCCATTGGCAACGGCTAGGTATGAACAAGTCACGTATTTATTGTTGAGGCATTGTGTCAACCATGTCGAGAACGACACATGCACAACGCCGAGCTCCAGGTTCAAGTACATCAGGGCACTGTCGTATCTCATGGCAGTTTTGGAGGGATCAGTTGTGTGGAAGAAGACCAACTCGCTGCCTGGAGCCGACAAAAAGGTTATCGAGGCGGTACGCAAAGCTTCAAGTAGGCTATTTAACGACGATGTTTTTGTGCTCGCAGCATCTCTTTGGTCAACTTACGTCGATGTTGTGCTTTATTACCAGGCTGGGAAGCTCATCGCTCGATTCCCCGTAATCCCTATGCTTCTTGAAACCAGCGTTAAACCGGCGAAAGTGTTGCAATCACAAGGTAGCTACAGACTGGAGTCGACTAATGGTGTGGCGTCTTCCAAGAATCGAGATGCTATATTTGATATAGTTGCTGCATCTCGCGATTGCAAGGCAACTTGTGAGGCATTCCTTCCACGATTGATGCACATGCTGAATTCGGTTCGGCTCTCTTTGGCTCAATTTGCTGTGTTGCTGAGTACTTACTAACAATTTGCTCTTGTTTAATATGTCTGTTAGGTTACGGATCAAGAACACGACCAGGGGCCAAATGATACGGCATATGAAGTCCTGGTAGACGGAATAGCACACATTTGCAAGTGGAAGAGTATTTTTTTGCTGTTTATGGCTTGGAAGTACCAGGTATAGTCGTTGCCTCATGCTACTGAGATTATTGCCAGGAGATATTGATACAAACGGTGCGGGTGCATGAAACAGAATCCAAAAATGAGCGAGAATCTACGCGAGGCAGGAATACCGATGGATAGCCCTTTTCTGGAATACGAACGCGTTATAAAGCACAACTATTCTGACGAAGAGTGGCAGGCGATGGCGCAAATAATTTATGGCGTGAAATCAGTAGTCCAGATCTTGAGGGAGTTCCAGTCGAAGCTCGCGAAATGTGTTCGTCGAACTATTTATCATCATATTCAAGTATTTGTCCAGCACACACTTCTCCCAATACTTCATCGGGCTGATAAGCGTAAGCTGGCGTGCACAAAGTTAATTCATGATATTCGTGCAATGGTAAGTAAGCTATGGGGCCAATAATGTTGATAGCTACTAACAATTTATCGACGATTGTTATGGTGGCGGCGTTGATATGTGCTAATAGTGTGGTGACTGGATTGACAGCGAACTATTAGCCAGCGATTTCAAGAAGAAACACAAAGAGCGCAAGTTTTCACAGATCCCTGATCGAACGGCAAGCGCCTCTCTTTGCCAGATTCAAATGCTACGAACTGCCATCGATTCAATGTATGCAAAACGCTCTATGGGGGACCTCAACGCCAAGTCCTCTACACCCTCAGCAATTTTTTCTTTCAAGAAAGATCTTGATAGGTAATACCCCCACGAGCCTCCAATTAAGCTTACGTGCTAACGTCCACGCTGTCTTACTTGGGTTATGACCAGCTCAGACGCGGAGTCACTGCAAGAGTTTTACCACAAAGCGGGGGCTTTCCCAGTGTTACTAAATCTGAGCACCACGCTGGATGAATTGGCAGATTTTTCATGCCTCTGGTTTCGGGAGCAATATTTGGAGCTGGCCAAGTCTGTGCAGATTCCCGCCGAGATTTCTCTCCCTTGGTTGCTCATTGAACACAGTTTGGATGGTGCCTCCACGCGGGTTGAGCCTGTCCTCGCAATTTTAGACGCTTACAACGACGCCGGGAGTTGTTCACTTCACGAGCTTCGCCAGCAACATCTTTACGATGAAGCAGAGGCCGAAGGCAAACTGTGTTTCGATCACTTCGTGTTTCTGCTGGCTGAACGAGTATATCTACATTACAAGTCGTTGGCAGCTAAAGATGTGTGTCAACAATGGTCTTGTCATGGAACGGCACCGGATCGCAATTTACCAGTCAAAAGTGCCGTTGTCGCCAAACTTAACCCGACGCTCGTCTCCCTTAACCAAGCACTTGGCGTCGAGGAAGAAGACGCCAAGTACGAATCGATTCTTACACAGAGACATGTGAACGTCTTTGGTAGAAATTACGATCTCACATTTCAGCTTGGACAGCGTGTTGACGCTTTAGTGCGGAAAGATTTGGAAGGCTGGTTCACAAAGTTTGAAGCTAGCGATGCTACCTGTTACGTCGCAATGCTCGAAATTCTCAAGGTTTTGAAAAGGACACATTCATCTTTGTCGACGCTCGGACTTGACGAATTTGACGATGTATTTGAAGAGACAAACGATGAAAGTGTTGAGTGCCTGTTAAACCCACTTTCTGTGGAGAATCCAATCCAGTCTCGAGTACACGAGCAGATTTCTCAAACGATCCGAACGGATTTGTGCCAGCACTTTAGTCTCAAGTTTAACTACAGACGGTTTATTCGTATGCCTCTGCACGAAGCCTTGGTACTGACGGTTGGAGACCAATTTGCACACGAAGAGTGCTTACGGAAAGCAAAGAAACACCGCTTATCCAGGGGAAGCATACTTCGAACAAAACTCGGCAATTCAGCTGCAGTCAAAGCTGCGAAATATGGAGCCCTCGAGAAAACCATTACGGGCACGCATCGTGCTTATTTCGGGTGAGTACAGCGAGCGTCGATGTACGTAACAAGTATTTTATTGATTTTGTGTGGTCGTTGTTTCCACTGCAGAGAGCCTCATATCCAAGCACTCTGCGAGCTGCTACCCAAGCGAGAACTTCTTGCCGTTGCAAATGATTGCATCGATTTTGCGGTCACGAAGGTTTGACGTTGTCTACCATTCTTACTATTGTGGATCTCCAGCTAACCACAAATGATTTATTTGCTAGATCGAAGACGTGCTGGCATTATGTATCCCTGCGCTGGGGTCGACCATCCCACCGTTCCGTCTACCACGGTTCATGTATCGGACAGAAGGTTCGTGGCTTCGTGTCGCCTTGGTTATAATGATAACCCAGGATTGACAAACTTGTGGGGTGATTGTGCTACTAGGATGCTATGGGTACTTTGAGGGCAAGTTCAAACATCTATTAGACTCAGATGAGCTTGAAGCTCAAATCTTTCACTGCTTCCGTGAAATTGGCAATGCGTTGATGTTTCTACTGGTACTGGGAACCATCTTCGTACGTAAGCTTGCCATTTCTTCACACTTTTCAGGGCAATATCTGACTGTAGCTGGTCTGTGCTCCAGAATGTGAACGCAATTCAGTCGAATGCAACACAACAGCCCGTTACTTCCACCGAGCGACTTCCGAGCCTATTCCAGTGTGCGCTCGAGCGTATCGACTCCATGCTGAAAAGGTCAGAGATCGCACTCGAGTGGGAGGCTGGGCCGGATTCGCAACCGGAAAAGATGCCGAATGCTTCTAGTTTTTACCACGTGTGGTGTGCGCTGGAGTTTCTTAGCTGCAATCGTCCCCGTGGAGGTGGCGACGACTCAATGGAGCAAGGTGAACTCTTGTCGGTGCGAGAAATGTTCGGCGATGGCGTGCAGCTGGCAGGCTGTACTCTCGTGCACCTTCTCGGACAACGCACTCTTTACGACCTCTGGAACGTCAGTCAGCACGTTCTCAATGTCCGTCACTATGAAGAAGTCAAGACAGCCAGCGAGACACAGGTAGCGCTGGTATCTAGCAACACAAAGAGTCGGCAAAAGGGCGAGGCACCCAATCTACAAACTACCGTGGGGACTCTTGATCGAGACATGGAGGACAAGGCTGCTCGCTTCGTCGTGAATGCCCGTGAAATGCGCGCTACTTCCAAGCAGATGTTCCACACGCTCGAGCTAGCCTGGCCGTCAGGACCTCGATCACCAGCCACCTTCGCGCCACCGCCATTCACCCCACCCTTGAAGACCCCGTCATCGCCGCTGGGAGCACAGTATCATCGGTAGCCCTCACATCATCCTTGCTTCCGTCGTCGCAATAGACAAACTACCTTTTTACTCATCAAATACAACCTCCCCATTCATTTCGTTCACCTCTGCTCCTCTGCGTCCCCCTTCAACTCCCATCATCTCCTATACTACTTGCTTACGACAGCCAGTATGCCGCGAAAGTGGCCACCATGAGCACACTGCCGATCAGGTACACTGTCGTGGACCAGTCCTCTATCGCCCCGCCGTTCTCCGAGGCCGCCCCCTTCGCACTACTTGGCGCCGAGGCTGCGCCCTCCCCCGCGGGGGAAAGCTGGCGCAGCAGCTCCTGGTCCTTCTCTCTCTCCTCCTGCAGCGCCACCAGGTCGGGGAACAGTTTCCGGAAGGTCGCGTTGCTGCAGTTGGTCTCCAGCGACGCCGCCGCGTACTTCCTCTTCTGTGCGTCCGTAGTGCTAATACTGCCCAACGTGGCCTGGTTCTCCAGCTACAATAAAGCAATATCGTTAGAGCTACGGTTCTACCAGCAAGGCATCTCGAGGTAGAGCGGCCCTGCTGTACCATGAAGGAGTAGAGGCCCGTGAGGATGGAGCTGACGGACCACATGGGGTTCCACGTCTCCGGGTGGAAGTCCGACATGCTGAGGCACAGCCGCTGGTTGGTCTTGAAGCGGCCGTTGGGCGTGATCATCATCACGGACGGAGGCTTCATGGGGTACTCGGGCGGGAATTTCAGCTTGCCGTGGTAGAAGCCCCCCTCGTAGGGCGAGCCCTTGGTGCCGGTGATCACGTAGTGCCACTCGAGGATGTTGCTCTCCACGGGCACGGCCTGGATGTAGTCCACGGGCTTGCGCTGCATGGCCAGGTACTCCTTGCGCAGCCGCTTGGTGGCCATCACGGACGCCATGGTGCTGGTCACTTCGACACTGACACGTGTGGCGTTGGATGGGATAGTTTGAGCAAGAGAAGCGGCACGAAATGACTGCGGCAATTGCGGTGAGAAAGGTGGGATGGATACATACCATGGTAGTGTATGACTATTGTCACCTAGCTGCGATAAAGTACGTGGAGAGACTCGAGACTACATGCATACCTGCCCTGGGAAGTGCAGGTTGGAAGCGCGACGTCGTCTAGTCCAGCACCGCGGTGGCAGCGTCCGCGGACTCGCCGGTGATGCCGGAAGCCGCGGCCTGCTCCTTCTCCTTGGCGCGCTGCAGCTCCACCAAGTCCGTGAACAGCGCGCGGAAGTTCTTGTCCTTGCAGTTGTACTGCAGAGACGCCGCCGCGTACGCTCGTTTCTGCAGACACAACAATTGCATCAGTCTACATGCTGCCCTTCATCTTGTCCACCCCAGCCAGCAGCTCATGAGCCCCTACGTCTTCCTCCGTCGTCTCGATGCTGCCAGTAGTGATCTTGTCCTCCAGCTGCAGCAACGACAGCAGCAGCAAATGGGTTAATAAAGATGAATGCATGTACTTTACCGGTATTGGCGACACTGTTGCCGCACCATGAAGGAGTAGAGCCCCGTGAGGATGGAGCCGACGGCCCAGAGCGGGTTCCACGTCTCCGGGTGGAAGTCCGACATGCTGAGGCAGATGCGGCGGTCGGTCTCGAAGCGGCCGTTGGGCGTGCACATAATGACGGCCGGAGGCTTCATGGGGTACTCGGGCGGGAACTTGAGCTTGCCGTGGTAGAAGCCCCCCTCGTAGGGCGAGCCCTCCGTGCCGGAGATCACGTAGTGCCACTCCAGGATGTTCTTCTCCAGCGGCGCCGCGCGGATGTTCTCCACCGGGTTCTTCTGCAGCGCCAGGTACTCCTTGCGCAGCCGCTTGGTGGCCATCGCCGACGCCATCGTCGCCCTCCAGCTGAAATGAAATCTGGCGGGAACTGCGCGCCCATTGGCCAGCACCGAACGCGATATCCGGCCCACCATCTTCTTCAACAGGTCAATCAAGTGTCTCGTCACTGCATAGCTACATTTCACTCCACCTGTAGAAATCGTTCGAGTTGCTCCCCAGAAGATATTTGTTTCTCGAGGGGAATGGATTATACGTTTCCTTTTTTGGCGCCAAACGACCACCACTCTGGCATTCCGCATTAAGCGCCGTCGAGAGCAAGCCACCGCCATGAGCTCCAGGCGTGCGGGCGCCGGCTCGCGCCGCAGCAGCTCGAGCCGCAAGCAGGCGCTGGAGGAGATCAAGCGCATGCGCGAGGGAGGTGCCGCCGCCTCTGCCGAGGACGCGTCCGCCTCCCGCCTGGCGCAGTACAAGCCGCAGGAGGAGAGCATCTACAAGGCCGTGACCGAGCAGGAGTACGAGGAGCTCGTGCGCCAGCGCCGCCAGGGGCTGCCCTTCGTGGAGAACGACGACGGAGAGATGGGATACTACGACGACGGCGAGGAGCAGTTCTTCGAGTCCGACCCGGAGGACGGCGGCGCCGGCCGCGACCGCGACGACGACGACGCGGCCGCCGGCAAGAAGCGCAGCGCCGGCGCGCTGTCCTCGTCCTACGTGCGGCGCGCCAAGAAGATGCAGCGCGCCAAGCTGGGCGGCGGCGAGGGCCAGAAGATCACCAACATGTTCTTCTCGGCCTCGGCGGGCAAGAAGGCCGGCAAGAGCGCGCCTGCCGCGGCCGCCAGAGCGAGCGCCAAGAGGGACATCGACCTGGACAGCATGCTGGACGACCTGACCAGCAACCCCACCGAGTCGCGCCAGGCGTACGCGCGCCCCATGTCGTACTCGAGCGGCTCGTCGGCCTTCTCGAGCGGCACGTCGGGCTTCAGTGGCAGGAAGCCGTTCTCGGCTAGCGGATCGGCCTTCGCGAGCAAGGATAGCGGTGTGAAGGAAGTGGTGGAGCAGGAGGAGGACGCGGTGGAGTACGATGACAATGCGTTCGAACCGGATGAGGTGGATGAGCCGATGGAGGAGGCCAGCGCAGATGAGGACAAGCAGGAGCGAGAGACCAATGGTGCTGATGGTGAGGAGGAGGATGTGACTAAGAAGGAGAAGGAGGAGGCTGAGCCGGCCAAGCCGGTCATGAGTAAGCGAGAGATGATGCTTCGCAAAGCTCGTGAAGCTCGTCTGCAGACGTCGGCGCCCACTGCGAGAGCTTTAGCGGCACCTGTGGAGCAGAAGCACCAGCCTGAAAGCGCTATGATGACCTCGGTACCGTCGAATGAAGTTGCGGCGTGGTGGCAGGTTGCAAGCAACGTCCCGGATGTGAAGATGGAGGACGCAGATGAAGCCGAGGTGGAAGCACCAGCTGGCGCCGCGGACTCGATCCAGATGTACTGGATGGATGCCGTTGAAGTGCGTGAACGTCCGGGCAAGATGTACCTTATCGGCAAGATGAAAGTCCCGAGTCCCGAAGGATCGAAAAAACCGGCGACCTACAGAAGTTGCTGCGTTGTTGTGAACAACCTGCAGCGATACATGTACCTGGTTCCCAAGGGCACTCCGCTCAACGAACTGAGTAAGACTGAGCAACAGGAGGCGTGGATGCAGATGCACGAAGAAATCCACAACGTTCTGATTCCTTCCTGCATCACCAGCAAGCGTGACCAAGAAGTTTTTAGGACCAAACTCGTGGAACGCAACTATGCTTTCGAGGAGGCTAACATTCCGCGCGGCAAGAATCTGTTCCTGAAGGTGAAGTATCCTGCCAGGTATCCAGTACCGCCATCAGACTTTTGCTCGCGCGGCGGAAAGACGTTCACTCGCATTTGTGGTGCCTTTACTCGACCACTGGAAAACTTCCTGCTTACTCGCCGTCTTCTGGGACCGGGCTGGGTTGAGATCAAGAATGTTCGCAAATGCAACGAGGGCGTCAGCTTTTGTAAGATGGAGTTTGAAACCTTTGACCCAAAGAATGTTACTCCTATTGCCGGCGGCATGGCCCCGCCTCCTCTAACGGTGATGAGTCTCAGCCTCAAGAGTGTTTGCAACCCAAATACTGGCAAGCACGAAGTGGTTGCTCTTTCGGCGATTACAGAGACCGGCATTAGTGCCGAAGGTGGCGGCAAGGGTACGAAGGAAGCCCGACACACAATGTCACATTTCACTGCCATTCGCCCTCTTGACGAAAATAACGGGTTCCCCCAGGCGTACGCAGAAGCCGTTCAACAAGATATTCGCTTTGGTACGAAAATGGAGAATGGTACCCGAGCTATTAACAGCGAGGCCCTGCGAGTGGAGATCAACGAGCGAGTTATGCTCAGTTATTTCCTCACTCGTGTCCAACTAGAAGACCCCGATGTCATTGTTGGTCACAACTTGCACAAGTATGCGTTGGAGTTGCTGATCTCGCGGATTGACAACTTCAAGCTTGGTGGATTGTGGTCAAAGTTAACTCGACTTCGCCGTGGCCGTCTAAATCCGATGAATGTTGGTGAAGGTTGGAACGAGTACAGAATGGACGACATGGTTAATGGCCGACTTTTCTGTGATACCTACGTTTCATCCAAAGAATTGCTACCATCGCAAAACAACTACACGCTTTCGTACCTGGTAGAGCGCCTTTTGCATAAGCAGCGACTTGATGTGGAGATGACCGAGATTCCTCAAATTCTCCTTGGAGGGCCCGATAATTTCGTGAGGTTCCTTCGCCACACGCTGGATGATGCCATGTTTGTGTTGCACTTGATGCACAAGCTAGAGATTTTACCCCTATCAAAGCAGCTTGCTAACTTGTGTGGCTACCTGTGGACACGCACGCTAGAAGCAAACAAGCGTGCAGAGCGAATTGAATATCTGCTGCTGCACGAGTTCAGTCGGTCAAAGAATAAATTCATCGTCCCGGAGAAGTTTAAGACTCGAACTGAAGCCGACAAGTCAAACAAGAGGCGAGAGGCTTCTTATGCTGGTGGTATGGTGTTTGCACCAAAGAAGGGCCTTTATGACAATTTTGTGGTGTTGCTGGATTTCATGAGTTTGTACCCGTCTATCATCCGAGTACGTATCTTCCGGGCTAGAAGCTGATTATATATGCCATACTGACCTGTGCTGTGTTTCATTGTCAAAACAGGAGTACAATATCTGCTTCACTACGGTTGAGCGACAGCTTAACGAGGATGTGCCTGGTGCGTCTTCATCTTCGAAGAAGAAAAAAAAGTCAAAACCGATGCCTCAGCCTGAAAATGACGAGGTTGTGGACGACGAAGATATGGATCAAAACCTTGACAACGCCGACACCAGCGCTGATTCGGAGATTCCGGCTCTACCGAGTAGTGCCAGTGAGCCTGGTATCTTGCCTGCTGTGATTAAGCGCTTGCTTGAGTCGCGGAAGCAAGTGAAGCAGCAACTGAAAATTGAGCAGAAGGAGGGCAATGTGGAGAAGGCCATTATGCTCGATATTCGTCAGAAGGCCATCAAGCTGACGGCGAACTCGATGTATGGCTGCTTGGGTTTCCGTTTCTCGCGCTTTTACGCGAAGCCCATCGCTGCTTTGATTACTTCGACTGGCCGACAGACATTGCAGCGTGCCAAGGAGGTGGCAGAGCAAGAATGTGGTTACGATGTCATCTATGGTGATACGGATTCCATTATGGTGGATTCGCGCACAGAAGCTCTTGATGAGGCTAAACGCATTGGCCGTGAAATTCAGGCCCAGTGTAACAAACATTTCAAGTTGCTGGAGCTCGAGGTCGACTATATTTTTAAGCGGATTCTGCTACTGAACAAGAAGAAGTACGCAGCGCTGGTTCTCAAAGAGCGACCTAACAGCGAACCCACCTTCGACAAGGAAGTAAAGGGTCTTGATATGGTGCGCCGCGATTGGTGTGTCATTTCGAAGGCCGTGGGCAATGAAGTTCTCGACTTTATCTTGTCCGGAAATTCTCGCGATGACGTGGTTGAGAGCATTCACGAGCATCTGGAGCAGGTAGCGGAACGCATGCGCTCAGGCAAAGAGCCTATTGAGCAATATGTCATCACGAAGAGCCTGAACAAGCAGCCTGAGCAGTACCCGGACCGTGCAAAGCAGTACCACGTGCAAGTGGCGCTTGCGCTTCGTGCTTTGGGAAAGCCGGTTGGAGCGGGCACACACATCCCGTATGTACTTTGCAAAGAAGAAGAACCTGGAAGCGGTCGCCGTGCCTACCACCCGGACGAGGTGAAGCGGGCTAGCGGAAAGCTCAACATCGACGTTGAATGGTACCTTGAGTCGCAGATTCACCCTCCAGTTAACCGTTTGTGCGCCCACATCGAAGGAACCTCAAGCCCGCAGCTGGCACATTGCTTAGGTCTCGACACGGCGAAGTTCTCGCACTCTGCCAACCACTTTGGTGAAGAAAACGATGGTGGCGATGCGATCCCCAGCGTTTTGCAGAACGACGCAGACCGATTTAAGGATTGCGTCCCCATCGAGATTACGTGCGATCGTTGCAAGATGGCGAGCGCTTTCCCTGGCGTTTTCGGTACGTCTGAGAAGGACGGCTCGCTAGCAAGTGGACTTCTCTGCCCGGTATGCAAAGCAGACTTTTGGGGCTTCGACCAGGAGGGTATTTATGGCAATGTTGGCGATGAACTCCAGGCGGTGCTTGCTAACCGTCTTCACATTGCGACACGCGAAGCGACTAAGAAGTACTATGAAGCGTGGACGATCTGTTCTGACGTGACGTGCAAGACCCGGACACAAAAACAGTCACTCCGTGGCAATGGAAACATTTGTTCGGCTGCTGGTTGCAGGGCAACCACTACACTCGAGTATCCCGACAGCGCTTTGTACACGCAACTGAAGTACTTCGAATCTCTATTCGATATCCAGCGTGCACAAAAGAAGATTCAGGAACAGAAGGACCGTGCATCGAGTAAAGCTACGACAACGGAGCCTCCACCGCTTTCTGATCTCCACCGCGCTGTGCTGAAAAAGCTGCTTTCCCAAGCTGAAGAGGTACGCTTACTAAGCTTGCTGTTTGGAAGCTGCATGCTGGATGCCTTACGTGTTTGTTTATGTTGCTGTACTGAACAGGCTGTCCACCGTGACGACTACAACTGGGTCAAACCCTTCATTTGGCAGACGCTGTTTACATAAGAGCTGCCATCCACAAGTTAATGTGGAGGCTGCCGCAGTAGTGATGCATAGAAAATGTCCAAATCAACGCATATCAAAACGCTTCACGTTCAGTGTTTGCGAGGGTTTCATCTGGACCGTGCAAGGACATCCACTTCAATACAGGTAAGCGCATGTTAGACGTACGTTACGTCCATTCTCTGGTTTATCAGTTGATGGGGATTGACCACAGGTAGTCAGGTCCTGTCAATGACTCACCCTGCGGGTTGCATTCATTGTTTTACAAAAACGCAGATATCAATGTCCGATTTCACTGACGACGAGGATCGTCAACTCGTTCAGCTCGCGCGTGAGTTCCTGCGCAATGTGAACCAAATTTTGTGGGATCAACTCACACAGCTGATGAGAAGAACCAGGAAGTCGAAGGAAGTGCTTCGACAGCGTCTTAAGACACTCAAACGCACTCACGGTACAGACATCGAGAAATTCCCAAGTTGGTATTTCAAAACAGACCTCACGGCCGAGGCCCACTACCGCCAGCTGCAGTCAGTGCGTCGTACGAGCTTCCGGGTGAAGACCTACGCTCGGGAAGGAGGTAAAGCCTTGCCGAAAAGATCCCGGTACAAACGCCGCGAGCGCGCGACTGAGACCAAGACGAGCACAGCGGGGACACCTACCAAGATGCTGCCAAAGAAGTCGCCAAAACCGACGATGTCACCACCATTCCCGAAATCTTCTTTGGCGTCGAAGAGTGAGCCATCGTCGTCGCTGCTCCTGCTGGCATCTGTAGCCAGCATTTCGGGCCAGGGGGACGAGGTGACGGATTGCCGATGTGCTTGAGTGTAAGCGGCAGCTCGGATGTAGTCGCTGTATTTTCTTATGCATGTGTGAAGTTAAGAAGCGCTGACAGTGCCTTATGAATCCATCAGAGCCGCATGCCAGCGTGCTGTGGTTGTCAATGGAGTTGTCCGTTATGGCGCATAGTTGCCCTGAAATTCCTCTATATTTACGCAAACGAAAACAGCGAGCACACGATCAACCTCAAAGCGTGCGAGTTGGCTAGGTCACTCACGATTGTCACTTGTCATTTTGCATTAGCCTCAGCTCGGAAGCAATGAAGACACCGGTTGCTTGTGGCGAAGAGGAGACCACGGTAGACTCAACATCATGGCCCACGAACCGCCTCAGCTACATCGAGCTAAGTTCGCAGGACAAGACGACTATCGACAAGCTTTTTGACGGACGAAGCGATACGCCGCTGCTGATGAAGTGGGTGATGCTGCACAAGTCGGGATCCAAGTTTCGGCCAAGACTTTTGGTGATTTCTGCTCTCCGGTTGTGGGTCCTGAAGCAGCAAAAGGTCTTTGGCAAGGCGCTTGTGTTGCGACGAGAGTACCAGCTCATGCACGTGCAGCAGTACACGGCAATGCGATCTCAGTTGCCGTCAGCTCCGAGTTCATCGACCTCTTCAACTATATCCATTCGACTCGTGATCTTGCCGAAACAGGCAAACGGATACTGTGAAGAACCTGTGATGCTGCATTTTGACCCAGGCACACACACGGAGAGCTTCGTGCGGCTGCTTCAGCGACTATTGCACGCGCTTCGATTAACATTCCTACACCACCAGGCCCCGCCAGTGAGGCTTCCTTCTGATTGCCACTGGCATGAGTTTTTCCCGGGCGAGAACGATGCCATACATCTACGAAGCGAGAACCAGAACGAAGAGCATCAAATCGCAAACTCGACTGCGTCTACCCAGCGGAATCCATTTTCTTCCGCTATGACAACAGCGTATCGAGCCTTTTGTGACGACCTAGGGGTTCGCTTCCGTGATAGCGTACCCGCCCGCCTAGAGGAATGCGCTATTACCTCTGGATGCGTCGATTTCCAGTACTGCCTTGGTTTTCCACGTGGAGTTAACGGATACGAGCAACAGGAGCATCCGCAAACACCGCTTCAAGCTTTTACGCGTGCTGTTGTTGATGCATGCTTCCCTTCCTCCGCTCAATCTGTGGCAAGTTTCCAGTCGAAAGAAATCCAGGCTTTAGTACGAACACTGGATTGCTCACGATGCTTTTCCGAAATCGTCATTAGCGATCTTGCAATGGGACACGCGAGCTTGGCGATAGTGTTTCAATCTTTGCTATCCCCTCTCTGCTCTATCGAAGGGTTTACGTTGGTCAACGTGCAACTGTCAGTTCGAGCACTGCGTACTCTTCAAGGCGTTACGCAGGAGATTGCGATGCGGCAAAACCATGAAGCGACGAAATTGACGCTCAAGTGTTTGGATTTCTCGTTTAATCGGTTCACCGTTGCTATGGCTACCGAGCTAGCAACTATATTGCATCAACTACCCCATGGGCTGGAACTACTTCAACTTGAGCGATGCGGTTTGTCAATGGTATCCTCCTGTCGGATCGTGGAAGCTCTGTCGACTACTGAAGCATTTGGTGTATCGCTACTGGAGTTGAATATCGCAGGGAACCATCTCGGACTAGAGGGCACTAAATACCTCGCCACTTGGATCACCAGAACACGTGCTCTTAAGCGGATTGATGTTTCGCGTACCCAGCTCGACATTAACATCTTCGCGCAGGCCCTCAAGCTAAATACCATGCTAAACGAATCCTCACTTGTTCATCTCGAGCTGTCGTACAACCAGATGCGCACGCAAGCAAGCTTAGATCTTGGTGTCATCCTTGGCAAATCGAAAAGTCTTACGACGATAATCTTGCGCGGTATGAAACGTTATCGACATTTCCATCGGCTGCTGCCGCCACAACTGCAAAAGGAAGGCACTCTGCTGGCACTCTCCGAAGCTGCTGTGGTGGCCCAAACAGCAGCGGCACGCAGGAATGGACGAACCGTTCACCGTGCCGACGGACTTCGCAAGCACTTCTTGCGCAATATTCTGGCTCCGTTGTTTGCTAACACCGATCGAGACTGGGATTGCACGTGCATGGTGGACTTGAGCGACAACGATTTGAGCGGCCATCGAGCTGAAGTTCTGGCTAAGCTTTTGGATGAATCCCCGTGGGCAACTCGGATGTCGCTACGACTGGATCACTCGCGTCTTCACGACGAATCGGTAAGTTTTTCCGGAATGAGATCGCGAAAACTGAAGTTCTGATTTTTTTTCTCTTGTGAATGATGCAGGCTGTATTGCTTCTTCACTCGATCCGGGGATGCAAGACTTTGGCTTCATTAAGCCTGGAAGGAAATGGCGTCGTCAAGCGCAAAGCACACCGCAAAAACAAACTGCAGAATGAGAAATGCTACAGTGAAGGCGTAGCGCCATCTAACCCAAGTGAGATCGAGCAGGCTGGAGCGAATGCGCTGGCATTAATGCTCGGAGGTGTGCTGGACTGCAACACTTATCAGAGCGCCCCATCTCGATTGGGAGCACGCGAGGCGGCTATTGCTGCTATGCACTCATCAGCGGCGAAACCTTTACGCTTGAAGGAGTTGTCTCTGAAGTGTGAAGGATGTTATGTCTTCGGCACGCATATCATCACTGCTGCAGTTCACGCGTTAGCTAAGCCACATGCACAACTCAAAATGCTTGACGTCACTGGTAATGCGTGTGGAGACGCGTTGGCACAAGCTCTAGGCGAAATGCTGCCTAAAAACAAAAGTTTGCAGGCTCTGTACTGGGACGGGAACTGCATCACTGTCGACGGGTTTTACCAGTTCTACGACGGGCTCTTGCAAAACCACACGCTGATAATGGTGGAAATGCCAATCCAAGACACTCGACGGGTGCGTTCATGTGGCACGCATGGGTCCACATCCTGCGTCGACGGCGGACGATAGTAATTTGTTGTTGTTGTGTCTTTCACAGATCTTAGAAGAGCAGCAGGACCCACCACGTGAAAAGCTCTTCGGCATTCTGGGCAAAATCTTCAAGGTCACGGAAAAGAACCAAGTCCTAGCGAAAGAAACAAAGGAACGAAGAGCCGAAGCATCCAGCGCCCGAAACAACTCGGACCAGAGGAAGGAGAATCACAGCAAAGATCATGCAGGACTACCAGCAGAGCCGATTGAGCTGGAAATCAAACGCGAGCTCGAGTCTGCAGGGTTGGCTCTAGAAAAATGTGCCTCTCCCAAACTTGAAATGCCGACCGATGATGAAGAGGATGGTGAGGAGGAGGGGGATTTGGACCTGTCAAGCGCCAGCTCTGTTCGGAAAAGCCTCTCCAGACAAACCAGTGCGCGCTACCCGACACGGATGCAGTCTTGGAGCAGACAAAGTAACGGCGACGACTTCATCACGCAGCTCAACGAGTTGGACTCGTTCACCTCTTCGTTCTCACGCACCCCGTCACACATGTAAATCCATCCGCCGTATCAAACGTCTAGCACTTCAGTACTAAAGTACAAAACGTAAGAAAATCATCGTTTTACCCATCAGACCCTCCACTTGCGCAGACCTTGCAAGAAGGAGCTCAAGCGCTCTTAACAGCACCTTACACCACAAATCTCTTTTTGGATGATATCATTTTCGGGATCGCTGAGATCAATCGCATCCGCATCCAAATTACTAAATATTACGAGCAGTAAAGCTGTAGCGACGACAAATCATAGAAATCACACCGAGAAGCACATTTGAATGCCACAAAAAAGTGATTTAAGACCTGATGTTTGTCTTGACCCTCGACACTCCAAGGTGTAACGAATGTGAGTTGTCCTTCACGATGTTGTTCTCGACTGATCTGACCATCCGATTCCCCCGCAGCAAGGCGATTCGCAATGACAAGGAATTGTATCAGTGTATTGGTCTTCAGGATCTAAATACTGCATGCCACACTTTTGCGAAAGTTGGGACTGGTTACAATCTGGAAGAGCTGGAACAAATGCCCCATGGAAGTGTACTCCGCAACCATGCTTGTAATTTCCATACATTAACAAGCTGTAAGCGATGTTTGCAGACGTATATGTTTCCTTGCATCCCCTTCGAGACTCCACGAGCGGATGAATGCGGTATCCAATGTAAATTGTTCAGTAGCATTCCTTCACTGAAGTTTCTACCTTTTAAGGCTCAGCAACACACGGGCCTGCGTACAATAACGTAGCCCTACGACCGACGATCGAGAAATTCTACTACGTTGTACTATGTTCGCACAAACATCACCTTCAGGCGATATGTCGTTCTAATTGCACAAATAAAGTCCTGGATGCTGACTAATGACAAGAAACGCTACAGCTGTAGATCTACGAAACGAATCGTAAACGATTGCGACTGAAGCATCTCTGTGCCTCTATTGAGCGTAAATCAACCACTTGCAGGAGGGAAAGTTGTCGTGTACATTGCGTGTTCAGTGGAGACCTCCGCTGGAGCTATTCGCTGGGGTCGACATTTCTCGCGCTCTTCGGACTCCAAATAGGAAGTCTTGGAAAAGCTACCCATCTAGGACCACGTCTCCTACAACGATGCGTATGTGGTCGCTGGGCTGGAGGCCTCACAAACTTGAGCTCTCTCGCGCTACGTTGTCGTATATGGTGCCCCTGACAGCGTGATGATTGACGAGGATTCCTTCCTGCTGTACAATAGGGGACGGCATTCAGCTATGCCGTCTTTGTATGTCGTTGACCGTATGAATGGTCCAGATTGTCCGTGTCTGCGCTGCTGGGAAGCTGGGTCTACGAATTTGAGAGCGCCACTGCATCTTTTAAAAAGTTTGCTCCCTCGGGTGTTTGGGTCTTTTCAGACGTAGCTACTCTTCAAGAGGTCATCAACAGCATGATCCAAATAAATTGACGTTCAAGCATTTGAATTTCTCGTTTACGGTACCTCATAAAAGGAATGCTTAACAAATAAGTTGAAGTAACGCGATTTTTGAGGATTTTGTTTCGTGTGAGGGCAAGTTCTTAACACGAAGAAAGCGGACAGAGAGGGTGGTTTACTAATAAAGAGAAGCTCGTGCACACAAAGGCAGCTCATTCCTGTTTCTCTGGGGTGCCATGAAGAAGGTTTTGACCCACGACGATTCTAATGCTGGCTAGGCGAAGTAACAAGAGGCTGAGTGAGCAAATCTGACTTCAAGCCTATCTTGAGTGTTATCAAGAACGGAGGAGGGGGGATAAAATAGCAGCAAATTGAAATTGCCCATCTGGCACAACTTTTTTTAGGAAGGTCTTACAACCCATTTCACCTGGAGGTAGATTTAATTAAATTTGATCGAGTGGTAGTGGTTTACTGTTGAAGAAGCGGTCTCTATGGTGAACGAGAAACAACACTCACACGTCAGATAAGACGATATAGTACAGTACATGTTTAATCGGCTAGATCAGGACCAACCACCTTTTCAAAGAACTCATTGGATGTCTGGATGACAACGAGGACTACTGTTCGCCTAAATCCTCGAGTAGGGCACGTACTGAGTGAACGGAGCATTTAAAAATAAAAAAATGCTAGTTGAATCATTAACACAAAAAAAAAACATTTTTGTACAACCAGTACGCTTCAAAACTGTAAGATGAGAGCCATTTGGGCCTGAGCCCAAGCATTCCTTTTGTGAGGTACCGTAACCGGTTCACCGTTGCTATGGCTACCCAGCTAGCAACCATATTGCGTTAACTATCTCATGGGCTGAAACCACTTCAGCTGGAGCGATGACACAGTACTTGTCGATGGTGCCTTCCAGTCAGATCGTAGAAGCTTTACCGACTACTCAAGCCAAGGTTTAGCAAAGTCAAAGTATTGCATCCCCGGATCGGATGAAGAAACAATACAGCCTGCATCATTCACAAGAGAAAAAAAACTCAAAACTTCAGTTTTCGCGATCTCATTCCGGAAAAACTTACCGATTCGTCGTGAAGACGCGAGTGATCCAGTCGTAGCGACATCCGAGTTGCCCACGGGGATTCATCCAAAAGCTTAGCCAGAACTTCAGCTCGATGGCCGCTCAAATCGTTGTCGCTCAAGTCCACCATGCACGTGCAATCCCAGTCTCGATCGGTGTTAGCAAACAACGGAGCCAGAATATTGCGCAAGAAGTGCTTGCGAAGTCCGTCGGCACGGTGAACGGTTCGTCCATTCCTGCGTGCCGCTGCTGTTTGGGCCACCACAGCAGCTTCGGAGAGTGCCAGCAGAGTGCCTTCCTTTTGCAGTTGTGGCGGCAGCAGCCGATGGAAATGTCGATAACGTTTCATACCGCGCAAGATTATCGTCGTAAGACTTTTCGATTTGCCAAGGATGACACCAAGATCCAAGCTTGCTTGCGTGCGCATCTGGTTGTACGACAGCTCGAGATGAACAAGTGAGGATTCGTTTAGCATGGTATTTAGCTTGAAAGCTTACGCAAAGATGTCGATGTTTCAGCGAAATGCTGCCTAAGAACAAAAGTTTGCAGGCTCTGTACTGGGACGGGAACTGCATGTCGACGGCTTTCACCAGTTCTACGACGGGCTCTTGAAAAACCACACATCAATAATGTCTACAGACAAGCCAGTGCGCGCTACCCGACACCGATGCAGCCTTGCAGCAGGCAAAGCAGCGGCGAGGACTTCATCACGCAACTCAACGAGTTGGCCTCGCTCTCGTCGTTTCCACGTATCCCGTCACACATGTAAATCAACCCGCAACACTCAGAAACCTAGTACAAAAAGTAAAAACAAGCATATTGTTTGCTCAGCTGACCCCTCTCACTTGCGCGCGTTCGGCTTGAGCCCTTGCAAGAAGGAGCTCAAGCTGCTTTTCACAGCCACCACGGCCGCGTCCGGCTGCCCCTTTTTCTTCTTCTTCCGCTTCGGACCGTCCAGCAGCTTCCGCGGCGGACTCGGCGGCGGCGCAAACACGCTCGTCGGCGCGACCTCCAGCTCAGCAGCAGCGGCCGCACCGTCAACACCGTTCCCAGTAGCTTTCACCTTGTCACCTGCAGCGACCTCGTGATTCTCCGTCTTCAACTTCTTCATCTCCGGAGCTTCATCCACCACCTCCGCCGTCTCTTCTCGCGCCCGCTTCTTCATCTTGGCCTTGTGCACCACCGAGGCGCCCGCCCGGTCGTTCAAGTGCTGGCACCGGCGGCACCTCACTCTCTGCAAAACCATAAAAAATAATAAAACATAAAAAATAATTAAAAAATCTACTACCCCATTCTACCCCCGTACTACCCACCACTATGGTGGCCAGGGCCTCGCGCGCCACGCGCGGCCCGTTGCTCCCGCTCTGCTGCTGCGCGCGCCGCTGCTGCCTGGCCAGGCGCCGGTTGGCCGCCGACCGCCGGCTCTGCGGCAGCACGCGCGCGTCCGCCGACACGCTGGGCACCAGCAGGCCGCCGCAGCGCTCGCAGACGAAGTCCAGCACGGCCGGGGGCAGCTGCGCGCGGCTCGCGCGGGCCTGCTGCAGCATCGACGCGCTGCATAACAATGGCAACATTTAGTTTTTGACAACACGAGCATTTTGTCAAAAATTGGATTTTCGACGCACATCATGTGGTTGGCCAGCGCGGCGTTGGCCGGTAGCAGGCGGTGTGCCGCGCTCCATAGGAAGGCGAAGCGCTTGTCAAGCTGGCGCGCGCCCTCGGCCGCCACGACCTTCATCTCTGGCAGCAGGAGCGCGCCGAGCGAAGCTGCTGGCGGAGAGGCCATGTCGAAAATTGATGTAGTGGTTAAAGGGCGTGTGCGACTCCGATTTATTTAGACCTACCCCTACCAAAGTCGGATTTATCATTTCCGACCACTACGATACCAGTACGCACAACACAAGCACTGTAACAACAAGACGGAGGTGGAATACTCGTTTAATATTGCACCTTCGAGGTGAAGTGTAGGCTTCGTGTAGGTCAGCACCCACACTAGACCCCGCAATTGCTCCAAAACCTAGCAACACATCCTGCGCCGGAGCACCTTCGTACCGTGTACTACAGCAGGCTCATGGCAAAAGAGCTTTTCGAAGCTTCGTGTTGATCCACGCCTGGTAATCATTGCCAATGGTGACAGCTTCGGCTTCGCTTATTTTCATTTTTTCGTGAACGCCGTTGGTAACATCTTTCGACGAAATCTTCGCGGCTTCCCACTGCTTATACTTCGTAGTAAGCTGGTGCTCTGGAATCCCCTTCAAGTTGAACAAGTTCTCGAGCTCCTTCTTCTTGGCCGCCTTCTCCAACTTCTTTGCTCGTGCGATGGCTTTCCGTGCAGCGGACGCCTGAGTGAAAGCCTTGGTTCCCGGAATGTACTTATTCAGCCTTTCCAAAAACGAGAAACTTATCGCTCTCTCCTCGTCTTCTTTGCCTTGAAACTCGGCCGTAGCAACCTCCTTGAGAGACCTGAGGGACGTCTTGCCGTTGAACGCGTTGTTGAGTTCAGGCGAGTGAGCCTCCAACATTGTTGCAGGGTTGGCATTCTTCACGGTCGCGAGCGCGTTGGTAACTCCGAGGAAGAGGACTGCAACAGCAATCAGTAGGATGGTGGTGGAGCGCATGCTTGGTGGTTCGTACGTGCCACTATGCGGGTAATTCCCGCAATGCCAAGAGAGAAAGTTGTGAAGAGGGGTAGACCACGCCCGAACGTTTACACTGTAAACGTGTAAACTTTACAGCAGGGAGCAAAGCGCGCGAATATCCCATCTGGTCACAACGAAGGGTGGCGTATTGTACCGTCAATATGACCCGAATACTCTCTGGATTTTACCCAGAGTCATCTTAATTGCTAACTAGTGAAGTGAGCGCGGAGATCAGAGAAACCGCCATGGCGAGACACCCTGAGTTAGACGGAAACAAAGTGGTTGGCGGTTTGCTCCCCGCCTGTGCAATGACATCGAGTATGAGACAATATTTTGTGGTGAATACATGTTGTACATCTATTGTGGGCCTGTCCCTTGGCGGCGTCATCCTTACGTCACGTACGCAATCAATGATGCCATAGGTACAGTATTATTTCACCGTACTTCGCATGTACAGTAACCCAACGCTTCAAGGGGTAGGTATTTCGCATGTATTTGTATCTCGAGCGTCGTGCTACATTCTGCTGCATTCTGAACGTTGATTGGCTAAGGATGGGGTGTATTTCTCAAGTGGCGGTATTTGTCGAAATACGGTACATTTGTCTCGGCAAATGTACAAGTAAGGCCATGGCCCATGGGATGGATGACCTGAATGTTGTCAATTGTACAGCATCTAGACGTCGAGAATCAATGCACTACAATAAATCAGCTGCTCCCGACTGGTTGACTTGTCTAAGGAGTATCCACGCTTGCCCAGCTAGAGGTGCCCGCCACACGAGTAGCCACTGCGAGACTTCTGCCCTTACATTGACTCACCTGTATTTGTATTTTACTTTTATGTTTATAAGTGTAAAAAACTAGGAATTTGTTGTTGTGAGATTTGGCATCATTACTACAGTACTCATTCTGCTGCTGTATGTATTGTACCTTTCACAAATTCTGCCGTCATAATTCTGGCGTTGTTCTATTCCCTTATCGACCCTAATTATGCCTTGGGTTAGCTAATTCCCATGTTAATTCCGGGTCGTCCCATTGTGGTCGAACTATTATGACAATAGTGATGGTGAGTTGAGGCGGAATAAACTAATCAAGCTCGCGTTAGAGGAAGACAGCGCAATTGGCGGTTTGCTACCCGCCATTGCATGCTTAGATCACCGTATTCCTGTCGATTGGCTTGTAAATACTGATCGCGGGAGTTAGGCGAATCGCTCACAATCTTAGGCAGAATTAGCATTAAAAAGGCGTTGGTCGCCCTTTTATGGATCTAATTCCGCCGGAATCAACACATCACTCGCCAAATAGGTGCAAGGTACATTACTCCAGCATGTAACAAAGAGCACATGCTTGCACAGTTGCTGGCTCTCAAGATTCGGAGGCCCTGAATCCAGAATCGGGGCATGTGCCAAGTCACGACGTGCCAAAGTGCTCAATCCAAGCAACTCCTCTGAGGAGTCCTAGACGTAATCCGAACGAAGTTCGTTGGGATTACCACGAGGAATGAAGGTCCGGCGAAGGTGGGACAGCCTGATTGCCGAGAAAATTACCGCCAATCGGGCACTTTCTCCTTCGTAGGACTTTTGTAGATAGTGCGAAGAATTCAGTTTACATAGGACAAAACCACGCATCGCTGTCCGCAGTCATATATGCGTCAACCCAAAGCAGAAGAGCAACCTCGCCGAACTCCCATGTCATCGGTAAGTATTACACCTTCCCCGACATCCTTTTGCTGACCTATGCATTTGCTGGTGCTCCTGTGTAGGCACCTGGCTTCTGTCCTGACATTTTATGCGTTACAAACCCTAAGATTAAAATCCTACGATGTGTTAAATAGGGGAATTTGCAATTTGGTCAGTTGTTTGAGTGAGAATTTGCAATTCGGTCAGGCGTTTGCTAACTTTAGGCTTGGGGCACTCCTCAAATTAGAATAGCTAACCTGGATCTGGTTCGGTTGGCAGTGATTCGGATAAGGTTCTTGGTAGCTCCATGATTCCTCGCTGTGAACACAGAGATCTAGTCTTCGGTGCATAGAGACTCGTCATACACACCCAGTCTAGCGTGTGGTTTGCGATGGCAACGATCATGCACTTGTTCCTCTGAAGCTCCAGCAAAACGGCAGAAAAGCACAATGCATGTAATCAAAAAGAGTAAGCTGTCGAAGTGGCCCCGCCGCATCAGACGATCGGGAAATCGCACTACCAGTAGGCTTCTGCCATGGGTCTCCATCGCTCGAGCTTGGCATATCTTGAACCAGACAATCAAAAACATCGACTTTAATTTTAAGATGGGTTTGACATGTGAAGAGGAAAGACCCGTGCCCCAGTCGGTAGCGCTGTGAAGTCTTTCGGGCGATTCCTCAGCAGTGAAAACTACAGTAGCGCCACTTGCCAACTCAAGGTAGGATGTATGTTGGTACAGAAAGTTATTTTAATGACTTTCTGTGGAAGTTTATGCGTCGGCGTACATGCCCTCACTCTTGAGCAGGTGACTAATGGCCGTTACCAACTCACTCCGCGCAATGTCAACGCTAGGATCCGCGATTTTCTCCATCAGCAGTCGGTCCAAGTGCTGCCGAATCGATTTAACGAGAACACCGATGCGAGCCACGGCGCTGAAGCGGATAAAGCCGTCCAACGTCAGTAGATTTTTTTCGTGGATGACTTCGAGGCGGCCTCCGAACAACAATAGCGCGTATGGGTTCACCATTGTACTCTCTCGCACGAATATCTTGGAGGTCTGCACCAGCTCCGTGTACAGCAGCCACGGTGAATCGTAATTTGTCTGGGAAAAGTTGCACGATGACGGATGCAGGAACACACGCTCGCGCTGGCCTGCCTCCGTTGCAGAACGGACGAAGTAACGGATTTGCTTGGCGTTGTGGTCTTCCTCGACCACACCATGAGCGGCCTGGAAGTACTTCTGCTCAGGGTACACCACCTGCGCCACGTTTGCGTACAGACCAGCACAAAGTGCAGCCTTGATGATACGCGGGGCGTCCGAGTTCTCGTTGAGGTTATCAGCACGCGATGACTCGTAGAAACCAATATTATCCAGTTGCTGCAAGTACTGCTGCTTTAGGTCCAGGATCGATTCCATCGTATCGTATGAAAGACCAATATCGCGGCAGAATCCACGCTTCATCTTCTGGCCACGGAGTGGCGCATATCGTTCAACCAGTTTCCACAACATCAAGTGGTCGCTCTTCCAACTACCACCCAGCTCTTTCTTCAACGCATCCTGTCTAGCGCGCATTTCCGGGTCTGACATGCTCATTAGGAACGGACTGCGGCTCGAAATGCAGGCCGCAATGATGGCTACCGGCTCAATGCAGCGTAAAATCGACCCGTAGACCAGGAATTTGCCAATACGAGCGTCGAGCGGCAGCATGGCCAAGTGGTTGCCTAGTGGTGTCAGCACCACTTCTTCATCGTTAAGGTCAGTGTTTCCACCACGAAGCTTATGCTTAGGCGATTCGCCAACTGAACGGAATGCTGCAATATCTACCAGCTCTTGAATGGCTGCGTCGATAGCCTCTTCATTTGGCGGCTCGATTGCTTTCGAGAGGAAGCCCTTGATCGAGCCAAGCTCCAACTTCTTGATCTGCAAGCAGAGTTGCTCCAGAGAGACACGATGGATCTCTGCGGACAACTGCGCATCCATAGCAGCGAATCGCTTGCGTGAGAATAAACGGTAGCATGTACCAGCCTGGACACGTCCAGCACGACCTTTCCGCTGGTCTGAAGCAGCACGAGACGACCAGCAGTCCAGCAGCTGTGAGCGCCTAGCGCGGTTGTCGTAGACCATCTCCTTCACCTTTCCAGAGTCGATCACGGCGGTAATATCGTTAATTGTAATAGATGTTTCGGCAATGTTGGTACTGACGATGACCTTGGTTTTTCCTGTCGGGGCGGACTTGAACACCATCGCTTGGTCAGTGCCCGAAAGCGAACCGTGAAGTGGCAGGGCCCATATCTTTGAAGACAACCCGCCATTCCCATGCGTCAGCATCTCTACCAAACGCTTGATTTCTGCAGTACCAGGCAAGAATACAAGAATTGCCCCGTGCGCTTCGCCAGAATCTTGCGGGATATCCAGCACAAGATAACGCACCAAATGCACAATGAGATCGTAATCGATCTTTGAATCGTCTATCCGCGCTGCAATCTCCTCTGAAGTCATCTCCGACAAAATTTTCTGCCTTTCTTTCTTCTCTTCATCGTTGCGCCCCTTCTTTTTCTGCTTGTCGTCCTTCAGCAAGTACTTCGGCACTTCATAATTAGTCTGGTCAAGCACTTCCTCAAGGAAATTGCACTCGACCGGGTAAGTGAAACCCGGAATATCCAAGACGGGGCATGGGGTGCGCGTGATCGACGAAAAGTATTTCACAAACAGCTCCGAGTTCATTGTAGCACTCATCAGAATTACTCGCAGATCCAAACGCTGGGGTAGCAAGTCCCGAAGAATCGAAAGTAAAAAGTCCGTATCCACATTTCGCTCGTGGACCTCATCGACGATCACGTGCGAAACACCCGATAGTTGTCGATCATTTAGCAGACGGCGCAGCAAGATACCAGTCGTGCAGAAAAGTAGTCGCGTACTGGCAGACTTTTTTGCGTCCATACGAATCTGGTAACCAACAACGTCTGCAATGTCTTCACACCGTTCCTGTGCAACACGAGTGGCTACACCAATAGCGGCGATTCGGCGCGGCTGCGTGCAAATGATGTTGCACTCTCCACCGGCGCCTCGGTTGATGTACTCGTCCAGAATGAATTGCGGGATCTGCGTAGTCTTACCACAACCCGTAGCACCACAAATGAGAACCACTTGGTTATTCTTGACACACTGAATCACTTGAGCCTCTTCCTTGCCCGCAGGGAGCTTTGCGCGGACAGCAAGCATCTGTTGAAAGCTGTGTTGGCCATCCTTCGCCTTCCTTAGCTGTAGCAACTTATCACTCATGCGACGAACAGCCTCTGTATCCACATGCTTTGGCTGGTGGTTCGTATTCTTGTTGCCACCACGGCCACCCTTCTTTTTGTGTGTCTTGGCGTTGTCGCTCGAATTTGTAGACGAAATAGCGGGAGATAGCGACGGGTTCGACGTGGCCGCTTTCACCACTGTAGGCTTCCCTAAAAATTGGATTCTTACAGGGGTCCTTGACAACCGCTTCTTGTCCTGCAAATACATGTCGATTGCAACGTAGATGTCGTATAACATCGGTTCGCCCATCGCATGCACGCAGCTTTTTAGAGCCTCTCCACATGCTGCCAGCAAGTGAGGTTGATGCTTAGGCTCAGTAGACGTCAAAGCCAAAAGGGGCAGCTCGAACGGATACCTGGACGCACCAGGTAGAAAAACGTGCAGCCGAAGGGCGTCGGACACCTCGAAATAAAGCAGCTGAGCATTAGAGTCACCATTCAGCGCTGTAACCTTGAATTTTTCATCGTAGATAGCCTCCAGCGCGAAAATCTCATCTTGCCTCTGGTTCAGCAGCTCTTCCTCATCATCAGGTGACTCAACAGCTCCATCAGTCTCCTCAACGCTAAAATGCTTCTTAACAAGCGGGAAGAGATTCTGCAGCAGCGCAAAGAGGGTCGCCATGGACGGCGCCTTGAGCTCATCATCAGATAAGGTCGGGTTCTCCCGAACAAACTCGTTGGCCACATAAACCGCATCACGACGGTCGTAACCAAACTTCATCAGTCGTTGGACCAGCACGGTGGTGCGGGTTGGCGCAGCTGCTGCGGACGACGAGCTGCTCAGCACTACATCAAGCTGCGTTCCCTCCGGGTTAAACTTCTTGGGCAAATCTCCCTCGGGGACATTCAAACAGAGCCAGTCGAAGATAGCAGTCATGCGCGCGTCGTCCGCATCCTCGTCCACTGCGCTTACATCCCGCGGACAGCTCTGCAGCGCTCCCTTGATCTGTGCCGGCGTGAACCCAATCGTCTTGAGTCTCTGCGTCGCCTGCTTCTGGAACTCGTCCTCCTCCAGCTGCCTGTCCGCGTCGTCACTCACTTGCTGCACTTCTCGCCCTTTGAGGCTCTTCTTCTGCATCTCGCCCAGCTTCCTCAGAATACCCTCGATCAGCTCTCGACACGGCGCGCTCATCATGATCTGCTTGGGCAGGTTGGCTCTCTCCCTGTTCTCCCGGGCGCGCAGCTTCTTGTTCCGCTCCTGCGTGCGCGCCAATTTCGCCGCCTCGAACTCCTTGTGGGACGCGAACTTCCTGTCCATAGTGAGCGTCATCGGCATCTCTTTCTTCTTCTCCGGCTGCTGCTGCTTATCCTCGTCGTCCGCGGCCCAGAAGTCCAGGCCGCTTTCCTCTGTTTTAGCCTCCTGCTTCCCCTCACTTTTAGCCTCCTTCTCCTCACTTTTAGCCTTATTTTTGGTCTTCCTAGATTTAGAACTGCCAACCGTTCCAGATCCTAAACTGCTCCCAGACTCGGTCGACAGCGCCAGCCACAGCTCCCGGTACGGGTCCGGCAGCTTCCGCTCGTGCGGGCGCAGCGGCTCCACGTGCTTGAGCGCCAGCAGCGCGGCACAGTGCCTGGCCTCGTCCTGCGAGTCGAACTCCTGCGCGGGGCAGAAGCTCAGGTCCTTGCTGTTGTCCTTGGCGTCGGGCAGCACGCAGCGCGCGCGGAACTTGGTCTCGTCGCGGCTCTTGGCCTTGGTGTAGTAGGCGCCGCGCCGCTTCTTGGCCTGGCAGAACTCGTGCAGCAGCTGCTGCGGCGTGCGCTGCCACTCCTTGCACAGCACGCCCTGGCGCAGCGTCTCCCCCTTGGACACGCTCACGGTGCCGGCACCGCGCTGCCGGTGCCCGGGCTGCCGCTGACGACCCATAGCTGCTGCGGGTGGTGGGGACTTGGCGAGTGAGGGGCGAGAATGATGGTCGTCACTGGAGCGAGGGAACGCGGAGAGTGACAGGATCGACCACTTACAAAATTAATAACCGGTATATTTAATGGAAGTACCGGTAATTGCGGGACGGACCTTTTTTTGGAGCATATATCAATTTTGACATCCATCGAACAAGTTTGACATCTGTTGGACTCGAGGGATGTCAAAATTGATATAGGCAAAAAAAAGGTTCGTCTGTAAGTACCTGTACTCGCCAAGAAACTGGCGCAGGCGGCGCGAGCCAAGAAGGTAGACATAAATTTTTGAGGGTCTGGTGCTGTGGCTACGAACTTCTTCATAAATTCAATCTATGCGCGATTGTACCAGTCTAAATGTTTGGATTGGAAATCACCCCACTCATCGTGCAGGTTTTTGAGGGTGTCAAGCACACGACGAAAAGAAACCTCTATGGAAAATAGGGATTAGACCTTAGGTTGCTATCAGGCGGCACGCGCTGTCTCTTTCAAAAGCGCGATGGGTAGCACGTTCACCCTGTTAAAAAACGTTCTCATTTTCCTTTCGACGCTGTCATTTCTTCGTACAACCACGTTGTTCTACCGATTAGAATTTGACGCCGGAATTCCGACTACTTCGACACTTTCTTTTGTTTTTGCCGGCACTTACCAGGCGAGAGAACCCCCCTCAAGTGAATGGTTTCTGTAGAGTCGATCCCCGAAAGAAACGAAAGAAATCGGTCATGAACCGTCCGCCGTTTCGCCATTGGATCACCGCCCATTGCATCGCGCATTATGTGGTGCTGCTCGCAACAACACGCTCTTCAGATGGACCTCGTCCAAATGCGAAGCTCCCCTAAGTTCTCTGACAGCGTAGGTTTCATAGATGAGCTGGCTGTTGCTAGTATATCATGTGTGATCCCTGGGCCAACAGGACTATTTCCATAATACGCATTCAATATCAACGCACAGTTTCCAAGACTGTTGCGTTGCCTTTCAATGGGTGGCATTTTTAGTAAACTTTGAGCCAGCGTGGCATTTTAGTAAATGGATTGCAGATGAAGAAGTCGGCAGGTAGGCGAAGCCTCTGCGTGTCATAAACTTCACAGCAGTTTGTGGTGATTCAGATCTTTTTTGCTAGAAATGTTTGAGAACAAAGTTATAGCGACCTGGAACGTGTTCTTTATCGCAAATTGCATCCTCTGTAGAAGACCTTTCAACGTCATGAAAATCAAAGCACAACTGCGTTCGCCATGCCACCTTGCTCTGCGTTTGCTCTCCGCCATATAACAATCTTTTTCGCCGTATTCAGAAGGAGTCAATGTTGATGCCTCCCAGTCGTCCCGCAGCATATCCGCCAGCGCGGTTCTGGGCGTTGGCCAGGTCGAACTCTCCGCTCACGCCCACGGCCTCGCTCTCGACACGGTCGTCTTCAGCCAGCTCCTGGCGCAACCATTTCTCCACGGCCTTGTACATCGGCACCTTGTGTCCTTCTGTGCACTGCTCGATGGGGCCGT
The DNA here is from genome assembly GCF_018691715.1 of Phytophthora cinnamomi. Lineage (NCBI taxonomy): Eukaryota > Oomycota > Peronosporomycetes > Peronosporales > Peronosporaceae > Phytophthora > Phytophthora cinnamomi. The sequence goes on along the minus strand of NW_027150948.1, from coordinate 204,022 downwards.
AGAAGCCCACGCTGCCACGACGAACGTACAGCACATGGGACGCCCAGACATCCGTGCCGTCGAAGATGTGCGTGGCCAGCAGGACCGTGGCCTGCCTGGTCTCCGTCTCCTCCTTCAGGAAGGCCAGCACGTTCTCGCGCGAGATGATGTCGAGCATGCCCAGCACCTCGTCCAGCACGATGAGCTGCGACGGTCTCAGCAGCGCCAGGAAGAGCTGCACGCGACGCCGCTGGCCGTCCGACAGGCGGTGCAGCCGCCACTTGGGGTCGATCCGCAGCACCTTCAACAGCGTTTCTCGTCTCTCGGGGTGGTCGCTTTGCAGCTTCACCATCATCTCATCCACGGCCATGTCGGCCGAGTACGCCATGGCGTGCGTCGCGAAGGCCACGGCTCGCTGACCCCAGTCGGCACTCACGAACGTCCGCAGAGCGTTCAGCGTCGTGTCACGGAAGCTGTCGCGGCCGAAGACCAACGCCGTGTCGTCCGCCGTCAGGTGTTTGCCGGCCAGGATGCTCAGCAGCGTGCTCTTGCCGGCGCCGTTGCCGCCCACGACCAGCACCCGCTGGCCAGGCTGCAGCGTCAGGTTCACGTCACGCAGGACACGATCGTCGTCCCCCACGGGGGCGCCCGTGAGGGGGTCATGCTGCAGTCGGTTGACCAGCTGGCCGCCGACCGTCACCTTGGCGAAGGCGAAGTTGAGGCCGCGCAGCTCCACGGGCGGAGGCGTCGGATTCGTGGCCATGCTGATGGGATTTGGCGTCGTGCTAAGTTCGACGCGAGCGGAGACGAAAGGCAGGAACCGCGTTTACGTGTCCAATGTAGACGTCAACGCGGTTCCTGTCTCACAAGTCATGTAATGTGTGCTTTGGCGGTGAGGTTGCGCACATCCGGGGCAAAGTACGTATCGATGTGTAGACGCTCGCATCGGGGCCTACGACTCAAATTTTCGCTGTATTATTGAGCTGGTAGCTCTCACTAACGTTAGCGCTTCCGTCAAAATCTTCATTTATTCTGGGGTGTTAAACTAAAATAGATCGTCACCGCCTAAAACGGGGGTGAAACATCTGATTCGTGTCGATAGCACTGATCCAAGAGGAAGAAGATGATGATCGCTTACCGATTATTGGTCTTCTCAACTTGCTAGGTAGTAGCGCTATCTTTTCTTGTCGTGTATTATTCGATCAGTGTCTTGAATACGATGCCTGTCCGACGGGTGAGGTGTAACTTAACATAACGTACCCGGAATATATCGTGGTTTCTTCGTTGGAACTCTCAGAAGAAACTGGATGTTGCCGAATTTTTGAGAATGCTTGTGAAGTTCTTTTGTTTCGACTTGTCGGTGAGTCTAACCGACGGTAGTGAGCTCCGAATGTGGTGTAGATCGCGGCAAGGGTGATCCAAGAAGAAGCAGAACAAGCCCTGCTTCGCCCGGAACAGCTCCGAATTTTTATTTGAGGACCGCACAGCATGCAGGACTATAGCAATAGGTAGAATATTGCTGTAGTACTGCTCTCATTTTTTCTTTAATAACAGGAAATAGGGAGTTTAGTTGTTGCTTCCACTGCCTAACTGTCCTAATCGGATCTAGTACAGTAGTAGGAGCTAAAGCAGAACTGCATTGCAATACTAAATGGGAAGTTCGCCTTCACTTTTTACCAGTCACACTCCAAGAGAACACTGCTTTGAAACTGACACTGTATTATTACTAGATAAGACTGGACTGAATTCGCCCTCGCAACCGCTAAATGTCAACTCCTGGAATTTAGTCCATTTTTGGTTCACTCTTTTTCCAAATTAAAAGTGGTCTTGACCAAATTCAAAAACACATTTCCACGGGCAATGGACGACGACGGCGTCGAGATGGAGTTCGTCTCGGTGCTGGGCGTGCTCGTGCCGATGGAAGTGACCAAGGGCGTGTCCGACAAGGCCAAAAGGCTCGCTGCTGGGGGCGTCTCGAGCGAAGACGAGGCCCAAGAAAGAGCCGAAGACCCATTTCCAGACTCAAATCTGGACCAAGACCCCACCATCCCGGAGCATACTGAAACCAAGTGCGATGCTTCCGGGTGCACCAATTCTGCCGAGACTCAAGGCAGCAAACACTCGGAGACCACATCGCCCAAAACTGCTGACGTTCATGGCCATTGCGTCGGCCATAACGATCCTGTCGCTCCAGCTGGAGCTCAAAAGTCAGGTGTGTTTGGTGAGAAGAAAGCTGAGACCGAGAAATCCGAGAAGGCTGCTTGCACCCCCACAACCGAGCGATCTCCCGTGGAGAACGGTATGAAGTCGGTGAAGGAGAAACAGGAGGTCAAGGTGAAGAAGCAGAAGCAGAAGCGGGGAAGTAAAAAGCGGCGGGGAGAAGAGGCGAAGGATGATCGGAGGCTGAGTGTCGAGGCTAGTGGCACCAGCACTAAGAAGCACAAGAGGCAGTCGACAAAGCCAAAAGCCAATGCCGACGCAAAGACAAACCTCGATTCCTCCCCAGCGAAGTTCCAGCAGAACGACAAGTCCCACAACAACAAAACAGTTGCTGGTACACCACCGACAAGCAAACACATGTCAACCTCAGAGGATAAAATGCATGACGAAACTACCAAGCCTGTCAAATTGGAACCGACAGTACCCGCAAGTGCACCTGGTGCTGATAGTCAACGTTCGCCAACGGCCATCTTGAAACCCAAACGGCGAGTCAAGAGACCCAGAGTCACTGAGGACGAAGCACGTACGAAGTTGGGCCCACTGAGACAGCGTAAACCAGAACCGGCAGCGAGTGGAGGAAAGGTTCGTAACGCGCGGAAGTTGGAGAGTGACAATGAAGCACATGGAAAGAAAGGTCCCAGGTCTAGCTCGAAGTCAACCAAGCTGCAAACCTCTGCACCCCCTGGCAATACCACCTCACTCGCGACTGAAGAAACTATAGAGGCGACCACATCAAGTGATCAAGGTCGTTGTGCGTACCCTGGATGTACACAACCTGCTCGGTATAAATCCAGGTGCTCGGAGCACAACGGACGCCCTCGCTGCTCGCTTCCGGGCTGCGCCAAGTTTGCTCACTCAGGCGGCAAGTGCATTGCTCACGGTGGGGGAGCACGATGCACGGAGGATGGGTGCAAGAGTCGTGCTCGATCGATGGGCAAGTGCTATGCCCATGGTGGTGGCATTGTGTGCTCCCACCCAGAGTGTACGACTCGGGCGAAGACCAAGGGTAAATGCGTTGCTCATGGAGGGGGTACCCTTTGCACCGAAACGGGATGCGATAAGCTGGTTATTTCGGACGGGAAATGCATTGCGCATGGTGGGTGGATTAAGTGCTCACACCCAGGATGTTCCAACCGTGTGCATCTACGGCGCAAATGCATCGATCATGTCAAAAAAGACGCCGCGACAGGGGCTAACGATACCGGCAAGAGGCCTGAAAAGTCGTCCACACAATCTGCTGAAGTGGCTGTAAATATCACTGGCGACAAGTCCTATCAGCACTCCAGAAGCAATCCGGGAGGTCATGCGGAGGCTAAAGCAAAAAGTGCGCATTCCGAATCTAACGGAATGGGAAATAGTTCTGGGTTTGCTCCCAAGCGTGTCCGAAACAACACTTCAGATTTTACCGAAGTGGAAAGTGTGAATGAAAGAAAAATGATGGCTAAGCGTCGGCGGAATTTTTCGGTGGCTGAACCTGCTCCTGTTGAACAAGAGGCGATGAGCCTGCGAAGCGGACAGCAAATTGCTCGAATCGTAGACAGCCGATACGATCTTCAGTCGGAAGAGGAAGCAATGCAGATGGCCTTGAAGTTGTCTGAAATCGAGTATTAGGAACAAAATAGTGTTGCGTCTACCTGTGTTCGTTCGTTTATTTTGCCTCTGCGTAACACTATCCACATACTAGTACATAAGTACAGTGTAAGTCCGTAAACTTGTCGCGAATTAGAGGTCTTGAATTACCGTTAGTTCGAAAACGGCGTATGACGCAGTCACCATTACAGGAACTCAAGATCAGATACGTGATGGTCGACAATGCCAAAGCGTACTCCGTGCGCATCGACGGCTCCAGCGATGAGAAGGAGGTCGCACGCGCGATCCAGGAGCGAAGCCCAGATAACACGATTCGGATCACTTTAAAGCTTTCTAATCGTCGAGTCCACGCTTATCGCTCTAACTTCTACTGACATGTTAGCTCAAAATACTAGACACTAACTAACCGTTAGTTAACATGTATAGTAACTAACATGTTAGTGTTAGGGAGTACACTACCAGCGAACTTGGACGACAAAGGTACCACAATAGAAGCTATTTTTTTCCAGTGTGGTTTTTGAGTTCTACTCCGAGCATCGGCCTTAGCATAACTAACGGAAGTGTCATCCGCGAGCTGGAAGAGAGACAATGAGTCCCAGTCAACCCCCCCCCCCAAGATATTTTTCCTCCATGCAGCCTCCGACGGAATGACAACGCCGTATGAGATGTCGCTTTCCCCATTCAGCTCCGCATACATGGTTAGCAAAGGAGCGATGCGTGTGTTCAATTGTCGATTAGATAGCTTAATGTGCAGCCCAAGCTCAGTTAACTTGTCAATGTCGCGCCTGTAGTGGCCAAAGTATGCTCCCTTGGATCGCATATATTGGAGTGTCCTACCCAATCGTTTTCCGCACGTTTTCTTAGCAAGGGGCTTCAGACGGAACAACAAAGTGCTCTGGGACGTTGCCGTTCTAACAAATGTCGACACACGCTCTAAAAGCTGGTATAATGGCTTCCTCCTACACTGCCGTGTCGCGATCACACGCAAAACCGATCGCACGAAGTGCGTTCCTGTCTCGTGTTGTTTGCTCGAAGTAGCTCTCCCCGATTCGGCATTTGCTTGCAATCACTCCGAGAGGCATTTGCCATACCTTCTCTGGCCACGGAGGACATGACGGATCTACAAACTCGGTCGGGATGACGCAGTCACCGAATTCCTGCCGATTCACTTGCAGCGATGGCAAAACCTTCTCCGACCAATTTCGATCGACGATTGTCATGCCATCACAGAAATTCATCTCGTCAAGTTATTCCTTTGATATGGTCACTTGGGCGCTGTAAGCGTCGTTCGATCGAATGAAGACAACCGCGTTCCCCAGTCGAGGTCTTGTACGTCCGCAGAGCTGTCAGGATCTTCTTCCACGCAGTTCCCCCCTGGTAGTCTAACGACCCAGAATCCTTTTTGACATTTTTGACAACATCCAGACGTTCATCCTGTGGAGACCTTGTCCCGGCTTCTGACAGCGAGCTGAGGGGGCTTTGGGCCAGAAGAAGGTGCGGCCTTCCCGTCGTACAGGAACTGGTGGGTGCAGCCTAAAGCGGCTGCGGGAGACGTCAGGAAAGACACCGCAGCATTTTGACTTGAGTTTTAGACACTCCAGATCCGTTTAGCCAATCACAGATTTCTGGAATTCGCACCTAATTCGGTGGTAATTTGGAAGCTGCAGTTCCGCTCAATGTTTGCCCATAGTTTGTATTTGGCGACTGGGTAGCGACTACAGCAAGCAGTAAGGACCTGAAAAAGCGGCTTACCCTTACACCAGGAAGGAATGATTCTAGAATCCACTTCCTCCGGGATTTCGCCTGCCCAATCAAACATAACTTGGCTATCATTGAGAGTTCATAATAAGGATACTACAGTTTTGTAACGGGGTTACATGGAATAGTGACCCTGGCACTATTCAGGGATGGCTACAAAAGGTCACTCCCCTGAGTAGTGACACAATAGGCTTGAGAGCCAACCGATATATTTTATATAGGATAAACTATAGGGAACTCGGATTTGTATGCAGGCCAAATCTGTACTAACTTATAAATACATTCAGTCTTAGATCTACCATACTTCTGGTCAATCAGTCCCCTTAGGCCAGCGACACGTGAACTGCCGTTCACTGAGAGTTTGTATACTCTCGTTAGCACACTTCCTGTGTGCAAGGTGCTCGTGTGGCCCCGTCACACTTGGTAGCACTGTAGTCAATCCTACACCTACGCGGGTAGATTGGACTACCTGAATCCTCTGTGGTCTCAACGAGTGAGCCAAGATGGATAGAAGTGAGTTTCCTCACTTGAACGACTCGCAGTTCGAGTCAGTTCGGAAAATGGCAGGCATCTTTGGAATAGATGCTCTGCGTAGCTTAGCGGCAGCGACGCCAGCTGAGCAGGTCGAGCGCATCAGCGCGTTCGACACCTACGAGCAAGGGCTCATTGCCCATGTTCAGGGGCTGCAGGCTCCGGCAGCCGCGCCGAAGCCGCTGAGGCTGAAGGTTAACTCTTTTGAATGGAAGGAGAATGAGAACCTTCACTTCTGGGTCCGAGAGGTCGAGCTCGCGATGGACGCGGCTCTCGTCTCGGACGAGCGACTCCGTGTCGCTTTTGCGCTTTCCAGCCTTAGTGGTCGCGCTAAGAATTGGGCGTATACGCGCGAGACGACCACACCAGGATGCTTTGCATCATGGTCCCAGCTCTGTGAGCAGCTGCGGGCCACGTTCCTTCGGGCGAACTATGAGTATCGCCAGCGCTCGCGCTTCCTCGCCTGCAAACAAGGAAGGCGCGAGCTGCACGAGTACATACAGGAAATTACAGTACTCACAGCCTCGCTGGCGGGAACGCCCCTGCCCGAACACATCAAGGTGACCGTGTTCACGGACGGTCTGCGTGTTAGCCCAGCCCGCACGCAGCTGTTCCGGGTGCAAGCAAGCACTATGGAGGAGTCGATACAGATTGCCCTCCAGGAGGTGTATAGCCACAAAGAGGCTCGTACCTCTGTCGTGGTATGGCAAAGCAACCCTGTACCGGATGGTGCGCCGAATGGTGGTTCCGGCAATGGAACCTCCAATGGGCCAGTTCCCATGGATTTGGGAATGGCCGAGCAGCACGACATTCGCTGCTTCGGCTATAGCAAGCTAGGGCACATGAAACGTGCCTGTCCTGCGGGAGGGCAAAAGAAAAGTTACTCTTCGAAGCCCTTTGGGTCTAAGAGTGGCTGACAGAAGCCGCGACCCAGGGACCAGGGGAACGCAGGGCACCAGTAGGGGCGGGGCGCCCTACTGGGGAGTTCCTAAGTTTTCATGAGGGGCGTGCGGGTGGCGGGCGCCATGGGGACTTAGCCCCTGAGAGTCTATGCACTCTCGAAGCGGAGAAGGGCAGCGGTGGGCTGCTCGTGGTACACGCGAGTGTACCGAGATACGATCATCCCTTGAGAATCTTGATCGATTCTGGGGCGTCAAAGAATTTTGCGCGCCGTCAGACAGTCGCGCGCAACCGCGACTGGTATGCCGATGCTCTACGTGGCAGCAAAGGCAACGGACTGGTCTCCTTAAGGCTAGCTGACGGTACGGTGGTAGAAGTACCTCGGGTCCACATCGACCTGGCTGTCAAGTTCGAAGACTTTGACAGCAAGGAGCCGTTCTTGGTCCTAGACATGGACAAGTACGACTTGATCCTTGGCATGCCGTGTTTAGAGAAACACGAGCCTTGGATTGATTGGCGCGGCAAGGCCATTGAGGCAAGCCGTCCCCTGCGCTCTGACAGAGCTTTGGTGAGTCATGTTCCCACCTCTGGCAGAAGCTGGGGCGCCCGTGAGGGCCGCCAGGGCGCAGTAGCGTCCAAAATGTTAATTGGGGTCGTCGAGACTGACGGCGACCCTGAAGGTAACCGGGCCGACCAGGTTCCGGGTGTGGGGGTGCCAGACGACACCTACCAGGTGGGTAGCTTAGGTCCACATGCGGGTAACAGAGTTCTGCGGGCAGCAATAGCTGCAAGAGAAGGCGCTGTCGGCGCTGGTGTGGGTAACTCATTTCCACGTCCGGTCACGCAGACCTTAACTGATGAGGAAGCCACCACAGGCGCTTCCTGTGTGGGTAACGTAGTTCCACACGAGGTCGCTCAGACCACAACTGATGCGGGAGTCGCTGGGAGCGCTCCTGGAGTGGGTAACCAAGTTCCACACGGCGGGGTGGGTAACACAGTTCCACACGTCAAGGCGGGTAACATAGTTCCGCACGAGATCAAGACGATCCGTGGTGCCGTCAAGTCGGCACCACCAGACGTAGACACCAGAGTGTCACGTCGTAAGCCGGGCCTAGTCGCCCGTTCGGCGACGTCCGTCACCAACGAGTTGGAGCCATCCGTCTGGGCTCCAGCCGCCGAAGAATGCTATCACATCTTCGACGGCGTGACAGGTTGCCAGGTCAAGGCAGGTGCCTGTCAGCTTATGGCCCTGCCCGAGGTTGCAGAGTTACCTCGAAGAGCTCGCAATGGAGGACTTCTTGGCCGAGTTGAAGGCCGGGGAGATCTCAGAGTTGGTCCTCCTAAGGCCTGAGCCAACGTCAGTGGAGTTAAACTCCTCCTCTGTCATGGACAAGGACGTCCTGGAGGAGTTCCAGAGACAGCGCGTGTCGCGCATGGGTTCTGAGATTCTCAAGAACCCACGGGATCCGGTGTATCCCTTAGTGAAGGAGTTTGAGGACGTAGTGTCGAAGGACCCTCCGTCCCAACTCCCACCAGACAGGGGAATCAGGCACGAGATTGACCTCGTGCCGGGCACAAAGTACTGTGTCACGAGGCAATGGCCTCTTCCCCGGGAGCAATGCAAAGTCATTGATGACTTCTTTGCTGCCAAGTCGAAGGCAGACATGGTGCGGGAGTCGAAGTCTCCGCACTCGACGCCCACCTTCTGTGTTCGTAAACCGAACGGAAAGTCATGCTTATAACAAGCTGAACAGCGCGACGGTGCCAGCGCGGACACCGATCCCGCGGAAGGATGTGTTGCTCAACAACATGACCGGGTGCACATTGTACAGTGCACTGGATCTGGTGGATGGGTACTACCAGATCCTGATGCGCGAGAGCGACATTCCGCTCACGGCTGTGAGCACGCCGAGCGGTATGCTCTGGGAATGGCTGGTAATACCACAGGGGCTCTCTAATGCCCCAGCAACGTTCAATCGCTTGGTCACACAACTGTTCCGACCTTTGCGTGCGTTCGCACAGACGTACTTTGACGACATATTCGTCCACAGCCGTGCCGAGGCAGGCCAGACGGCCATGGAGGTGCATCTCCAGCAACTCCGATGTGTGTTTGAAGTCATGAGGGTGAACAAGCTGTTCGCCAACATCGACAAGTGCGTGTTTGCAGCTGAGGAGATTAAGGTCCTTGGCTGCTTCGTTAGCAGCGCTGGGGTCCGTGCGGACCTGGAGAAGGTGAAAGCCATTGCGGCTTGGCCGACACCCCGGTCACAGAAAGACCTACGCCAGTGGTTGGGCCTCGCCAACTACCTGCACAAGTACAGTGCTGGCTATGCCGGTCTGGCACGGCCGCTGTCGGATCTCCTGAAGAAGGATGCCGACTGGAGTTGGGAGCGTCGTCACCAGGATGCCTTTGACGACATCAAAGCGAGCTTACAGAGCGCCCCAGTCCTGGCCCTGCCGGACAAGACGAAGCCTTTCAGCGTCGTCTGGGACGCATCAGACTTCGCCATTGGCTGCGCGCTCCTACAGGCCGACGATAATAGCCACGAACGGGTCATCTCGTTCCATACAAGGCAGCTTAGAGCTGCCGAACGGAACTACCCCGTTCACGACAAGGAGCTACTCGCAATGAAGTACGCCCTTGTCAAGTTTCGGGTGCACCTACTGGGCTCTACGCCCTTTGTTGTCTATACAGACCACGCGTCCTTGCGGACAGCCGTCAACACGCCGCACCTATCCCAGCGGATGGCGCGCTGGCTGTCCTTCTTCGCGGAATACAACTTCCGCGTCGAGTACAAGCCGGGCAAGCTGAATGTGCTTGCCGATGCGCTGTCGCGCAGACCCGACTACGAGCTCGCTCACATTAGTCGGTCCACGACGGATCTTTACGATCGCATCCGGTTGGCGTATCGTGATGATGCCAACCTTGGGTCCCTTGCGCGGTTCTTAGCCGCTGGCACGGACGCCAAGGCTGAGTGGCTTACGCCTCGCCAACGTGCGCGGCTTCACCGCTATGAGTGGGCTGATGGCCTGCTCCACCATAGGGAGGAGCCCAAGGATCCTCCCCGTATTGTCGCGCCGAACGACGAGGACATCAAGTACGACATCCTGATGGAGGCGCACGACGCGCCGTCCAGTGGCCATCTCGGCCGTGAGAAGACGTATTCATTCGTCTCTCAGACGTTCTGGTGGTCCCACCTGTACAAGTGGGTCGCCACCTACGTCCGCACGTGTGAGACGTGCCAGCGGGTGAAGCCTGCTGGTCACGCCTCGTTTCCATTACAGAGCCTGCCGGTCCCAGCGGACTGCTGGACGTCGATGAGTCTCGACTTTGTCTTCGGTCTTCCGGCAGACGACCGTGGCAACACCGGTGTTGTAGCCTTTGTGTGTCGTCTGAGCAAGATGGCCCACTTTGCGCCAGTCCGTGACAACGTCACTGGCGACGAGGTCGCTCGCCTGTTCATGGACGGTGTCTTTAGACACCATGGTCTTCCCGAGACTATCGTCTCTGATCGAGACCCGCGGTTCACAGCTGCGTTTTGGCAAACGCTGTTCCGCCTTCTAGGCACTCAGCTGTTGATGTCTACGGCGGATCACCCGCAGATGGACGGCCAGACAGAGCGCGTCAATAGAGTGCTCGAGGACACCCTCCGCAGTATCTGCGCGGAGAATCCCCGCACTTGGGCTGAACGACTGCCCATGGTTGAGTTTGCCCTCAACAACGCGGTACACGCGTCAACGGGGTTCACCCCCTTTTACCTCAATGGGTTACGACACCCTCAGGTGCCGCTCACCTAACGAGGCGGTACCGGAGCTTCGGTCGTAAGTGAGGGAGAGGCTCTGACAAACCTTTCCTCTCAAGCCTCGGACGTAAGTCCAGCTTCACTGCGGAAGCAATTGTCCTCGTTTGTCGAGGACAGGCTGAATATCATCAGCAGAGCTAGAGATGCAATGGCACAAGCCCAAGATAAACAAAAGGAGTACTCAGACCAAAAGGGACGAGGAAACTTAAACGTGTTTAAGGTTGGGGGCTTAGTTCTCCTATATACTAGAAACCTACCGCTAAACACAGTTAGCTCGGTCGAGAGCAACAAACTGAAGCACCGCTTCATTGGACCTTTCACGGTCCTCAGCCGACACGGTGCTGCGTACACCATAGACTTGCCTAAGTCGATGACGACTCACCCGACGTTTTACGTGGGTCGTCTGAAGCGGTAACACGACCCTCAGGATCAGGCTGCCCCGCAGGAAGTGGTGGGCGGCCATGTGGAGGAGGGTGCGGCTCCTCGAAGCGGGGCGTCGGCTCGCGATAAGGCGGATGGTACGCCCGCTGGTCGTAGGACGACGAGGCGTACATCATCGGGGCGCCATAAGCAGGGCCCCCGTAAGAGCCGTGGCCGTACGGAGCCGGATATGGGAAATGCTGCGGCTCCTAATAGGACGAAGTTCGGCCCGAAGGCACGCAAGACCGTCACGCAAGGACTCGAGGTCCGACGCCTAAGCCCGACAGCATGGAGGTCGCGAACCGCCCGGAACAGTGAGCCAACGTCCTCACGAAGCCGATCCATGGCGCCGGGGTGGCCAGCCCGAGCGGCAGCCTCGCCACCAAGGCCAATCCCCAACGCGATCTCGAGCGAGTACACACGCTCTCGGAGAAGGTGAATCTCCTCTTGTTGAAGAGCCACTACCTGGCTCGGGGTTTCAGAGCGCGGCGGCAATGCCTCCGGCTCGTAGCCATGGTCGTGTGAGGCCACCGCCTACCCTCCTTGACCGAAATGGGGAGCTGTACATCCACGTGTAGCGGGTCCTCCAGGAGCGGCGTCTCCACGGCAAGCGCCAACTTCTCGTGAAGTGGAGGGGTTACCCAGAGTCAGAAAACTCGTGGGAGCCTGTTGAACAACTCCAGGTTGACTGCCCGAAGGCTGTTGCGATCTGGGACAAGAAGCAGCGGACGCTTCGTAAGTAGTCCTTGGCTTCTTGGCCAACGTATGGGGCACGGTGGCAGACGAAGTCGCACCGCGCCCACGCTCTTCACGAGCTTTGGCTTTTGCCTGTTGCTTGAGCTCTTCCATCATTGGGTAGAGCTTACGTTTGCTCACGAGGTGAGCGAACTCGACGCGGAGGTCGCGCTGGTCCAGTATAGCGGACAGCAAGCGGTCCTCACGGAGTTCTTTAAACTCCTGGTCGGAATACCCTTTGCGAGAAACGTGACAAGGCCACGAGGAGGCGTGAGCTTCTTCAGGAGCTGTAGGGCACCAGTGCCGTCATCGGGCGGGTAATAGCCCTTTGGACGCGTAGCGCCCCCGCCAGAAAGAGGGCCTACAGTAGCCGTGGCCGGCGCCGTTGCTTGTCCCGCACGGGCGGCCGCGCCAGCGCTGTAGTACTGCGCCTGCTGCTCATCGAGGTCACTAGAGACCTCACGGGGCTCGTCGACAGCCCCTTCTTCAGACTCGGAGTCATCGAACAGACCCCTGTACTCGTCGCGAGGCGGTGACTTAGAGGCGGCACGCTTCTTCCCACCAGGCGCGTCGCCTTCCACGGCAGCGGCGGCCTTGGCGCGCGAGGCCTTCCGCCAGAGTCAGGTTCTTGACCGGCGGAGCTGCCACGGGCTCAGTGCCCGTCTTGCCGCTCGACGGCTCCTCGGCCCGGGTGTCCGGGTCAGCCGGGCGTTGGGCACGTCGCCCTTCGCCTGCTTCTTGTCATTGGCGACCTGCGCGCTGCATTAGGAAGAGTTCTCCTCCTCTTGTGAGCTCTCACCGGAGTACACGACTTTGGTGCAGCTGAACTCGGGTGAATCCCAGTCCCGGCGCGGGTTGCGCCGTTCATAACTGAATATGGGACTGTCCCCCTCATCCAGTGGAGCATCGGGCGACTTGCGACGCATGTTCGCTGTGCGCCTCCTCCGGTTAACCGCTCGGAGAGCGCACCTCCTTGGCGGCCGCGACCGTGGCCTCCTTCAGCGCGGTCGACTCATTCTTGTCTTTGGCCTTCTTGGCCTTCGGCCTCTCGGCCCGGGTTTTCGAAGGTGCTTTCGCACCGCGCGAGCTGCGCTTGGGAGGAATGCTTCCGGTCGACGTGGAGACCGTGGAGCTTGCTCGGCGATGCGCCAGTTGCTTTCTGGGGCCCGAGAGCCGAGGCGCAAGAGCTCGCGCCGTTATCGATGGATTTCGACTATGCGAGTGAAATGTGAGCCGCCACCGTAGCCTCGCTCTGATTGGTCGATATGATCGAATCTAAGTGGAGGAGGATGTAACGGGGTTACATGGAATAGTGACCCTGGCACTATTCAGGGATGGCTACAAAAGGTCACTCCCCTGGGTAGTGACACAATAGGCTTGAGAGCCAACCGATATATTTTATATAGGATAAACTATAAGGAACTCGGATTTGTATGCAGGCCAAATCTGTACTAACTTATAAATACATTCAGTCTTAGATCTACCGTACTTCTGGTCAATCAGTCCCCTTAGGCCAGGGACACGTGAACAGCCGTTCACTGAGAGTTTGTATACTCTCGTTAGCACACTTCCTGTGTGCAAGGTGCTCGTGTGGCCCCGTCACAAGTTTGCTCTGCCCACGTTCTAAAACCCATTTGGAAGCAAATATCACGTGCAAGTCAAAAATAAATTCCCGCGATCTGTAAAAACAAAGCCGTGCTTCGCCCGGAACAGCTCTGGATTTTGCGGTGAGCGTGCGAAAAGAAGTATCTGATAATACTAGATCGAGAGGGCTGCTCGAATGAGCTATTAATCCGATGGTTGCTAATAGAATTGGGTGATATGCATAATAGGCACGAGTGCTATGGTGCGTGACCCCCGGTGATTGCCTAGTTTGGTTTGTGCGTGACCGCCATGACGAGCTGCGGTAGAAGTGGGCGAGAACTTCGCAATATCCCTATTTTGAAGTATTTGTATGTTACCGTGTGTATTCCAGCCGAATTGATCGTCGAAACATTTTCCGGCGTCAAGTGGAATCCAAGGGTTATGGGTGAATTCCATGCTGAAGCGGATGAAGATATCGACGAGGTGAAGGACCAGAAATGCAGCCAGTTGGCCTCAACGACAAGAAATAGTGATCTCCTTGATCGAAATATTATCTCGATCTCGAGGTCGATCATGTCACGACAATCTGTATCAATGTTTGCAGTTGCACTTCACAACACAGGTGTTCCCAGCCAAGTCGCAGACAACCTAGTTCAGGCGTGCCGCCATAGGTAAGTTACCTTCCCTCCTCACGGCATTGATCCGCTATTCTTTCGTCTCTTCATATTTTATTTACTTAACATCATTAGTTTGTTATCAACAACAAGTAGTTAGGAAAATCACAGCATTTTCGGGTTCTTTTCCCCGCTGCAGGAATCCTGCATTGTGACACTGCCTGTTTGTAGTGGGTCTAACTTGACTCACTACTTTAGCTTACACGTTGCGCAACGTGTATGAGGAAGCGTAAGTACTTAGTAATTACTTAGGTTAATTATATTTGAGTACACAAATATAAGTTAACTTAGAAAAAACTCCAAGTAGCTAGTTTAAGGTGAAATGAGAACTGTATTGCTTGTAAATTGATCTTCCTCCTAAATCTGCTAAAAACTGTTTATCATCTATGAAAGGGGTTGGCAGCGGCTGGCTGTCAGAGCCCCGCTAATATGCATGACTCTGATTGGTAGAAAGATGCTGCTTTCTACCAATAAGATCTTTGGGTATGTGTGGACCACTTATTGTGGTGGCCCACTTCAATGTATCCATTGGTGTGGCTTACACCAAGGTGAGGAAGTATCTAAAACTTTTGACAGATAACCTATCTGTTAAATTCACAAGTGACTTGCAGCCACTTGTATGTGTAACCCCGTTACACCATCCCCCCCTTAAGGTTAGACGCGCGGGGTCTCCGCACGTCAATCTTTGGAATTGACCATTCGTCAATTCTCCGCGTTTGGAGAAGAAATCCGCGCTCATTCAACGATGAGCGCGCCTCAGAAGAAGTCCACAAAGTCGGTGGGGAGTCATCTCTCCATCGATGACTACTTCGAACGCCAGAAGGCGAAGTATGGCGACGTCGTCGACTTCGACGACGACGATGAAGATATGGAGGGCGAGGAGGACTCGCCCTCAAAGCGCAAAGACTCAGTGTCGAGCGAATCGCTCGACCCTCACGTCAAGAACGTTCGTCCGCGTGAAGGGGACGAATCGGACGCTTCGAGCTCGAAGCGTTCGCGAACTGAGAGTGATACCCCACTCGCTTCTGCTGGGGCTCTGAGTACTCTGCGCGCTGCTGCTGCAGCGCGTGATGTCAAAGCTCAAGGCTCTCCGCGCGCTGCACCTGCAGCGCGCGATCCGTGGATGCCGTCCGCGTCCGAGATCGCGGACCGGTATGGGAACTCGGTACCTCCGAATGAGGTGCCGCTGTACGTATGCAGCGCCATCAAAGATGACGCTGTGGCTGCCGAGCTGCACTTCGATGCGGAAACGCATCAAAGGCGCGATTACTACATCGGACTCTTTCATGAGCTCTGATGGTTTCAAAGCAAGAAGACCTCTTCTCGCAGCAAAGTGCCCGAATGGCAGGCACTTTGTCAAAGTTGGAACGCCTTTGTTGAAAACTTCAACAAGAGGCCGAGTGCTTACCGTGATCGGATTAAGCAAGCGCGTGATCGTTTCGAGACGTACTCGAAGCGTGGAAAGTTGGAGCAACTCCACGTTGCTGCGGAGGAGGCTAACGTGCCGTGCGCTGTGCCCGAGGGCTTTCAGTGCGCGAAGTGCTTCCCAGGCGTGGTCCGCTTGAGCGACCGCGACTTGAACGGGTACACGTCGTTCCGTGTGCCCGAGAGTCTCAAAGAGCTCCGTGCTAAGTTCTTAGCACGTGAGGGTTCGGGCGCTGGTGATGATCGCAGCGCTCGTGTTACTTCCGCCGCGCCAGCGCGTACTGCTCCTCGTACGCCCTCACCATTTCCGGAACGTCCTCCAGCAAGACGTTCCGCGGCTCCCATGTATCTCGATGGGGAGGAAATCCTCTCCAACGAATACGAAAACGAGCCCCTTGAGGGTTCGTTTTCGGGATACTATGGTCAACAATCCGCTCAACAATCCAGCGGGTTGAGCCGCGGGCGTCACGGATCGGCGGTGGCGGGGGTGGGAACACGCCCCGGGTATGATCAGCCCCGGGCTGATCAGTATGCGCCTCTCCACGACCGGGTGACCGTCGTGGTGCGTCTGCAGGGCGCTGAGTTCGCCGCCCTGAAACAGGAGCTGGCGAACCAGAAGGCCCAAGTCGCGGCGGTCTCGCAGACCGCCTCGAATATCCAGGTCGAGCTGGGGACCCAGATGAAGGGGTTACTCCAGCCCGTCCGCGCGCTGGAGGAGAGGTTGCTCGTCGCCGAGGCCAAGTCCTCCGCTTCTGTCTCGGCTCCTGCCGAGGCTTCGGGTCAGCCGAGCTAGACGGCTCGTGCTGCAGGTATGGCTTCAGCCGTCCGACGTAAAAGGTCGGATGGAGGCGCATGCTAGACGGTATGTCTAGCGTGTATACGTTGCCGTGCCGTGCCAACACAGTGAACGGCCCGATGAAGCGCGGAGCAAGCTTGCTTGCTCCGAAATCCGAAACGGCATGTCTAGGCAGGTTTTGTGTAGCTAACAAAACTAATGAACCAGCTTTAAATTCATTTGTGTTGCCTCTGCCCGCATTGTCTGCGTTCAGCTTCTGTTAATCAACAGAAGCTGCTATTGTGTCTTGGACAAACCGAATTACGGCTTGTCTTTTGGTGATGAAACTGATTGCATCCGAGCTGAAGTCATTCAGCTCGCTCTCCGCTAGAGGCCCGGCCTCTGCGTGGTTCTTTGCGGTGTCTGCGCCCTGCGCAGACCCGTGGTCGTTGGCCTTGTTGTTGGGGGAGTCTGCGCCCTGTGCAGACTCATGTGGTTTGTCCATTGTTGCAGCTGACACTGTGCAAGTGTCAGCGGTTTCTGTGGCTGCTGTATTGCAGTCGTAGATCCTCCCCCACTTAAAGTGGGAGCCATCACTCCGAGTAAACTCGGTAGGCGTGGATGCCGCATGGCATTCACGTAGAACGGTGTATGCCCGGTCGAGGCATGCACTGAGTTATTGATGGCAAACTCTGCCATCGATAAGCACTCGCTCCAGTATTGGAACGGGTGAGCGTAGCTCTTCAGAATGTCGACGAGCACGCGGTTCACGCGCTCGGTTTGACCGTCCGTCTGCGGATGATCCGCCGTCGACATGGAAAGCTGGCTCCCAAGAAGTGTAAACACTTCTTGCCACAGGTGCGCTGTGAAGCGCGGGTCTCTGTCCGACACGATGTCGGACGGCATGCCATGGTGTTTGAACACCCTGTCGACGAACAGACGGGCCGTCTGCTTCGCGGTCACCTCTGCTGGCACCGCAGCAAGATGTACCATCTTGCTGAAACGGTCTACAAAGACCACAACACCGGTGTTCCCTCCGCTATCCGGGGGAAGACCAAAGATGAAGTCCAAAGACATGGACTTCCAACACTCCGACGGAGTCGGTAGTGATTGCAGTGGAGCCTGCGCGAATGGCGCAGGCTTCACGCGTTGGCATACCTCGCAAGCACGGATGTACTTGCGCACCCACTTATACTGGTGGTGCCAGTAGAAGTCGCGCGTGAGAAGGACGTAAGTCTTCTCACGTCCGAGATGTCCCGCAGTCGGGGCATCGTGATACTCGTACATGATCCTGAGTCGCAGGTCATGGTCATTTGGCACGACAACGTGATCCGCGTTGTCGTCGACTGCGTTGTAAAGTAGCAGTCCTTCGTGCACACGAAAGCGGTGTGCACGCGCTCGAAGGTGCTTGGGCAGCTTCTGACGGGACTTGTCAGAAGGCGCTGTGCCATAGGCCAGCAAGAGCTTCGCGTCCGCGTCGTGCGCGTACGCGGCCTTCACATCATCCAACAGAGATGATGTGGGTTTGCTCGATCGCATGGCGTCAATGGCATTGACGTCAGCAGCTTCCGCGTAGTCCGGCCGACGTGATAACGCGTCGGCCACCACGTTCAATCTTCCGGGTTTGTATTCGACCCGGAAGTTATACTCCGCAAAGAATGAGAGCCATCTCGCCATTCTTTGTGATATGTGTGGCGACTTCACTGCGGTGCGCAGTGAAGCATGGTCGATGTAGACCACAAATGGTCTACTCCCAAGCAAATACACTCGGAACTTTGCGAGTGCGTACTTCATGGCAAGGAGTTCCTTGTCATGCACCGGATAGTTGCGCTCAGCTGGCTTCAGCTGACGCGATTGGTAGTAGACGACACGATCACGGCCCTCGTGATCGTGCTGCATCAACGCGCATCCGATTGCGAAGTCGGATGCGTCACATACGACGTGAAATGGGCGATCTTGGTCAGCCACTGCCAAGATCGGCGCCTCAGTCAAGCCCCGCTTGACTGCATCGAATGCCTTTTGGCAATCGGGTGTCCAATTCCACACAGCTTCTTTCTTAAGAAGCTGTGACAGCGGGCGGATCTTGCCCCCATAGTCCTCCACGTACTTGCACAAGTACGTGGCCAAGCCAAGGAACTGCCTCAGTTCCTTGACACTTGAAGGCGTTGGCCATTCATTGATCACTCTGACCTTTTCCGGGTCAGGGCGAACACCATTCTTCCCTACGAGACACCCGAGGACGGGTATCTCGCTCGCCCCGAAGATACACTTCTTCAGGTTCGCGTAGAGCTTATGCTTTCGCATAAGCTCAAGTAGCTTCCGGAGATG
Organism: Phytophthora cinnamomi; assembly: GCF_018691715.1. NCBI lineage: Eukaryota > Oomycota > Peronosporomycetes > Peronosporales > Peronosporaceae > Phytophthora > Phytophthora cinnamomi. The sequence continues at coordinate 185,300 of NW_027150948.1, read as the reverse complement.
CACCCTGTGCATCTCTACGTCGGTCTTTCCGTCCACAGCCCGGCTGTGGATGAATACATCGTCGAAGTAGCTCGGTGCGAAGTCGCGCACCGAGCGCAACAAGTGCGTCACGCACCTGTTGAAAGTCGCAGGGGCATTCTTAAGCCCCTGTGGCATTACTAGCCATCCCCAGAGCATGCCGCTTGGCGTGCTCACTGCCGTGAGAGGGATATCGCTCTCACGCATTAGGATTTGATAAAATCCATCTCGCAAGTCGAGAGCACTGTAAACGGTGCTCCCTGCCATCGAATCGATGATAACATCTTTTCGCGGTAAAGGCGTCTGCGCCGGTACCGTCGCATCGTTCAGCTTGTTGTAGGCATGAGCGATGCGCCATCCGCCCTGTGGCTTTTTGACACAGAACGTCGGAGCACTGTGCGGGGACTTTGATTCCCGCACTTGTCCTGCTTTGCGACGACTTTCAAAGAAGTCGTCGATCGCCTTGACTTGCTCTCGCGGCAGTGGCCACTGCCGCGTAACACAGTACTTCGTGCCCGGCACGAGATCAATCTCGTGCTGAATGCCCTTATCCTGCGGAAGCTCCGCAGGAATCTCTTCCGGGAGTACGTCTTTGTACTCCCTCAACAATTCGTAATAGGGACTCGACTTTAACGAGTCCCAACCTTGTTCCTCGAAGCGCTCTCGCTTCGTCTTCGCACTGAGAGTGTCTTCACTCTCAGTGGTACTTCCCATGAAGAGCTGCCTCAGCTCTTCGCTCTCGCTCTCCGTTCTTTCGCTGTCCGAAGAACGCAGACTCTGCTCGATGCGTCCATCGTGCAAGTCGCGCGTGAAGCGCTTCCAGCTCATGACTGGAAGCGAAGTCAACTCCGACGCCGTCGTCGGAGGACTAGCGAGTTCCATGTCACGATACTGGAATCCAGTATCGGTGCGCGTCAAGACGCTTAGCGTCTTGACATTCGGTGTCACCGCCGCAGTCTGCCCAGCAGACTGCCCTTGTTGCGTCTCGGTCCCGGACCGAGACTTGCGCAGCGTTTTTCGCTTGCGCCGTCTTCTTGTTGTGCGGAGCCCGGCTCCGCACAGTCGTTCTCCTTGTCCAGGCCAGGCCGTGGACAGTCGTTCGCCGGCGGACCCTGTCCGCGGGCGCGCGGTATCAAGCCCGGCTTGACCGTATTTTCCTTCGTGCAGCCCGGCTGCACGGTAATGTGTCCCTTCGCCGGCAGACCCTGTCCGCGGGCGCGCGGTATCAAGCCCGGCTTGACCGTATTTTCCTTCGTGCAGCCCGGCTGCTCGGTAATGTGTCCCTTCGCCGGCAGACCCTGTCTGCGGGCGCGCGGTATCAAGCCCGGCTTGATCGCATGGCGCTTCGTCGTGCAGCCCGGCTTGATCGCATGGCGCTTCGTCGTGCAGCCCGGCTTGATCGCATGGCGCTTCGTCGTGCAGCCCGGCTGCACGACAGCATGCAAATTGCGTCAGTGCGGTACGTTTGCAACCGTCCGCACTGTTTGCAGCGTCAACTCCCGGAGTTGACACGCCTTCGTCACCTCGACGCCATTCATTGGCGGAGCCCCTCATGACCGAGGGTGCGTCGGCTCCCGGAGCCGACGCGTCGTTGTCGACCTGACCGCTTCGGGTCAGGGACTGTCCCTTGCACGCTTGAACGTGGGTGTTGGTTCCCGGAACCAACACATCTTTTTCTTCCGACGTCGGCAGCATTGCCGACGTTGGTCTCACTTGTGCGCGCCCTCGCGCACTTCTTGGGCACTCCGGGACAGCAGCATTAAGCGCTGTCTCGACTGGTGAGCCGCGCGCACCTGCTGGTGCGTGCGCTGCGGTAACAGGGCCATCGCTCTCTGTTCCGCTGTCGCGTCCGAAGCGCACGAGCGTGCGCTTCTTCCAGTCTATCACCGGATCATGCCGTGCAAGCCACGGCATGCCCATTACTACGTCGAACTTATCGTCCAGGTCCAGGACGATAAAGTGTTCGACAAACACTTGTTGTTTGTACGAGAAGCGCACGTTCACGACGCGCTTCTCGGTCTTCACGATGGCACCTGTTGCCAATCGTACCTCCAGAAGACTTCGAGGTGTATCTACCTCCTCGAAGTCAAGTCTCGACAGGCTTCGTAGTCGAACAAAGTTGTTCGACGCGCCTGAGTCTACCAATGCTCGAAGAGAGTCACTCGCTCTCTTCGAGTAAACCTTCAGGGTGACTAGGTTCGGCCTGTCATCTTGTTTCTTGCAGTGAGAGTTGGTCTCACTGGGGGCTGCAGTCCTTAGTGTCGCGTGCCCGATGTCGGCACGCGCGACTGCATTACCAGTAGGGCGCCCCGCGCCTATTGGATGTTCGCGTTTTTTGTTGGTCCGCGGCGATGCCTAGCATCGCCACGACGGCCACCTCCAGGGGGCATGGGAGCTGTGCACTCCCGTGCAAAGTGACCGATCCTTCCGCAACGGAAGCATCGCACGTTACCTCCCTGCTGCTGGTGACCAGCAGTTGTTGCATTCGAGAGGTCCATTGGTTCTGGACCTCCCGGCCTCGCTACCGGGCGCGGTTGCGGCCTCGGCACGTTCACATGCAGTTTAGCCTGCCGCAGGCTAAACTCTTCTTGCATGGCAAGGGTGATTGCAGCTTCGAGAGTACTCGGGTACTCTCGGAAGAGATAGGTCTTCACGGGCCCATCTCTAAGTTCCTTTCATGAACGTGACGACTTTGGTCGCCTCGTCAATTGGATTGGTCACGATATTTGATACCAAATATCGTGTGCGCTGCGCGTAAGCATGGACGTCATGCTTACCCTGCTGAAGGTCGAGGAACTCCGCCCTCGACCGGAACTCGTTTTGCGGGGGCTCAAACGCTTGTTTGAGCTCCTCTTTGAACACTTCGTACGTGCTGAAGCACGTAGGATCTGAGAGTCGGCGTCCATACGCCCAACTCCTTGCGCGTCCGCCAAGGCAGGACATGGCGAACGCGACCTTCGACAGCGGGTCGACGATGCGTCGAGCCGCTATGGCTGTGTCGAGTTCGACAAGCCATCGGAGGAGAGGCTCTCCCTCTCTTCCCACGTAATTGCTTACGCTCAACTTTAATGGTTGAGCACGCGGTGTCGTCCCTGACGACGCCGTCACTGAGGAAGCAGCGTCACGCTGCTCCTTCATGATGAACCCCAGAGCAACACCATGTTGCTCCGTCGGCGATAGCGTACGCAGCATTGTAGCTATCGCCGCTTCTCCAATGACTGTTGACAGTCGTTGGAGGGCCTCCCACTCTGGGTCAGACAGGTGGGGGCAGTCAGCGCGTGCAACATGCGTTGCAGGCGTGTTGGAGCTCTCCATGGGCACCTCCGTGCTCATGGGGTTCTCGGCTCCGCGTTCGTACACCGCGTACGAACGTCAAGCAGTCGGTCGTTGGACGGACCAACAAGTGCTACCAGGTGTAGTGGGTCTAACTTGACTCACTACTTTAGCTTACACGTTGCGCAACGTGTATGAGGAAGCGTAAGTACTTAGTAATTACTTAGGTTATTATATTTGAGTACACAAATATAAGTTAACTTAGAAAAAACTCCAAGTAGCTAGTTTAAGGTGAAATGAGAACTGTATTGCTTGTAAATTGATCTTCCTCCTAAATCTGCTAAAAACTGTCTATCATCTATGAAAGGGTTGACAGCGGCTGGCTGTCAGAGCCCCGCTAATATGCATGACTCTGATTGGTAGAAAGATGCTGCTTTCTACCAATAGGATCTTTGGGCATGTGTGGACCACTCACTGTGGTGGTCCACTTCAATGTATCCATTGGTGTGTCTTACACCAATGTGAGGAAGTATCCAAAACGTTTAACAGATAGCCTATCTGTTAAATTCACAAGTGGCTTGCAGCCACTTGTACGTGTAACCCCGTTACAGACAATGTAAATTTGTGGAGACCAATCAGTAAAATGGAGGCAGCCAGCACGACGGAGGACCCCCCCCCCCACACACACACACGGCTAATGCCTCGCCCTCGCAGCTTGTAGCTGTATCGGAACTGATATCGGCAGGTGTAGTGCTGACGAAGCGACATCGTAAGCACTACACCATCAAGAAGAAACGGGCTGTACTGCAGGCAATAAAGGACAAGACTGAACGAGAGGCTGCTCGGTCCGAAATATAGCTGCCTCCTTATTTTGCTTTAATTCGAATCATAATTTTTAGGATTGTCAAATCTTGAAAGAAACATTTTAACCAATAGGGTTCTATGCACTTTCGTCACTGTTCAACCAAGGCTGGCAGTTACATTCTGTCAGTTGCTGTAGTATACAGCTCTCTTCTCCAGAATCAAATGGCTAAATTGCTCGAGTAAGGAGGACAACGAAATTTCAGAGCTTCTTTTCGTGCGGCGCTCGACTTTGACTGAGGCGATCACCCCTCGAGGACTGCATGTTGCCTGAACGCGGAAAAAATCTGCGGATGTCGCTCGAGTGATCAGATAAATTATCTGTCACAGGAATTATACTTGAGTACAAGTCATTTGAAATAATAGGGATTTTATCTGAATAAAAACTGGATGGGTCAACATACCAGCATAATTTGATTTGAGAACAGGTATTGTGGTTTGCAGATATTTTGTCGCTCGGGTTTAGGGCTTAGATCGATCTCTGAGATAAAATAATTCGACGACATAAAAATGCGAGATGGTAGTAAATCGACCTCCAGGTGTAGGTAAGTCGCACCACCTCTTCCTACTTAATATAACGAGCGCATCGTTGGTTCTCAGGACACCGAGGTAACGTCGCCGGCCACTGCTGCTCCGGTACGGCTCTGCTGGACGTGTTTAACGGCTCGTTAGCTTCGTCTGTGATTGCACGAGCGGCTCCTGCATCACTGGGCTTTCCGCTTCTCTGTGGCGCGAGCTGCTCCCCGCCATGTAAGACCACATGTTGATACTACACTACCATTTTACTTTAGGAAAAGCGTTTCGTATGAACTGCTGTAGCTCCTCTAAATAAATGTAGGGTGGGCTTTCACGTACTTTCGAACACGGGTAACCACGGCACTCGGCCAACGTTAGTTCGATCTCCTTCATCAACCACACCATCGGTCAAAAACAACTTGTGCCAACGCTGCTGTGTTCGCACGTTAGGCCCAAATATATCCCTTACATACTGCATACAGATTCCACACACATGCAAAAGAAAAACGGCTCGCCAACGGTAGTCGAGAGAGTACATTCTGCACTTGTGCACGATGAAGGTTTTCTAAAACTGCGGTGTTTCGACAGATCGGCAGCGCGATCTGCCGACCACTCGTCAAGTGTCCAGATGTAAGTGTCCAATTGCATATGTTATATATAAAAAGCGCGGCATTATAATCCGTACACAGCCATCGCGATTTAAAATAAATCGGCCCGAATTCCGTTTTTGGATCGGCAATTCGACCACAGATAGCGTAAATCGAGATCGATATCGAGGCTGGTGAAAATAACTTGGTCGAGTTAGTGGCCATCTGTTTTTATATTGGGCGCCAGATATTATAACTCGGGCAAATCACAAGGTGAAAACGACAAACGCATTGCAAAGCATAATAATTCAACATCACAGTCTCATCAAGCGCCTGATGAACCGAACCGAACGAATCATATTCGGCAGGTATTTCGATTGGAGAATGAGTGGCATCCGCCTAAGGACTCTGGATAAAATCCAGAGAAAAACATCCATGTATTGTATCTTACGCACACTACGCTCGGCACAAGCCTTGGCGCCTTCGGGTTCGGCACCGACTCTAAAAGTTGTAGCGAGACTTGATGTGCTCCAGTACGCGCCGCAGCATCCAGCCATCTGCGTCCGTGAGTGTCTCGCTCTGGTCCATGAGAGCAGCGGGGAACGTCGCAGTTTTATCCCCGGGCTCATAGAAGTCCATCAGACCGAATCCATGGCCAATTTCATGCGCCAGCGTCATCATCTGCTCATCGTCCATGATCTTTAGCATGGCATCTAACTCCACGCGCTGGCCCCAATCTCCGCCGGCGCCATCCACGTTCTGGCCGGGAACGTCTGTCGAGGGCCACAGCGACATGTCGAATGGCTTGCCCTTGCATGCACTCGTGTCGGCATTGGGCTGTGTGTCGAGGTGCTTGTAGCACTCGTCAGGGCACTTGGGGACACCGTTGTCGTCCAGAACACCCTCGTATATTTTGCCCAGCGAGTCGTCACTCCAATCTAACAGCGAAGCGTCACGCACGGCGAACCCCACCACCTTGATGTCGATCTTCTCGTACGGCCAGCAGTCATACCCGATCAACCAATGGTTCCAGATTTTGAACTGGCGGGCGAGCATAGCTTCGAACTTGGATGCCACGCTCTTCGACAGCTTCTTGGGGCTGTCCCAGCGCACGCAGTAGCTGAGCGACGCGTTGTTGTTCACGATCTGATCGAAGATGAGGTTTTTGAACGGCGGCACGGTCTTGCTCATGCGATCCCACTGGTAGTCGACATCGGCGGTACTGATAAACGTGTTTGGGTTGCCGATGATACAACCACCCTTCTGTGACGTGATGTCGCCAAAGGTAGCATGTCCCGCAGTTTGAGAAACACCACCCGCGGCTCCTTCAGTCGTTGCTTGAGACGGGAGTGAGCTTCCGGCTGCCGGCGTGACTGCTGAGGCATCCGATGTCTTCTTGTTCTCGTTGGAATTTGCTGCCGACGAGAATGAACTGCAGACGATCAGTGGTATCAAGACAGCGATCAATAACTGCCAAGCTGCAGCACGCGCACTGGGCCTTGTCGCCATTGTGGAGAAATGGGAAGTTAGTAGGACGGCAGTGTCGATGCAAGGCGAGTGGACTCAGCTTTCGATCTGCGACGGCTGTGCTTACTGTTTACATGTGTATTGCTCGTTCGAGGATAGTTGAAGCCCTGCTTGGCGATGAAGCTGTGTATGATCTGCGAACGTAACGTCGCTAGTTATAGAAGGTGCATGTTAATGAACAGGTTTACCAGACATAAAGCGTCTGGACTTGTGGTTGAGAACGCCAAAAGTTTAGAGAGCTGAGATCTACAAGCACTGCAATATATATATATATATAGATATATATCATCGTTTTTCTCGTTTAATGTTAAAACTACATTTGTACGATGTATCAACGTAACGTTGTAAGGTTCTACACTATATGATATGTAGTGTAGAATCGTATTATTACTTTTTAAGATCGCATTCACTCCAGTGTGATAAAAACTTTAGTCACAAAAATGTCGTGGGTAATTATTGCGGAAGCTCGGTTGTTTACTATTCCGTAAAAAAGAATTTGAACATGTATGGTGATATTCTCCATAAACGAAAAAAAACGCGGTCACCTTCGTTTTGGCCGGTTTAAAATGGCAATTCCGACCTACTTACTTAAATCGATCGAGCTAAATCGTACGCGCGCTGGCCTCTATATCTGAGCTGTATCCGACCCGCTATATTTCTGAACATCGGGCTTGCCAAAAATTTTGCAAGGCACAATACTGTGGCCGACGTTCTATGGGCACACTGCGGCTAAGCAGCTGCTGTAGCGGAACAGCGCCAATATACGATCTGTGAAGGTTGTTGCGCTTTGGCTGGGAGACCATTTTTCGTTATGTAGGCATTTTATCCAGACACGCACACACGCAGGAGATGCCCCCAGATAGCGGCTAACAGCGCATCTTAATATAGCAGCTGCAGTGCAAGGAACTGTTTCAGTGTAACGTAGTGGAAGCTAGGTGTTTTGAAAAGGGCAAACTGAAAAGTGATATTGTAACCTAAAGCCCGTACTCTCTAGTACTCTAGCCCAGTTAATCACCGCGTAATACGCATGGTAAATTACCACGTACAGTAATTAAAAATAACGTGCTCAGTAATTAGGGTTAATTAATTACGGAATCAGTAATGTATATAACACAATGCGATACATTCTGCTAGGCCTTGGCTGAGCTTCTAGATCCGCAGGAGCGAAATGCCCGCCAGGGCCTCGTCATGCGCGGCCTGCAGCGCGTCCAAGATCTGGCGGAACCACTCGGTGCTGGCCTCGTTCGAGTCCACCTGCATCTTGACCGCCTGGTTCTTGAGCTCGCCGCGCAGTACCAGCGCGATGGTGAACTCGGGAGTGAACTCGAGGTCGTAGACGCGCCACCGCCTTGATTGTCGACTCGCTCACGCAGCCCTGACATCTACAGTGCGAACCCCGTTTTCGCGGAGGGTGAGAAACGAGAGGGTAATAAACTATACCATGGACATTAAAATGATTTGCTATTTGATACTGTATTTCACTTAATCCGGGCCTTATAAATGAAGCCTGTGCGGCACCAGCAGTTGCGAATAGTTCATCGGAGATCTTTTAAAGCCCTCAGAGCAACACTTCATTGCGGAGAAGAGATCCACAGTCTTATACCATGTTGGCGCTACGACAAAGTTCGTGTTTCTGAGTTAGTGTCAGCGTAGTGTACCAGGAGGTGCGACGCAACATTTGTACGACACAGAAATGTTTAATGAGAGCAGGGGTATGAAAAGGTCTATGCACCCGAGTTTAAGTCAATCTCGGAGAACGTGTCATCCCTCCCTTGATACAGGGAAAACCTTTGAAAACGGAGATGTGCACGCCACTTGCGCAATCCAGTCCTATCCCAAAAGCTATCATCCGAGTGCCTCCGAATGTGCGGAGTATTATTTCTAACAGCTTATTAGAGGCCAGCAGCCGCGAAAACGGGGGGTCGCACTGTACCTAGCATGCAGTGCGGTCCATGTGTCCTATTAACACGGGCATCTACTGCGCTTGCTTTGCAGCCGCAGCATCTGCCCACCTTCACCAGAGCTTCACATTCATTAGACTCCATTCCAACAAAACATACCGAAGAGTGCAGCGTGTAGCCACCAAGCTCGCTGGTGATGCTTACTGAAAGCCAGAATAACCCAAGTGTCGTCGAGCTGTTGTTGGCACTGTAGCCAGTTCCAAGTCTGTGCCAGAATAGATTTGTGCGAGGCGGTTCCCGTTCGCACAGATTTTGATTGGCTGAGACGACAGTTACAGCCCTTTCTCTGCATGTCTATTCCTGGGCTAATAACGTCTTGTCCAATTACATGAAGATTGCTGCTCACGTTACAGTATATTATACGACCAGAAAAGGATCTGGGATTTATTCCAGCACAGATTGGTGGAAATTTCCAGCGTGCATAATTGGAGATGATTTGTATTACAGACAATCCTCTCCGTAGTAAGAATATCCACTTTTATTACAATCGAGAGGAATATAATCACACCAGTGCAGCAAGTGACCCATACTGTTGCTGAGGTTTGCTGGACATAGTTCACGAAATGGACTCTTCCGATAGTGAATGACCTCTTGGTAGTGCTAATCGTCAATCTCGTATCACTAACCACAATTTGGAGGCTAGAGGATATTTTTACTTGAATTTGTATACCATGGGTCATCGGATCCGTTATTTGTGATACCTCAGCAAAGAGGACTGTCTATAGTTTGCATCAGTTTGTACTAGTTATACGAAGTGGTTTAGATTTATCCACGAACTGAAACTAACCGGTGGAGAACCGGCTCTCTAATTTGTAACAATAGTCTCTGTCTTTATATCTGGTACACATGCTTTAACACGCATCTTCTATAACTAGCGACGTTACGTTCGCAGATCATACACAGCTTCATCGCCAAGCAGGGCTTCAACTATCCTCGAACGAGCAATACACATGTAAACAGTAAGCACAGCCGTCGCAGATCGAAAGCTGAGTCCACTCGCCTTGCATCGACACTGCCGTCCTACTAACTTCCCATTTCTCCACAATGGCGACAAGGCCCAGTGCGCGTGCTGCAGCTTGGCAGTTATTGATCGCTGTCTTGATACCACTGATCGTCTGCAGTTCATTCTCGTCGGCAGCAAATTCCAACGAGAACAAGAAGACATCGGATGCCTCAGCAGTCACGCCGGCAGCCGGAAGCTCACTCCCGTCTCAAGCAACGACTGAAGGAGCCGCGGGTGGTGTTTCTCAAACTGCGGGACATGCTACCTTTGGCGACATCACGTCACAGAAGGGTGGTTGTATCATCGGCAACCCAAACACGTTTATCAGTACCGCCGATGTCGACTACCAGTGGGATCGCATGAGCAAGACCGTGCCGCCGTTCAAAAACCTCATCTTCGATCAGATCGTGAACAACAACGCGTCGCTCAGCTACTGCGTGCGCTGGGACAGCCCCAAGAAGCTGTCGAAGAGCGTGGCATCCAAGTTCGAAGCTATGCTCGCCCGCCAGTTCAAAATCTGGAACCATTGGTTGATCGGGTATGACTGCTGGCCGTACGAGAAGATCGACATCAAGGTGGTGGGGTTCGCCGTGCGTGACGCTTCGCTGTTAGATTGGAGTGACGACTCGCTGGGCAAAATATACGAGGGTGTTCTGGACGACAACGGTGTCCCCAAGTGCCCTGACGAGTGCTACAAGCACCTCGACACACAGCCCAATGCCGACACGAGTGCATGCAAGGGCAAGCCATTCGACATGTCGCTGTGGCCCTCGACAGACGTTCCCGGCCAGAACGTGGATGGCGCCGGCGGAGATTGGGGCCAGCGCGTGGAGTTAGATGCCATGCTAAAGATCATGGACGATGAGCAGATGATGACGCTGGCGCATGAAATTGGCCATGGATTCGGTCTGATGGACTTCTATGAGCCCGGGGATAAAACTGCGACGTTCCCCGCTGCTCTCATGGACCAGAGCGAGACACTCACGGACGCAGATGGCTGGATGCTGCGGCGCGTACTGGAGCACATCAAGTCTCGCTACAACTTTTAGAGTCGGTGCCGAACCCGAAGGCGCCAAGGCTTGTGACGAGCGTAGTGTGCGTAAGATACAATACGTAGATGTTTGTTTTTGACGGATCTCGGGAATTATGAGGACTGTTTCAAAATCAAGAAGCGACGTTAAAGTCGAACTCGTCTTGTACCACTGTCGTGGAAAATTAATCTATTCGATCTGCAGTGTAGCGTTAGAAATCGGCTGGAGTCGTTTGGACAGACATCTCCAGTATGAGCAATATGGGCTCATCGTGGCTCGTAACTCGCGGCGTGCACCTCACAAGTCATGATCACTAAATTTTATGTCTTACCGTAGTAGTTTACAATGTAATTTATGCTCCTGCAATCGCTTCCCATGACGCACCAATCACAAGATCATGCTCAGACGCAGGCTCCGGAAACTACTTGAGGGGGTCTGGTGCAGGTTGAAGTGGATGTCAGCTTACACTAATTGAGCCAAGCTCCTCCACTTCAACTTCAGTTTTGGAAGCTGCATGCATCCGCTCATCATCGTAACCGCTGCATTAAACCGCGACTATCCGGGTACTCCGAACACTATTCCCCTCGAATACTCTGGTGCAAGGGTCTTTTGGGCCCTCCACTCGGCTTGAGCCATGAGTGTGGCACCGCGAGCAGCTCCCTCCATGTCGGAGCGCTCAATGATGCTGTCTCGACGAGGAAGCAGCCGCGAAGAGGAGGACCTGACAGTCGGAGCAGTTGTCGTGATGCTCAGCGACAAAGCGGAGGACCAGAGCGCTGCAGCCTATCGCCTGCCGACTGGAGATGCAGGACAAGACGACTCAAAGCCGATTTCCACTGCTGCGCCGCAGAAAGAGCAGCGGTTTATGGCTGTGTTGGCCCCGAGTTGTGACGCTGCGATGGCTTCGCTATTGAGCCAACCGCCAGGAACGTATCTGTTGGTAAAGGAAGAAGACGCGGCGATCACGGTGTATGTCAAGTTTCGACAAGCTGTAAGAGCCCTGACGCTGGTGAAGGGCAAAGACGTCAAGAAGAATGACGACGCGATTCATCTGGCCAAGTTGCGGAAGAAGGATGTCGATGTACTCCAGCAGACCCCGGTTCACATGCTGCGCTTAACTTTGGAAGCGTATTTCCTAGTAGAGCATTGCTGGAAGCGCTTCTTACCGCAGGTGCAAGCTGTTGTGTTTGAATTGTGCTCCGAGCCGTACTTTGATGAGGATACCAAACTTGAAGACTGGAACTCGTCCATGATTCCAACAGGTTACGCTCTGGCGTTGATGCCAGAGGCGTGCGGATTTTACATTTTAGCTTCACATAGTGCGGACCCAGATTCGTCTTCGAGCGCAGTGATACAAATTCGTCAAGTCGAGTTCGATTTCAACAAGTTTGCGATCACAGTGGTGGATGGAACACTGAAGCCGTCGGCGCTTCTGTTATCGACTTCCTTCTCGGCTAAAAAGACCTTTGAGCCATATTTCACGTACGTTCTAACGCTTCCGATTACCTAAAACCGGTGGTAATGCTAATGCAGAGTTTGCGTTGCAGATTCTCTGCTATCCGGGACAATTTCATGTCGCCGGACCAAGTTAGTCTTAAGGAGACTTCAGTGAATGCAAACATCCCGGCGCAACAAGCCTCTCTCCAGAATTGTATTGATCTCACTTCTAACGATAAAGAATTTGGTGTCCTGAGTGCAGCTGAGGCGGCGTGTGGTGCGATTATGCCGCATGAGTCGCTATCAGAGGCATTCGTCACAGTTATCTGCGAGATGCATGTGCATTTTACGGACATCGCCGCGAATGCTGGGGCAAACCCGTCGGCTAAGCCTGCACCGTGGTCGGCACAAAAAATGAGGTTGGTAGGGCGTATTATTCCCATTTTGGTGGAATTGCTGATTGCCTCCGCAGCTTTCTCCGAGAAAAGCAGCTCTGAGCAAATGGATGTTGCCGCTGCAGCTACTGAGAGCAAGAAACGGCAGATCCTGGCGCAATTTTCCCACGCCATGCGCTTTGACGTCCTCTTCATGACCGCTAGAAGCGATGACTCGGTGATTTGTCGCTTGGCACATCAACTTTGTCAGCTGCTTGGAGCTCGCATTCGCCTCCCGTCCGAGTCAGTTGACTTTATCCGGGATCTCGTTGCTCTATTTCCTGTTTTCCTGCGGTTGTTCTTACGTAACCAAGGCATTGCAACTCTCTGGAAGAACCTGCACCACAACGATTCTGATAAAGATGTAGCATCTGATTCCCGAAGCAGAACAAGTATACGGTCTTTTCGAGCCCCCACAGCCTCTACAAACTCTCTTCAGGGAAAAGGAGATCGCAAACCACTATTATTTGGATTGTCACGAAAGAATCAAACGAAGTCGCGGAAGTCGTTGTCTCTAGGAACAAGCATGTCGACAGCGCCATTTCTAAGCTCAAAGGCGCTCGCATTTTTTCGACTCAGTCCTCTGTCGATACAAGTAGATCTTGGGGAAAGACTACGTGAAAGCCAATTCGTGTACCCAGATATTTGGACTAGTGATGCGATGCTAGCAAAGATTGTTTTCTGTTGCTGTTCTAAACAACATCATGACGAGTTGCGATCTCGATCCGTGTCATTTTACGGACAGCCAGCACCAAAGTCTAGTCCATGTGTGCGCAAATGCTTGAGGTCTTCCCCAAAGATTATCACGTATGAACTTATATTACAATTTTCACTGCGCTGTTTGTATAACAGAGCGTCGTTTGTAAGTTGGGACCGGGACGTCGCACTTTTGCTTCGTCTTGAAGACCTTCATCGGCACCTTTTCAACGAGATCGTCAGCATCGTTCGCCGTCGATCACACACACAGGATGTTAATGCAAAAGATGCACTCACGTGTGAACTTCGCGTTGTGATTGCTTGTGTATCGACGCTGTTTCGACTGGAAAGAACGCGAAGGCGAGAGGTAAGTACGGCTACTGGTGACAAGAAATACGCGTCATTTATTAATTTATTCCGGACGAGGCTTCGTCAATTTAATGAGCGCCTCAAAGGAGAAGCAAGCTCAGACACCAACGCAGAAGGAGGAGAAGGAGAAGAAGATGATCAGATTGACGAAGTTGACGAACGTTTTCTCATGGCAATGGTTGAGGTCTTTCGATGGATCCCGAGGGCTCTATTGGATGAATGGATAGTGCTTTCTTTGAAAGAATTGCTGCAGATGTTGGATGCATTGAACAATGTGATCAGACAGACCCCGATACCAATGGCTAAACAGCTACAGTATGTTCGTCACATTCATGAAAGCTTTCAAATATTTGCAGTGATAATGAAGCGAATTAGTGATCCAGATATCCAAACAGTCCTTATACGAGTGCTGAGCATGGACTGCTCATCGATAGTATCACTTCTTCGCTTCGCTCTATCTGCAAACACATTGTGTCTGAACGGCGGCCGCGACGCTGTCTGCATTCAAAAGTTTGCGCTGAGTTTCTTAGGATCTTTCGTGAACCTTGACATCGCTTTACCCGTGCAAACTGAGTGGGATGCTAGAAATACTAAACCTTGCGAGGATAGCAGTCTGAGTGAAGATCAAGAGGTAATTGAGCAACTAAAAGGTGAACTACTGATCCGATTGCTAGGCCCCCGTGTAATGACTGACGATGGAGAGCAAACGGAACAAAATCTGTGGGACTTCATCCTGGAGTTGTTGTTCCCGAACAGCGGAACTAACTCGGTCGCAAACTTTAGTGCTCCATCACGCATGCTTAGTCTTGCTGCCTCGTTTCGATCAGTAACTACGCCTCCAACACTTCTAACAACGATTGCAAGAGGGCACTTCCAAATGAAAGAATCGTTTCTGCAATTGCAGCAGGCACTGTACACCGCTCAAGACGTGAGCTCTTCCGTGGACTACGACATTTGTATTGCCAGCCATATGCGCCACATTGGGGGATACTTTGATCGTATCATTGAGAATGCAGCGCATGAAGAGAAATACATGGTATACCGGGCGGCGGAATTGCACTTCAGATGTTTGGTCGCTCTAGCAAGTCGGAGATCTCAGTTCCCTGCCATTCACGAAGCATTCAATCACGTTCACGTGGTTACTACCATCTTAAATTGGTTGCAAACCCAGACACCATCGCAACAGGACACAACCAACGAAAACGTGGAAAACGCCGAGGTTACAAGTGTAGTTCCCTGTTTACCTCCCTTAAAGCTTCCACGCCAGCACAGCTCCAGCAGCCAATCTTGCATCGTGAACTTGTCTTTGGTTGCGCCGGAATCTGCTCTACTTGGCCACGCTGTTCCCATCCCTCAGCATTTTTTGCTCCTTGAGCCAGGGCTTCATGCTTTGGCTATTATTTTCCTGGTTTCCTTTGTCATCGTAGAGACAAACTTGGAGATAGACGAGAAAATATGCCCGCGTGTATCTGTTCCAGGACACGACGCGTCCGCGAGTCATAACCCGAACGAATTGCTCTGGACTTTACAGCAGCATCTCGTGGCGGTGGAAATGGATCAGAGATACTTTGAGGCCCTGACGCTAGAGATGGAGACGCTGCAAGCTTTTGTGTCAACTGCGCGGCTGTCTGCTATCCGCTTGCTGTTGAGAATGCTGTGCCCAGGTCGCTTCGACCGCAACATGTATTCCTCACAGAGCAAGTCTGATAATACACTACGAGCATCAAACTCGTATCCACGGGAATACATCGCGAAGGGGGCATTTTCGACGGTCTACAAACAGCACGCAGCACTATCTCCACCAGCCGCTGTCGCTATCAAAGTTGTCGAACACCAGAGACGAACAGGGGAGCAGTGTGTTGTGAGTGGTCTCTACAACGAAGTGTCAATCCTCTCAAAGCTTCGCGGAAATCTTGCAGCTACTCAGCTCATAGACTTTGGCAACCACCACGAAGAACACTGTTTTGAGATTGTCATGGAATATTGCCCGTGTTCGTTGACAGAATGGAGAGCTACAATCAACAGGTCGGACTCTGAGGCACCATTTCGTTCATGTTTGGTGATGATCCTACGAGCGTTTGAAGAAGCGTGCCAGTGCCTTTCTCGCGTTCACCAAGCAGACGTCTGCCACTTCGACATCAAGGTAGTTCAGTACAACTACTTCCATATCGTTGCGGTTCACGTAGCACTGACAACATTGACGCTTATGTGATCTATGGTAGAGTGACAACATTCTAGTCCGCTCCAGCGCTCAGGAGCTGAGCCGGCGGCTGCTTGAACACGAAAATGAAGACGAGCACGAAGACGACGCCTCTCATCGGGAGTTCAAGGCCTGGTTGTGCATTGCAGACTTCGGCGAGGCAAAGCTCGCCGACTCGCACCAACTGCCAGTACGGACATTCACGTTTTCGTCTTTTTCATCGGGGAGTGCGTCCCCTGTCGCCGTTCAGAGAACAGAGAAGTTCGTGTCGCTGTCTCGAACGCGAGGAACCGAGGCCATCAAGAGCCCTGAAGTCTTGACAATCAAAGGCAGCGAAGACGTCGAGGTGAAAGTCACCCTCGCGAGCGATATCTGGTCTCTCGGGTGTCTGCTGTACGAGTTGGCGACCCAGGAGCTGCTCTTCCAGAATGGTGAGGCTATCTACTGCATGAAACTTCAGTTGTCTGTCACCCAAGCTCTGACGAACGTTTCTGTTGCTTGTAGACGACTGGGCAGGTTTGTACGCGCACCTTGTCGTCACCCAAGACCAGGCTGTCTTCCGCTCGGACCACAAGCAGAAGCTGTTTAAAGCGCTGAAGCCTTCCTGCGCCGAAGAAGAGGAAGTGGTGGCAGCCTTGGCTGAACTGTGCAGCAAGATCTTGTCCCGAGATGCCAGGAAGCGGCCCAAGCTAGAAGCCATCGCCAAACAGGCCCGGAAGTTGATCAACGACGTGTACGAGCTGCCAGTGACAGCGAGAGATGAAGCCTTCATCATCAGCCTCTACCAGTCCAATGGGGAGACTCCAGCACCGACATCTGATGCCCAACGCTCGCTGGTGCCATCACTTCGGCCGTTTGCCAGCGCTCGACCTAGAAGCCGCCGGCCCGACGCGAACGGCGTGACTGTCCCCGTCCGGTTCTTCTGGAATCTCTTCTTGGCAGCTCACGTTACGCAGACGCAGGATGGTCGAGCGGTGACGAGCTGTCTAGGCAACGGCTTTGGGCCTGTCAGCAAGGACGTGCTCGCCATGGAGGCGTTCGAGGCCAAGCATGAGGGCGACTTCGTGCACTTCGTCTACCTGGCTTGGCACGACAGCTCCGCTCCCCCAGGCGGGCCGGACGCCCGCGAAAGCTTGGTCGAGGAGCTGTACGAGGACGAGCACCGGACTGTCTGGCAGCTCAACCCGCACCTCAAGGCGAGCGTCGAGACGCAGCTCACGTCAGACGTGCACTTGTTCCAGCAGCTCGTGCAGCACGCGCCGCTCTACTTCCCGGTGGTCCAGCGGCGCCTGCGAGAAGCGGCCGGCTGCGTCGTGTTCGTCGTGCTGGGCAGAGACGCCGACGACACCAAGGAGCTGCAGCATGTGCTGACGGGCATGCTGCTCTTCTTCCTGCGCAGCGCCATGGGAATGAGTGCGTTCGAGCTTCTGAGCTGCTTCGCCCGCGACTGCGCGCAGTTCTTCGACTACCCGCGCGCCGAGTTCCTGCAGCACTTCCTGTCGTACTCCGTGGCGGAGGACACGACGACGACGACCTTGATCCAATGTCGCTGCGGGGCCAGCGTCCTCAGCGTCGAGGCCTCCGCCATGAGCGAGGCGCTCGCTACCCAGCGCTGCACTTGCAACAGCAGCGTCAAGTGCCCGTGCTTCCACCCGTTCCCAGTCGGCGACGACGGCCCTGCAGACGTGGATGACGACGTTTTCCCTGTGAACAGCATGTTCGTGCACGACGACTACGAGGAGCAGCTCGTGCACCCGCTCGAGTCTCGCTCCAAGCGCGGCCAGGAGGTGCGCTGGATCGCGGTGGACTCGGTCTCCGTCAGCAGAGCGGACGGCGCGGCCTTCCGCTGGTCGCCCACGGGGCCTCGTCCAGGCCGCGGAGTCAGCATCGAGTCCACTCGCAGCATGTCCGTGGACGGCGGCAGCGGCAGCGAGCGCCGCGTGTCCCGCTTCGACATACTCAAGCGGCGAGCCAGCAAGGTGGCGGGCGACGGGGTGGCGTCTCCGCGGCTCTCGGGCAAGGAGACGGCCGTCCGCGCGGTGGCGGAACCCCAGGAGCTCCAGAAGCTGCTCGTGCGCGGCCTGCAGCATCGAGGGAAGCCCGCAGACCCGGACGCGCCCTCGTCTCACAACTGGGAGCTCTACGAGTGCGCGCTCTGTCGCCTGCCCATCTGCGCGCTGGCGGAGAGCAAGGTGGCCGTGCCCTTGATGCTGCAGCAGCATCCACGCAGCAGCGATCAGCGCTCAATGCAGTAAATAAACACACATCAATCTATCCATCACTTCATCCATTCAATGACGACTGCAAGAGTACGGGCTCAGGACGGGAGGGTATACTGTTCTCGGTATTAAATACAACGGCTCGATTCCTTGCTTATAAAATAACGTCAGGGACGTGCGACCCATGGCGCTTCGCTCGCTTCGTGGGCTGCGTCTTCTGCTTCTGCTTCTGCTTCTCTCTCTCTCTCGGTTATGGCGAGTGCGTCAGTGCGTTTTACTTGAACAGCGAGGGGTGGCTGAGGTTCATGCTGCGGCGCCGCTTGAGCTGCATGAGCTGGTCGTCGTTGCGCGCCAGGATCTGCTTCACGTTGCTGATGTACTCCTGGCACGGGCCCGGCAGGTCCTGCGAGCCGTGCGTCTTGGCCAGCAGCAGACACTCCGAGTGGCTACGGCGGCGGCGCAGCGCGTCCTCGTGGTGCGTGGACGAGGGCGCCGAGCGCGGGCCCAGGATGGGGCTGGCGGCGGGGCTGGCGTCCTGCTGCGGCTCCGTGGGGCTCTTGGGGCTGCGGCTCGAGCCCGTGTCCACGTGCAGGCCCATGGGCTGCCGCGCGTCCTTGGACGTGGTGGCCTGAAGCATCTCGCTGGTGTGGGAAAAGCGGCGGGCGAACTCCATCGTCACGAGTGTTGGTGGGTGTTTACTGGGCTTGGGTTTGGGGCTTCGGGGCTCGGAGCAGTGCGCGCTTCGGGGCAAATTCGCGAATGAAGTGAAGGCGACGCGGGCGGCGAGAGAGGGCGCTGGTCAGAAAAAGGAACCCCATCTCCCCCCGCGCAAAGCGATATCGGATTCGAGGAGCATCGACTTGGACGGGGTCCCGCGCCCCATTGGCCGAGCCGCGAGCCAAGTTGAACTTGTTGCAGGGGTTGCTATTTCCGGCAACAGCCGGCCGAGATGCTGCGGTCGCCGCTTATACTGGGCGCCGCCTCCCTGTCCACACTGCACACTGCTCTCGCCGAGTCGAGCCCCTCAACACCAGAACGGGGCTGTTGCGTGTCGGACGATGACGAAAGCCGCCGTGTTGAGGCGCGATCGATTAGCGGAGCCCGTGTTTCGCCAGGGCTGCCGCCTTGCCTGCCAGGTGTTCGGCCGCCGCCAGCCGCTGCTGGTGTTTGCCGCCGGTGGCGCACGCCGTGAACAGACGCATGTGGGCTCAACGGCTGTGTAGGATCGCGGTGAGCAAGCAAGCCGCGCGCACTTCAAAAAGCGCCGGGTCCTGCCGTTGGAAATAGAATGGGCCGGCTGAAGCGCCCCGTTTGCGACGGACAGAGCCGGGCCCTTGAGCGGGGCATCCCCCCAAGCAGAAATGATGCCTGGTGAGACCTGCTCGGGGGGATCGCACCATGGGGCGCCCTAGCGTCGACGTCCGTGGGCGCTTTGACCCGCGTTGCCGAGCCCAGGCTCAGGTGCAGGCTGCCGGCCGTTTTGTGCGTGGCGGCGAGGGTTTCAACGGAGGCGCCGTTGGCCGTCGCCGGCTCGCGATTTTAACTTTCAGCGGGTGTGATTGGCTCCGCACTTCAAGGAGCGGGGGTGTGAGGAGCCGGGAAAGGACGGCGGCCTCACAGGGTGCTTTGGGCCCAAGCGCAGCCAAAGGTTGGCAGCGCTCGCCATTGCCTGCTCTGCTCCATGCCCCTCACAACCCTCGCTGGATGCCGCAGCGCTCTTCCAGGGCTATCTGTTCTGCTGCGTGACACAACCCCACCTTCTTAGACGTCGCCGTCGCCAGCTGAGCGTCGGCGACGCTGAGCGCTATCCTGCCCTGGTCGGCGCCAACGTGGGAAGGCTGCCCAGTTTCGCCACGCGGAGCGGTTTCGGGCTCGCGCCCATCCCGCCTCCGTCGACTGTTACCTGCACTTTTGGTGCTTGGGCTGCAGCAGCAAACGAACGGCGCTGCTGCAACGCTCGCTCTCAGCTTCACGCGCGGCGCTCGTGAGGACCTCGTACCCAGCAGTTGTGTCGCAACCGGCGCCAGCCTACGCATTGCCTTGCTCGCCCGCTGGTGCCGGGCGCTCGCTCGTCATCGGTCACCGAACGCGCGGCGACAAGCGGTGTCTCGACACACGCCTGGAAAAAGCTCGTGGGCGAGTGCAGAGCCCTGCGCTCCAAGCATGCAGCTCCGCATCGCAAACGCTGGCCGTTCGGTCCACGTGAGCGGAGCCCCCAAGCCACCCCACAACACCGAGCTGTCCCCATGGACATGTAGGTCGCGCGTGCCGCCAGCTCTACCGACACGTACGCAATCACGAGCGCAATCGGCCTGCCGCCAATAATTTGGCTCGCATTTCGACGATCCCGCGCGCGTGGCTCTTGCAGCTTGTTCCGGCCCGCCGCGCGCTTGCGCCACCGGCTGGTCTGCATGCTCGCGCGCCGAGCTCCCGCACCAGAACGAGAGCCACGGATGGGATGCCGCCGCCAGCATCCAAACAAATTGTTTAGTTTTCGAGGGCTTGGAATCGGCGGGGCGAGCAGCGAGGCGGTGCCACCAGCAAGTCGTCAAACGACCGGCCGATCGCTGGTAGGTTCTTCAGTTTGCGCGTCATGGGCTCGCGTTCAACGTTGAAGCGCTATGGACACGATTAACGGCGCGGTTTGACACGCAGTGCAACCCAGGTTTCAGTACTGTGCGCGGCGGACGTTTACGTCGACGAGAGGGACAACGTGCGGTCAGGTCTGGTGATTCACCAGACCTGACCATCATCAGTGATGATACAGTACCAAGCATCCCACGAGCAGAGCGACGAGCGAGCGCGTTCGGGCTGCTCACTTCAAATCGCGAGCTTGGGTCGCTGCTCCCTCGAAGAAACGAACGCAACTTTTGTACAGTATTAGCGCCGCTAGAGCCGCGTGGAAGAGGACTCTGGCGGCGCAACAGGCATACAAGAAGCTCAACGTCCTTCGTGGTCCCTTCTGAGGAGACATGGGGATACCGCTAGGGATTGCGGTGGACGGTATTCGGACCAGGCTGGAGAACAAGTCGCCTCTTCCCATTGGGGTGGAGGAGGAGCTAAAGAACGTGAGCTTCGTCCAGAAAGCGCGTGGGGGATGACACTCGGAAAATTGTAAACGGTTGTCGTGCATGGGATCATTACGTGGTCCTTATAGTTTGCTCCATATTATTTGGAGTAGTTTGCTCCAGACAAGGGCTGGAACGATATCATTATTCCAGCCCTGGAAGCGTATGCCACCGTTTACGAGAATGACAAAGTCTCTCGTAGATTTGCCGTTCCTTCTTAAGCTCCTTGGCCTCAGGAAGCGTAGGGGAAAGATTGGGTCAGATATTATCCGACATGCGCTACACGGGAACATATTTTGGATACTACGGGCGCAATATTGAGAACGTTGACGAGCTCGGATTAAGTCTCAAGTTGTCGACCTGAGCACGTTGCGCCGTTACTCAATCCGGAAGTCCCGGGCCACTTTTTGATCCCACCCGAGGCCCTGTGGAAGGAAAAGGTGTGGGGCGTTTGCCTGAGACTCGCCATTGCCCGGAATTCACAGCGCAAGTGATGATAGAGACCGGTTTTGCAAAGACACCATTTGAATATTAGGTGGTTGGATCGGAAGAAACACAGCACCTGATCAAGTAAGAGTGTGGTTCCGAAGGAAAGCAGAGACTCGTTCTTGACTCAGATACTACAAAAAATCATCAGTTTGCCGCCAGATGTATCGAACTGATGCTTAAGTTTTCAAGAACGATGTAGTCCTCGTAGATTCGTTGTATGACTTTAACGATGACTACCAAAGACAGCATTTACTGTACTTGAAGTCGCACACTATAGGACGCACGAACCGATGGTTGAGAAAATGGTTGCTGCATTTTGCGTATTGACACGAGCTTCGTCCACTCCTCTTTAGTAGTAAGCCTTGAGGGTGGCCTGCGTGAACTCGTCGTAACTCATGTCGTTGGTCCAGCGTGACAACAACGGGGGTACGCCCTTGGGGAGGTTCTCTGTTTCTCCAGCTTCAAGAGGGTTTTTGGAGCCGCCGCCCTTGGGAACAGCCATCCGCTCACCCGGCAGCGGCTGCATGAAGACAGCCAGCGTCTCGCGGTTCACACCCGTGACCTGCGGCCCCCTCACAGCATGCGGCGTGGCCTGCAATGTGCCGCCCGAGAGGATCTGCGACGTCTCGCCGATCTGGTACACCAAATGTCCCGGAGGGATGTTGGCCTTGAGGATATCACCACGGCGGTTCTTCACGTACAGCCCCGCTTGCGGGTCCGGATTCGGTACCGTCGCACCCGAGCTATCCGTGAACATGGCCTGCACCAGCCCGGTAAGCGCGCCATGGTCGTTGTGCCACCCGCACCAGGCGAACGAGTCCTCGAGCGTCGTCGCTTCATTCTGCGCCGCGATCTGCTCCTCCGACAGCGCAAAATAGTGCAACAATCTGCCCGACATCAAACAGACACATCAGCTCTTGATTAATCAAACCAGACTTCAGCACAGTCCCCTAGGCGTACCTGGCCTTGGAGCATTTGCCAGTGCTGATGATCCTGTGCAGCTTGCCCTTCTCGTAGCCCGGGCACTTGCTCTCCACCAGCTTGTCACACTGGTGGGCCACCAGCACCCCCGTGTCCACGATCAGCTGCCCCAGCTTCATGAAGGCCGCCTCCAGCTCCGGCAGCTCTGCAGTCCATACAAACCCCGTCAGCCCCTCCATCATGCAACCGAGATACACCTCTGCAACAGCCTCCTCCAGCACCTTTGGGCCAGATATTGGGGTGGTAGAAGGACGGGAACTTGTGGACCAGCTGCTGGTCTCCGTTGGCCAGGTCGTTCACCTCCGGGTTGTTGTAGTACGAGCCCTTGGCGTAGTCCGGCTTGCCCTGCAGGTTCTCCTTGCCGTGGCTCCAGCCGAAGCTGTAGAAGGCCTCGGGCAGCTCGCACTTGGCCTTGACGTCGTCCGGCAGCTGGGCGAAGGCGAAGGCCAGCGGCAGCAGGTCGCTCCGCTTGGCGCCGAGCTCCGGCACGCCGCTCACCACGAGGATGCCCATGCCCTCGTAGCCGAACGCCTCCTCCACGACGGCGGACAGGTCCCTCTTGGCCACCAGGTCTTCGTACGCCACCACGGGCACGTCGCGCGCCTCCACGGCGGCGACGGAGTCGAGCGGCGCCATGATGAGATATCGGAAGTGGACGGTCAGTTCCCAAATGAGCGGACGAGTGGACGAGTGTATGTTGAAGTAGGAGGGGTAGGGATGCAGAGGAATACTAAACGCAAGTGAAATGACGGCGGGGGGGGGTAAGCATTCCGACGGTGTCGACGGAGTTTGTGGACTTCCCGGCGGAAGGGGTAAGTATTCTGAAAGTGCCGAGGTCACAGCACAGTCATTGCTTCATATGTGTAATCTACTGTACACGCATGAAGCAAGGTCTACACGGTGTGGACTGGTGGAAGGCAGCCCACAACCCTTGGAGTATGCAACACGTTGGGTATCAAGACCAATTCGCATACTACAGGTAAGGTATTTGAAGACCAATGTACCAAAGTGTCTTCGGTTCGCTCTTGAATCTCGAAAACTGCCGACGTCTGTCGATAGTTCAAACAAGCGGAAACGCCATACGAGGAAAGCCAAAAATATATTTATTGAAAATGTATTTATATTTTCCGGTCTGATAATTTATTCGTCGTATGAATCGATTGCAATAACGACATTTAGTTTCTTGCATGACAGTTTGCCTTGCGTTGTTTAAAATTGACCAATTCAATATTTACAATATTCTAGGAAAATAATTCATTTCGGCATTTTGTAATGTTGCAACAGGTATTTATTTAATGAAATGATAAAAATAGTTATAAATATAATTGTCGTCTTCCCTGTCCGCGTCGAACATGTCAACACTAGCTGCACGACAAAACTACGTGCGTAGTGAAAAACTTCAAGTGTCTTTCTCAGGTCGTTGTCATTGCACTTACCAAGACCTGCGACCTTAAAAGTTATCGAGACAGATAATCTGGTGTCGGTAGGTTTCGCAAGCTGTATATACAAAACTATTAAAACAACAAGGTACGAGTAGAAGAACTCTGTGCGGCCTGGCACCTCTAAACCAGAGTTCAACATTAATGCAGCGCGTACTCCATCACAAACGCAGTGCGTGGCTCCAACCGACGGTAGTAGTCTTCGACAACAGCCTTTTCAACGAAGCCCAGCGCCCTGTAAAAGGCCGTGGCCTCCTCATTGCCTGCGTGGACATGCAGCCTCACGCCATGAACCTCATCCCCGTCCTTCTCCGCCGCCTTGGCCTGCTCGATGACCTTCATCACCAGCTTGCGACCGATTCCTCGACGTCGGAACCGCGCCGGCACCGCCAGCGTGCGCAGCTGCACCGAGCGTTGTCCGTCCCGTTCTAGCTCCAAGTCGGCGACTGCCGCTCCGCTCACGACATCCCCGTCCACCACCGCAGCCCACGACAGTCGGTGCGGGTCCTTCTCCGCTCGACGGTAGCAAAAGGCCGGGGGTTGCACCGGCAGCACCCCCAGGTTGAGCTTCTGCACCGCCCGCACCAGCGCCGCGTCGTCCGTCAAGCAGCGCAGCTCCATTATATAATTCCTTGGTGGGCAGACGCTTAGCCTCGCGCGTGTGCACGAAGTTCGTCCAGCGCCGCCAAATTCGAAATTTGAAACGAACCAGTTTAGAGATCTGTAATCTATTTAGATCCATAATTCTGCGCCTCACAGCACGACTTTATAAGGTAGAACTCCATCAACCCTTCTAGCGTCGGTGCATTGCGGCGGTATTAACCCCTTAAGAAGAGCGATCGATCGTTGGTCACATACACCTTTGTTTGCACTGTGTTTCCGCACTACCCGATACAGTAGCAAAACGATCGTAGAGGCAAAAGGCCCGGTTGCATCCCCTCTCTCCACATTTGCATCACTATTGGTAGAGTATTAGTTGGGTGGACGAGAGACGCTCTCGATGGCTATGACCTTCTCCAGCAGCGGTGGCGGCCGTGCAGCGCTGTGCTTCCCTCGAGACGGCGCCTGGTTCCAGGGTTACTTCGTCTGCGCGTCGAGTCGCTCGCAGCTCGGGCTAATGGGCGAGGAGATCCCTGTCGACGAGTGCGTGGCGTGTCCCGACGGGGGCTACCAGGAGTACCGCCTCACGGTGATGCACTTCGCGGCGGACAGGGAGGTGGGGCTGGTGGTGAGGAAGACGGGGGGAGACTTGTGCCAATTGGACAGCGACGCGCTGCAGTTCCAGCCGTCGATGCTGCTCACGGACGACAAGGCTGTCGAGGCCATTGAGACCTACTTCCCCACTATCGCGGAACGTGTCGACCATGACGCGGTGCGTAGATCAACTTGTGGTCATTTTAGCGTTGCAGCGCACTTTAGGTTCTTACGTTGATGGCATATTTGTGAGCAGAGTTTGTTGCGTGAGTTCACCGTGTGTTTTGGCGATATGGAGATCTCGGGGCTTGTCTTCCCATCGTAGAGCAGGCAGTACGGTAAGCTAGTTCTACAGTATGAGCTCATCCAGTTAGCAAGAACAAATACTTCAAATTTTGGTGGTAATGACTTGATGCTGTCAGCTTCCGCAGTCGTCGTGCTAGCGATCAACGTCTGCCAGCGGCGAATTTATACATGTCTAGAAACCAGCGAGCCAGTCGACGTCGCCCGCGTAAACGCTGCCGACGTTCAGGTCTTCGTGACTCCCGCTGGCCGCAATCTGCTTGAATTCTGATGCAGCCTCCGGTTCGAGGGGTGCCTGCTCAATCGACAAGAAAGGGTAACGAAAGTTAGCAAAGCTTCGAACTTTGAGAACATTGACTTGCACGCGTACCGAGAACGAGCCAATCTTAGTGGCCTCCCACGACGTTCCCGCGAAGAAGGCGTGCTTCTTGATCGGTTCGCAGGCGCCGGCGCGGACTTCGGAGTACCCCAGACGCCTTGCGGGATCCGGGCTCAGAAGACTCTCAATGATATCCTTCAGCTCGGTACTTGTGTGCTCGGGCCACGATAACTGGTCCGGGCGGAACGACGCGATGTCATTCAGAATCTCAAGGTCGTTCTCGTTCTCTCGGGTGAAGGGAGTCGCACCAGTGAGCATTTCGTACATGAGCACGCCAAGTGCCCAGTAGTCTGCAGCGATGTTGTGACCTGCAGATATCAAAACCGTCAGATTTGAACATTCCACGGACCGACAATTCTCTCCTACCTTCGCCTGTAATTTGCTCCGGAGCCAGGTACTCAGGGGTGCCACAGACAGTGTAGGTTCGGCCGCGGCCAACGTACTTGGAGAGCCTACACCACATGGAAAACAGAAAACGCGCATCAGCAAACTAACACGAACGAATTTCTTAGGCATATGGATAGCATACCTCAGATTGATCATGCGAAGGTTGCCGCTGCGGTCAACCATCAAGTTCGTTGGGTCAACCGTTCGCGAGACAACTCCCTCCTGAAAGTTACAGAACAAAATAAGAAATCGTGTGATTCTGACCAGGGAGTGTACAAAAGCTTACCGCATGCATGAACTCGAGGGCCATCACCACTTGTGCAGCATAGTATCGGACAAAAGACTCGCCGTGCGCCTCGCCGTTCAGGAAGCTCTCGAGGGTGCCAACGATTTGCGTTTCGTAAAGCATGTGGATGTCCGAGTCGTTCGAGTTCATGGCCAGAAGCTGCGGCACAAGCGCATTCTTTTCATAGAGAGAGACGTAGATATCGCGCTCGCCGCTGACATGTTTCTGCATGCCAGCATCAACGATAGCTTGCTTGCTCACTGATCGCAACGTTAAGTACACTGGAGGGGACGAGCCCTTGACTTCCACCAAGCGAACAGTGTTGGTCAGGTCCGACATCACACTCCCGACAACCTCCACGTCATCGATAGACTTGGGCGTCTGCGTTTTGGATTCGTTGTCAAACTCGACAAATGATTTTGCCTAGATGAATGTTTAAGAAGAAGTTAGAACATAGTTAATAGCGAGTCGGAAGCACATACACTTGCAGAGCTTACCGTTGCTTCCTTTTGCGCCTCCGAGATTCTGGTCTTGCGCGAACGACGGAGCTTGTCTTTCTCTAGGATGGACGACAGCTTGCCAACCGCAAGCTCCAAGGCATCCTTTCTGATGAAGAGACACTCCGTGCGCTCAATCGCTCGGATTGATCGTTGGCTAAACACAACCAAAAATGCAGTTAGCATGATCACTAACACGACGCTGAAAACTGCGGGAACTGTACCTGATTGACCGTCTTCGCACAAGTGCGATTTCACCGAAATAGTCAAAAGTCTTCAGTTCAAGTGGCGCCACGTTGTCCATCTTTGAGGTCGACTCGATACGACCACTGGTGATCAGGAAGAAGCCTGGCTCTGTCATTCCCTCGTGGAGAACAACTTGATTGGGCTCGAACACCACGGTACGCATCTCTTCCGCAACTAGATTCGTCTGCGCCACAGTCAATGGGCGCAGCAAGCTGATCTGGCGTAGTCGGCGAACGACGTCGCGCAGCGCGCCGCCCACGCATCAGAATAGAGCGGAAGGCAATTCGGTCAAGTGCCCACAGCGTACCCTTCTCCTTCGTAACAACGGTGTTAACACGAGGATTCGGGTAAATAAGTGCTAGCTCGCCGAATGTCGGGTGCGAGTCTGCTGTGGCCTTGTACACTTGGACCACCTCGCCATATGCTTCCGGAGAGGAATCGTTCTCCGGCGAAAGCTCAGGTGTTTCACCCTTGATGTGACGAGCCTCAAATTCGCCGGTTTCCACCTGTAATGGCAGTTCACACACATTAGCTTTCAAAAAGATAACATAGCACAGTATCTGCGTTGCATACCAAATAGAACGTGTCGCCAGGAACCCCTTGATGCATAACAATGTCACCGGCACTGAACTCGAGCTTCTTCAGCACGGAGATGACTTCGTGAATCTGAAAGGGTACACCAGGAACAAATAAATTTCGAGCTCACACGTCATGCACAGGTCGCAGCGAACAAACTCCAGAAGTTGGTTACCTTCTTGTCACTCAGGTGGTTGAATAAAAAGCTTCCCTGAACAGCCTTCTTGATCCATTCCTCTTCTTCCTCGGATTTTCCCTCGCTTTCAATCAAATTCGGGATTTGGCCAGGTTCGTCGTCGTCATCCATGAATGCCTCCGCAAGCGACAAACGGATCGCGTCTGTCCCAACAATCGTATCCCTGCGAGCGTGGTTTTTCGTGATGCCACGTACAGGCCTCTGCATCGACTGAAGATCCAGAACCTCGCCACCAACGTAAATACTGCCGCGAGGACCATCACGCTCCTTTGCTGGGGTAACGCCATCTAGGAAAATGCAGATTGCAGTGATATCATCTGTTCGCACTTCAAACTGCAGCCAGCGGTTGTACGCCTCCTCGACCAAGGCGTGACACGCCTCTGACGGGTTCTCGTACTGCTTCACGATGTCGACGACGTTCTGGCTCGTGAGGAATTCGAACACACCGTCACTCGCAATGATGATAAACTTGTCGTGAGGGTTCAGTCCCTTGCACAAAATTTCGGGTTCAGCCGTCACGCC
The DNA here is from genome assembly GCF_018691715.1 of Phytophthora cinnamomi. Lineage (NCBI taxonomy): Eukaryota > Oomycota > Peronosporomycetes > Peronosporales > Peronosporaceae > Phytophthora > Phytophthora cinnamomi. The sequence continues at coordinate 156,605 of NW_027150948.1, read as the reverse complement.
CAGCTCCTCGGAAACCAAATCGCCAATACTTCGCGTGAATGCAGTGCCCTGCAGGATAATGACAACGAAAAAAGAAAAGTCAGGACTAACAAGTAATAAATCAGGATCAGGCCACTTCAAGCTGCTATCGCCGCTGCTTACGGGGTACTGTCCGTAAGGATGCCAGATGCGTGGTGGGTCTCCGTTCTCGTCGATCTCATCTCCGAGGGAAAGGCCCCAGTTCTCGTGGATAGGCTCGAGGCCTTCCACTTGGTCTACCGTCAAGATACGTGCTCCACACTTCTTGACACGAACGCGCTCGTCCTGATAACCGGGCATCATAACGTGAAAAACAATTAGGTCAGTTTCCCCCAAAAGAAAAGAAAAGCACAAAACGCCCCAAGCGTTTCGCGTGAGTACGTCAGTGAGTTAGGTGCACGCACCTTGCGGAAGGGCGTCTGGTCGATGGACAGCGGCTTGGCCACCAAGTTGGCCTCGCCCTCGCGCGTCGAGGCCTTGAGGTTCTCCTGCGCGATGATGGCCCTCGAGTCGCCCACGTTCGAGACGTGGATCTCGTTGCCGCAGAAGAGCACCGAGATGGACGTCGTGCCGCTCATCGAGTCGTCGAAACTCGCCTCGTGCATCTAGTGGATAGTTACAACTGACAGTGAGTTCTCTCTCCAGCGTCACATAGTCAGTCAAGAGTACTGGTGCCCAGACAGCACGCACCGCCCGGTTGGTCTGCACGTGGGCCCTGGTGAGCGCCGGCAGCACGCCCATGTTGTCCTCGAGGTTCTTGATGATGTTCTCGGGCAGCTGCTCGGCCGCGAACTGCGAGCAGATGTCTCCGTACTGGCCGTGGCCGTCGAAGACCGCGAAGAAGGCCTTCTGGTCGTCGCCCGCGAAGTGCGTCTCGCAGTAGTAGCTGTCCTGGTTGGCCTTCTTGCGCGCCTCCGGGTAGTAGCCGCGCTTCGAGTAGTACGAGTAGCGCAGGTTGTAGGCGCCGATCTTGACGTGGTGCGTGTTCTCCACGTGCTGCGCGCTCGGCCGGTGGTGCAGCGGCGGCGGCGCGAAGGCGTCGGCCTGCGGCTGCGACTGCGACGAGCGCGACGACGCCGAGCCGGAGCCGGAGCCGGAGCCCGACGCCGGCTGCTCGTCGTCGCGGCCGTTCTCCTTGGCGGGCTCCGTGTCCTCCGTGTCCGCGTGCTTGTGCGGCGAGGGCGGCAGCGCCGCGTAGGGCACGGCCACGGCCTGCACGCCGCCGTCGTCCTTGTCCGTGACGACGGCCGCGGCCTCGGTGGAGCAGCAGTTGCCCATGGCGCACTAGGCTACTAGACGGCTGGCTGGTCCCGTTCGTGCCGCTTTCCGCACTGGCGCGTGTGTGCGTGTGTTGCCTTTTCGTCGTCGGCGGTCCGACGCGCACGGAAGAGGTGTGCTGTGCTCTGCGCTTGCTCGAGCTCGTGCTCCTGCTCCTGCTCTTGCGCTGCTGGCTTCCCTCACTGCAGAGTCGCCCTGTTGTACTGAGAAATGGGCGCGGCAGATGGCGCGCGGGGCCTATTTTCTGGGCGCCCAAGCGCGGAAAAGGTGTTGGAACAGAGGAATTGAGCGAGGACGACGTTGCTGTCGACGACGACTGCGCTCGGGTTCCGGCAGATTAGCCACTGGTGCGTTTGACTGCGTGCTCGACACTAGTAGATTTTACGATATAGGCTTTGGTTGAAAGAAGGACGGATTTCTCGACTTGGTGACGATGGCCGCGCGTGTCTGCGTTCGCAGTTTCGCTCTCCTCTGCCAGTAGCTGGGTGCGTACCCAGTGTTGGTTCTTGCTGTAATGTAGAGAGCGATACATTCTCCTATCGATCAGGATGGAAAGAGAAGGAGAGATTCTGCTCTGCCGTGCCCTTGGCTAAGCTCTGAAACCTATCCGACATGTTCGTCATGAACCAGCGCTGGTCTGCAAAGCGGTCAGTCAGCTTCCTTGGGTTTCCTAGCTTGCCTTATTTTTCGTCAAAAGAAGCCGCTGCCGCGGCGTGTGTATGCAATGCGAAGTTGGTTGAATACATGTGACCTGACCTCACTGTCATTTTATCAGAACTGCATGACAACGCGACCTCAAAAGCGCAACGGATGACGGGGGGCGTTCTCCAATTCGTACCAACGCCAGGATTGGCAGTGTGCCAATACATTTCGCGGCTTCGCAGTTCTGTCATCTGATCCCCAATTTCAGCGCGCATATACGGTATCTCTACACACACCTTCGCTGAAGATAAATGCGTGTGGTCCTGGGAGACCAACTTGCTGGTTTGTCTGAGGCTAACCTCACAGCTCTTATCATCCTCCAAGGAAAAAAAATCAAGTAGAAAAAAAAATGATCTTCCAGCGAAAGCGCAGCAACCTTGTGACTCGCCACGCATTTAATCTATCACTAGTGACGAGGTTACCGAGAGTTGCTTTAGTTGACATCAAATGTCGAGCCGGCCTATTTGGGTCATTCCGCCTCCCCTCTAAATGGGTCGCATGCCCCGTCCACACCGAATGTAGGCCCCGGTCCTGTACTTGAATGATCGCACCATGTGCGACAATTTGTTGCCCTCAAATGCATCCATCTTTCCGTTCCATAAAGACAGTGGACAAACGAGACGAGCTCAAAAATTCGAACGCGAGTCAGCCAAGTTGAAGAGCAGTTGCTCCTCAACTGCACTCTATTGCCAGTGCCAATTTGCCAGTGGCAGCTCGCCACGGTCTCCGCTGCGGCAGCTCCAGCACATCCCTCTCGGCGCCGTGCATCAGGCTGATGATGGGGGCAGGCATCAGAGATAGCGCAGCAATTGTCACGCAGCCGTGTGGCTGGTCATGTCTACCGACCCTGTCATACTGCCTTCCGCATGTATTTAGGCAGGCCGGTCGCAAAAAAGCGTCTCGGTCCCTCCCAAATCACAAAATAATAGTCCCAACTGCAACCTAGTAAAAAATAGTCCCTCTTTTTTTTTCCCCGCAAAGTTCAACGTCGGTACCAGTTGTATACTCGGCGCAAGACAAGATCGTCAGAGTGAAGGTCACCCACCCTTGCGCACGATGGCGACGGCGCTGCGCGCCTGGAGCTGGACGCGCATCGACGGCCGCAACGTGCTGGCCGTGCCCACGCAGACGGAGATCCGGCTGTACGACAGCGACGACTTCATCCTGCTGGCGCGCCTGGCGCCGTCGGGCCACCGCTCGCCCGTGGCCTGCGTGCGCTGGAGCGCCTTCCACGGCAAGCTGGCCTCGCTCTCGGCCGAGCTGCTGCTGGTGCACGCGCCGCAGCGGGACGCGTCGGGGGGAGGAGGAGGCGTGCGCTTCGCGGCCGTGTGCCGCCTGCCGCTGGACGCGGCGCTGGGCGGCGGCATCCGCGGCCTCGCCTTCAGCCGCAGCGCCGACGAGCTGCTGTTCTGCGGGCGCGCGGCAGGGCTGGGCAAGCTCAGCGTGCGCTCGAGCAGCAGCAGAGACGACGGCCAGGCGCTGAGGCTCTGGGCGCGGCAGGACGAGGGCTGCGACGTGGCCAAGTACTCGCCCAGCGCCTTCGTGTTCGCCAGCCTGAGGATGCAGGACAAGCAGGTGAAGGTCTGGAGGATGCGCAGGACGCTCGGAGACGCAGACGAGAACCAGACGCTGGAGAGTGTGGAGACGCTGCAGCACCTGGACCCTGTGGTGTATTTCTCGTGGAAGCCGTCCACGACGCAGTGGCACTCGGCGCTGGAGACGGACGGCACCAGGAAGGCCCAGTGGTTCGAGCCGGCCAGGATACTGCTGACGTGCACGGCCACGAGGTCCGTGAGGATCTGGACGGAGAAGGACGGCGAGCAGGTGGGCTTCCAGCCGGTGCTGGTGTTTGAGCCGACCTACCCGATCGATAACGTGCGCTGGGTCATGTCGAAGAACAGGAACATCAGCGACGAGAACTTCCAGGTGGTGAACGACGTGCATGACAAACATGCGGATTGGATCTCGGGGGTGGATCATAACGGGATTTTGAGGCTGTGGCGAGTGGTGGGGATCGTCTCGGACGAGCCGACTGTGGAGGAGACGACGCTGCAGATTAAGGTCAATGGGGAAGACGACACTAAGAAACCGACCAATACGAGCGTGAGACTCGGAGAGGTTTGCGTCATGGCCTACTTCTCGCAAAACTACTTTGGAATGCCGTCCAAGCTGGGGATTGTGCTGCAGCGCGCAGATCATATCATGATGTCGTTCCACGTTGCTGTGGGCGAAGGAGATCGGCCCTCGCAGATCCTGAAGAAGTCGTGGTACAGAAGTCACCTTGGATCAATCTCGGCACTGTCCGCGCATCCGTCGCTGCCACTGATCGCTAGTGTTGATGCCCACCCTTCACACCATGACGGCACATGGAGAAATGAAATTCTCGTCTACTGGATCTCGTTTTCCGCTTTCTCTGCCGAGTCACGGCTTATTCCATCGGGTGTGCTGCCCTGTGCAAAGGATAGTGGTGAGGTGCTATGTATTCAATGGGTACCAACGCTGCACTTCGACGCCACTCCAATACTTCTCGTTGCGTTTGAGTCAGGTACTATTGATGTTTATGGACGCTCTGCGAGAGCGGACGTCGCAGTTGTTTCTTCGCCAAGAGTGCAGCTGCCTCGCCAGCATCGACGACTCACTCGATCGCCAAGCTTATCGCCTTGGACATTCTACGATTACGTAACAGGGGAGTCTGGATTTGAGTACGAGGTTGCCTGTGAAAAGCCAACTGCAAGCTCGGATTTTGGCGTCCAGTTTGAGGAGAAAAAGGGAAAGCTACTGGTTTCAAGAAATAGCTCCAGCAATAAGTACATCAGCGAAGTGGTTGAAGGTGACGAGCTGGTTGGTATCAACAACAAAAGCGTGGTGGGTAAGGATGTAAAGGAAGTATTTTTGCTGATCGACATGATTCCAAATGACGAATCGCTGTTGATGCGTTTTCGAGCTGCGTGCGTGCAAAATTACCAAGGGGGCATGGGACCGTCGGCTTATGCAGCTCTTCCTCAGTCAGTAACCCCCGCTCCCTTTCAGCCGACGTTTGCCACTGGCAACGGAGTCGAGATCGATTCGCCTGAACATTCAGTTGAGGAATATGCATCAGACCTTCGCCGAAGTTTTTTGTCCTCATTGGAGAAACAAAATCCTCAGAGCCCTCGCGGAACGGACAACGTGGTTCACGCAGGAGCAGTATCGATGTACGGAGGGTGGAGACAACTTCTTCATGTCAAGGCAGCACCAGAGCTGTCGTTGCTATGCGTATGCCCAGCTTACGCTGACGATGGCGAGTATATTCCTGATTCTGTCGTAATTTTCGGTATCACATCGTTGCCTGGAAAACTTTGTGTCTGGAAAGGCGTCCGAGATGCAGCATACCACTCGTTTGAGTTAATTCCGCTCCAAATCCATGACCCAGCAATCGAGAAGAAAAATAATATTACCTCTATTGCCGGCGAGAGAGACTACCGTCAGCGAGCGTTTTCCACCAAACGAGTCCAAAGTCGCAACAGTTTGAATTCACTGCTTTTTGTCGGTGATGCTTCTGGCAACATCGAGCATTGGCGTTGCCAGATTGTAGGGGATATTATTCATTTCACGATGATGAGCTCTCACTCCGTTTGTGGTACCACTTCCCCTCCCTCGCCCAATGGACATTATGTACGTGAGGTGTCCGGTTCGTTTTGTAGACGTGGATACGTTTCTGCGGATCAATTGGAGAATTCAAGGCAAAGTGGTGATGCAGATACGGTAGTCACTAGCGGTATTTGCCATATCGAGGTGGACGATCCGAACCGTCTGGCTGTCCTACATGCTGACCGCCCGGAAGAGCTGCATGTGTTCGAAGCGGAATCTGGCCTGGGAATTTTACGCATGGAGGAGTTCATACCATCCAACGGCCGCGGGCATGTTTTAGGCTTCTGCTGGTGCAATTCACACGTCGAGTTTAATGTCGATGCTCTCGCTGTGAGATACGAGTCTGCAACTGTCATTTACCAGTACGATACGAATTTGCATCGCTGGGCTCAAGTCGGAGACGACATTGTGAGTCCCTTGCCACTATTTGATTGTACGCGAGATTCGTCTGCCTTATTAATTGGAGGGGGCCACCTGAAGGATTCACGGTTAGACCAACCATCGTTCCAACCAATTTCCAACGAAATGCCCGTGGTTATAGGCAAGTGGGATGAGCCGGGAAGCCTTTTGCAGCACTCTATGGACTGGAAAGCGGCTGAGTCCCCGCAGAAACTCCCTGTTTGGCACCCTTATGTGCTTCTCACAACGATGTTTGGAATGCACGCCCGTGTGGGGGAGAAAGACACGTCGCTTGCTGGAGATCGGGCCTCCTATGAGTTTTCAAGGGCTTTTAAAGATGCCACTCAAATGCTAAAACTACTTGCGAAAGTCCTGGAAGACGAGTCGTCAGCTCGTGCTAGCGCCACTAGTGGCGTTTTATCGTACACTGGGTCAGAACGACCAAGAAGGGATTGTGCCAAGGAGAATGGATCGGGACGAGCTCGAATGCTCGAATCTATTGGTCGATACTCGACATCTATCCATCGAAGCGATAACATCGATAAAGCAGAAAACCTGTTCGCAGCCCCGACGAGAAGCCAAAGGAAGGACAATTATGAAGAGGACGACTTGTTTGCCGACGAAAACGACCAGGGAACATTGGCATTGGCTGAAGCAGCGACTATCTTAGAAGCAGTTGATATCATGCTCTTGGGAAAACGACATCCGCTGCAAGCAAATGCCTCCATTTTGTTTGCTTCATTCAGCGAAGAACATCTCCTGGAGATGAAAGCACTTCTCGCTTTTGTGGAGGCGATTCAGTCCCTCGGTTTTGATTTGGACGCTTCCGCTGCAGATCTAGGGGCCAAGCGCTTCTTTTCGATGTTTTTGTTCGCGAAATCACTGAGAAGCGCCGTGCTTGCTCACACCGGCGACAGTAGCGACTTCTCAAGCAATCCGCAAAATGGCGATTCCGACCCTTTTTCTGGCAAACTGAAGTGGAGAAATACATACAGTGAACGCGAAAGCTGCTTTTGGCTTCCAAACTTGGAAGAAACGCCATCTTCAGGACTTTTGTGGGCCTTACATTCGGATGCGCAGCAGTTTTTATGGGAGCATTGTATTCAACCCACTATGCAATGGGATGATATTCGTCCGCTGTGGTTGGGACTCTGGATCAAGGATGTCAAGGACCTTCGGGGTATCGTTGAGAGGTGGGTTAACTGTTTCAGGGATGGGAGATATGTTTTTTTTTCCGTTTATAATCGTAGTGATTATGTGTTTTTAATGTTGTGTCCAGATTTGCGAAAGTCTCCTATGCAAGGACAAAAGATGCTATGGACGTATGTTTGTTCTACGTGGCATTAGGCAAACAGAAAGTTCTGAGCGTGTTGGCGAAACTAACTCAATCAGAGTCGAACAAGGTGAGGATTGTCATTGTGCGCTTCGTATGGCACTGGCTTGTTGTGCCGTTTTTCACATTTTACGTTTTCTTGCTTCAGACACTGGCATCTTTTCTCGAAAATGATTTCTCCGACAAACGCTGGAGCAATGCTGCGATTAAGAACGCGTACTCGCTGCTTAGCAAGAAAAAGTACGAGGCAGCTGCAGCATTTTTTCTCCTCTGTGAGCCTCCACGTATTCAAGATGCTATCCGAGTGTTGTCAGTGCGTTTGGGAGACCCAAGCTTGGCACTGATCATTTCCAGACTTGTGGAATACCGTCTAGACGATAAAATGCAGAATGATTTTACCGTGAATCAAGCTGGTATTTCGCCCGCGGGGACTGTTACAAAGCAATTGCTGGAGCAAGACGTGGTCCCTCTTTTCCGCATAAAGCACGAGGTATGGTTGGAGAGCTGTGCTATGTGGTGGCTCGAGGAATTTGAGCAGTCATGGGCTGTACTGCTTCCGCAATTCCAAGACGTGGATGTATGTGGAGGTAGCGAAGTAGGTCTCCCTACCAAGAATACCTTGGTGTCCAGTGTGATGCGAGCGACGCATTTCTACGTGAACCTCACGTCTCTCACGGTTTACTTTCAGCACCTCCACTCCAGCGTTAACTCTTCGTTGTTGAGATGGGCCAAGAAGAAAATGCAACAGCAAGCATTTCCTGACGATCCAGTGTCCCCAATAAACATCTCTTTGAGTAAAAAACGTCTCCAGCTGGCGTCAACCGCAGACATCGAGCATGCATTTTCGTTCGCGGCGTATGTATGCAAGCGAAGCGGCTTGAGTGATACTGCACTCGTGGAAATGCTTCAAGCACGGCACCTCGTCAACCTTCATGCGCGCTTTGAGATCTCGACAGTTGAGTCTGGAAGCAACTCGATCAGCGATTTGGTGCTAGACGAAGAACTAAATGGAGAATCTGGCAGCCCTACCTCACCTCGATTCCAGTCATCAGTGAAAACCTTGAGACGAGGAACGACGCTGTCGCTCGTTACTTCTCCACTGGTCGGTAAATCCGCAAGGAATGGCGTTTGGAGTACGTCGCCGAGGCGAATGAGCTTTATGGACAAGCCTGGCCTCTTGTACATCGACCCCCAAGTATCGGGGAAGAAGTCACAACGACAAAGGGCAAGCTCAATAGTATGGTCGACAGGGTTGCAAACAGAGAAGACTCTACCGGCAGCCCCGTGGCTAAAAGCACAGATTGCTGACATCGAGTGTAGGCGGTGGGCTTCGTCTGCCTTTGTGGGTAAAATGATTGGTATTCGTGTGGCGCGCGAGATGATCAGCCACTTCCGCTCCGAGTTAGATATGTGGTTTCGGCACGGTGATGGTATTGATTCCCCCACTCATGCAGTGACCATCACTACAAACCCCGGGCAACGCCATCATCATCGCGTTAAGCTTCACAGGGAGTTTTTGGATGAGTTGTGCACACCACTTTGTGAGCAGTTCCAGGTCGACCGCAACTATGTCTATGAAGCTGCGCTTGCTGTGATGCACCCGCACGCATACCTCCACATCGTCGAAGTCTGCTTCCTGCTCTCGGAGCTGAACAGGGTTACGACTTTACGCAAGTGGATTGAGTATGTGTCGCTGTCAATGCTGCACTCGTGCTCAACGTTTGCGTCGTGCAGCATCGCTGAGGACGTGTATCGGGACTGGGAGGGCCTTACAATTCAGCTGTGTTACATCCTAAATCTCGATGCACAGGGCCAAATCAACATTCCAGCTCAAGTGATTGCGCACATAGGTGTTGCGGTTCGTACTGGAATTATCTTCCTGGGCTGGGCGCGGCAAAGATCTGACATTGTTCGCCAGGCTGTTAGTTTGCCATTTTACACTTACGGCACAACTAACACTGAGTCCAATGGCGAATCAAGTCCCAGTCTGAGCTCGTTTGCGTTTGAGAAGAACTTGCGCTTGCTCTGCAGACTGTTGCAGAGACCCACTGCGAATGCAAGTGAAATGCGCGAAACTAGGATATTCGAAGGAAATCTAGGGTATACTTTCCTAGGTGCCGTTGCAGCTCACCAAACGAGCGATGACAGCATTTCACTCTTGTCATGGGGAGGTATCGCGAATGCAGCAAGCCAGAACCAGTTCAAGATTCGCAAGATGTACACACTGATTCTCATGGTCTCGGTGCTCCGCACGCTGTATGCCCGAGCTACAGTTTTCCTCAGTACCTATCAAGAGGGAATTGACGATGATGACGATGAAGTAACCGAGGCAGACATTTCAAGCTCTCTGTTTACTCCTCAGAAATTATGGAAAGCATTGGGTGAAGGTCCATTGGAAGGACTGAAGAGGTGGTATGCGCTCATCGAGTCTCACCTCAGGTGCGAATTTGACTATTCCGTGAAAGAAGTGCCGTGTCTCTGTGGCCTTTACGGCCTTGATACCGCAGCATTCGAAGAAGCAGCGGCCACAAACCGTGATTGGGAGCAGCAGAGCAGCAATGAACGCGATACTGCGAGTGCCGATATGTCTCTTAGCAGTGAAACTGAGGACAGTAACCCGATTATTGACCGTGAAGGTGATATCATGCAAGACATCTCCGCTCCTTCTGAGTCTCAGGGGATGTCTGGAGACGAAAGTCCAGACAATTTGCAATCTTTCCTTCGCGATATTGGGATGAGTTACGAGCTGCATGCGACTTTGGTGAGCGCAAGTGATGACTATGTGCTGTTGCTGATGCAGAATCCAGATTTTGGTGTGCGAATAACCTTACGGCGATTTCGTGTAGACCCGCGGGTGTACGTGAAAAGTTTTGTGCTGCGAGATGCGTTTAGTTGGTTCGTTCGTCACCAGATCTTTGCAGCGAGACCAAAGCAGACACCATCGCGCAAATTCACGCTTTTCTGACGCGTTGCTGTAAGCAGCGTAAGCTACGGTTACTGGTGGCCCATCGCGGTGAAGATGCTCAGATGTTTCCGTTTGATCGCTTTCATGCCCGCCCGCGGCATGAATGTGATGCTGACACCAGCTCAGCAGCGTCAATTTCAAGCGAGCTTCCTATTCCGCGGTCGCGGCTGCCGAGTGCGGCAGGATCGATCACAAGCGATGTACCCATGTCACGATCAGGGCTATCTAGTGGTGCTCAGGTGTCGGAACCGAGCGAGCCTGAAGCTCTTCCTGAGGCATTTTACTTGCAGTCTATTATGTTCGTTGACCCTTGGGAAGTTGAAGCGGAGTGGAATGTACGTCGATACATGCACGCTACACAGTCTCCACTCCACGTTGAGCTTGGGTGGGATCGACTTAGTCCGATTTGCTTGGAGACATGTGATAACATTGTCGACTCGGTGTTTGAGGATCCTGATCTCGTAGCAATGTGGAGGACCACTGGGGGAGAAGGTTGGCTTGTTACGGCCATCACTCAATATCGCTTAGATGGCCTGCACTCATATCGCACACTTCATCAGCACGTCCAACGTGGCCTCGCTGGGAAAGAGGAGCCACGAATCCCGCTTCTCGTTGAAATTTATTCCCGTAGCCAGCGAAATGCAATGTTTGAAGAAGCGGGGTTGCCCCACCGCTTTATCGGAGTGATTACGGTGGAGCTGGTTGAAGCGAAAGATTTGATTGCCTGCAGCTGGATAGGCAAGTGGAGTAACGCCTACGTGTTCTTGGAGCTATCTCATGCGAAAGATAAACCACGCGAAACAGCCGAAGAGTGGAGTCTTCAAACGTATCGTAGTCCAGTTGGCGAAGGCGGAGTTAACCCGAAGTGGAATCTTGCGGAGAACAATTTTGTTTTTCGCTTCGCTATCCCCACTCATGGAAAACACACTACCCGTCCCACGAGAGGTGTCCACTTCTGCAATGGAGGGGGTAGCGTTCGCAAGGTGGGTGCCGAGACCAGCCGCTTGGCGTCACAATTATGGAATGCCAATATCACCGATCAGAATCGTGCTGCCGTGGACGCTTTGGAGAAGTTGCTTCCATCGGTGTTTTCAGGGCCACCAGCTATGTTGCGATGCACAGTGTACCAGAAGAATAAGGTTATGAGCCACCAGTTCATGGGGAGAGCAAAGGTGAGTAGAGCTTGTGCTCTGTTGTAGTCTTCGAAGTTTACCCAGATTGCCTCATACCTGTGTGCTTCTACGTTTTAGGTTCCTCTGGACGAACTCACGTCCGGCAACCCGATGGACTGCTGGTTACCACTTGAAGACACAACGAGCGGGTCGCTGCACGTTCGGATCTCTCTATCCTTCCAGCTCATGTGCTCGTCCATGGCTGGGCAATCGGAGCCAGAGGGCTCGCGGTGACTGCGGTGTACATGTACTTCGAAGTAATTGTTTTGGGAAAATATGGATATGTTGAGATCGTTTCGCAAAGTGTGCGTTGGTGTCGGTCGCCTATCGACGTTGCATCATGCTCTTGCCACCGGTCTTCACAACTATCAAGGCGAACGCCAGTCGATCTTCATTAGTGTTAGCTCTGCTATTACAATGACATGATACCCTGGTGAACTCCTGCCCTCTACGTACCACCACTACCTCGGCCTGTATTCATCTCAAAGCGTGAGGAAATGGCCCAGTCGTCACGGGGAGCATCCCAGGGGCGCTAGTCAGGCCGCCGGCCAGCGCGCGAACATCCTGCGATTGCCCGCCGGCCCCACACCGCTGCGCGTTCCCTGCCTCACCCCGCCGCTCACTGCTGCTCCTGAGCACGACGCGCGTTCCTGATAATATCCAGCAGACCGCCGACGTTCTTCTTGTACAGCTGCAGCTTGGCGTCGATCTCCGCCCACTGCTCGGCGCCGAAGCGGCGCTGCAGCGAGCGCGAGATGGTGACCGTGCGCGCGAGCTGGTCGATCTTGGCGCTGGCGACGCCCGCCGTGATGGCGCGCACGACCCACTTCTCCACGTCCTCCTCGCCCACGTCGAGCGCCTTGGCCACGTCCGCGTACGGGATCTCCTGGAAGCCCGTGGGCAGCGTGCAGAGCGTGAAGAGGCGCATGGTGTCGGCCAGCTCGGCCTCCTCGAGGCCGTTCTCCTTGAACACGGCGGCGGCGCTCTTCTGGAAGGCCGCGAACTCCTTGAGCGTCTTGGTGGACACGATCTCCAGCAGCTCGAGCAGCTTCGAGCCCTTGAGCGCGGCCTGCACGACGGCGCTGGCCGCCAGGTCCACGCGCGCCAGGAAGCTGGCCACGGGGTTCTGCAGCACGATCTTGACGGCGCGCAGGGCCTGCTCCTTGGGGGCGTCCTTGGTCTGCTCGAAGCTGGCCAGGTACTTCTCCAGCACGGCCAGCACCTTGAGCGGGTCGTCGGCCAGCTCCAGCACGTCGGCCACGGCCAGCAGCAGCGTGCGGCGCTGCTCGGCGCCGAGCTTCTGCGTGTCCAGCAGCGCGTCCACCTGCGAGAGGTAGGGCGCCACGAGCGCCACGTTGTCCGAGTCGGCGGCCAGCGCCAGCACGTCCAGCAGCGCCTGCAGCTGCACCTGCGGCAGCGCGCGCGCCTTGTTGAAGAGCGCGGCGGCCACGCGCAGGCGCAGCACGGCGCCGGCCTTGTCCTGGGCCTTGACGGCCTGCAGCAGCTGCAGCGCCTGCGCCTCGGCCTGCGGCGGCGGCAGCTGCAGCACCACGTCCCAGAGCAGCGCCGCGGCGCCCTCGGCGTCCGTCTCGGCCTCGAGTGCCAGCAGCTGCGGCAGCTTGGGGCCCACGGCGGCCACGACGGGCGCGTAGTCCTTCTTCTTGATGTCGGCCGCCAGGTCCAGGGGCGCGGCGCCCGGCAGCAGCTTGGAGACGTACGCGACGAGGTCCGAGGCCATGGTCACAGCTCGGCTTGGCTTGCTTGATGGGGATGGTTGTGGCCACGATAGGCGAGCCAACAGTTTATTGCAAGACGGCGATTGGTGGAAAAGCCGAATCAAGGAGGCGTGTGATTGGTGGGGAAAGCATAGAACTGGCGAACGGAATGCGCGGGCCTGCACAACGGCATATGGGTACATGTTGAAGTGGCCTCTAGTCTACCAGTAGCTTCTTGCTGGCGGCGCGGAACTTGGCCACGTCCTTGTCGCGCTTCATGGTGGCGCCCACGAACGCCGTGATGACCTGCGAGTTGAAGATCTGGTACACCAGCGTCTGGTTGTAGAAGAAGTTGGCGTTGCCCGACGCCGGGAACAGCCACAGGAACCACATCACCGGCAGCATGCACGTCGCCACGCCCAGACCCAGCACGTACACGAACCGATTCTCGATCGCTGCGCATAACAAAACGAAGAAAAGTGAACATGACAAACTGACGGAGATACCTGAACCGAACTTGTCATACGTACTCATGATGGTCTTTGGGTGCAGCGCCAGCATCGAGAGAAAGAAGCCGAAGTCACCAAACGACGGGTACGCTTGGAAGAGGGAGAAGATACCGATCAGCGTACACGCGTAGGCTTGAGGTCGGTGTCTGCAGATTATGCAACCAATCGTCGAGTTAGTGGAGAGGTTACCACAGGCAAAGCCGACGAACAGCTAGACGTACGCCAAGCGAAGGTAGATCGGCACCACGTATATGACCGGGTGCAGGTGCATGATGAAGAGGAAGTACGGGATGAAGCGGTCGAAGACTTCCATGAAGAAGTACCAGAAAATGCCAATGTTCGGCGTCAAATCCGAGTACTTGGCGACCCACACGTACGTTTCCTACATTTTAATACAGCACAATATCAATCACCACGATTTTCGCTTTCCTGCAGCTCCCAATTCGAACCTCCAAAAAGCTCCAGTCACCACTCAGACTCAACGACAGGTAGAACAGCAGGCCCAGCCAGATCCCAAACACCAGCAAGCAGGTCACCCCCAGAGACACCAAAGACGGTCCTGCCTGACTCACGTGGCCATCGTCATCTTCAGTCTACAACAGCAACAAACACCAAACCATTTAGTTCCTGCGACTCTCCCACCTCAGCCACTTGCACCCACCTTCCCACTCTTCACACTTCGTAGCAGCAGCACGATCGGCACCATCAGGAAGAACGGATACACTGACAGGTACGTGCCAGCCGCCACGCACATCATGGAGGCAGCAAGCGCCCCCTCCGAGGCGAACACCAAGCTATAGAGCACAGCCAGGTGAGTGAACGACACCGTGGACATGGCGACGCTCGAGGCCAGCGAGTACGGGTTCATCAGCGCTCTGCAAGGAACAAAATGTCAGTGGTTCTACCTCGTTCCACCTCGTTCCACCCCGTTCTACCTCCCTTACATGAAGGCCACAGTAATGGGCAGGTTCTCCGGCTTGAGCAGCGGCGACACGGGCACTTGGCTGAGCCAGATCTCCCGTCCCTGGGCCTTGAGGCGCCGTCCCTCCTCCAGCTGCAGGTTCTTGGCGCAGAGGCGGGCGAGCCCCGCGGCGATGAGTAGATCCACACTGACGAACACCACGCATGCTGCCAGATACTGGAGGGCGGCTGGGGGCAGCTGTAGCACGGGGTACAGCAGGGCGAAGAGCAGCGGCGGCTGGTGGTACACGTCCCCCGAGTAGGGCGAGCCGGTCGAGCGGAAGAGGTGGGCGCCCTCCTGCAGCCGCCGGAAGGACGAGACCGCCGTCGCCAGCTCCGGGCGCGACACCAGCGTCGAGTGCACGGCCGGCAGCGCCAACAGGAAGCTGCGCACGCTCGCGCCCAGCAGCAGCACGAGCGGCAGCCCCAGTCGCGGCATCGCAATTGTTGTTGTTTTTGACATTTATGTTATTAATAATATTATTAATAAAATTAAAATAGGACGAGCGTCCAGGTTGCCGAGATTCATAAAATACTCAGAAATCTGATTCTCCAGGAGAATTACAACCCATCAAATGACCATGCAACTCGATCTTCAGCCTCTTGGATTTATTCGTTTTCCATGAACGCAGCCGAAACCTATAGAATAAAATAACTCTCAATACAAAAGATGTCCACAACCTTCATTTACAACCGAGAAGTTACTGACATGATAGTGAGAATACTTTCAGACATATCGTCCTACGCTGACATCATTTCATGGAGTAGGCTAGAGCAACCGAAAATGCACAGAGTCAAAACACCATTTTCGGTTGCCTCGGTGTACCTTTGGTTTCATCGATGAATATACGGAGCGCCCCATCTCCAGGTGTTATCACGCAGCTGCGCAATGAAAAAAATAACTTCGCCGTACTTTAGCGAGAGCAAAGCAAAATCTGAAAATTTCCGATTCTCTGAGCCTTCCATTTCAGAATCCCCCTCTTCCCTCTGTCGCCAAAAGTGCGGTTCTCGCGCACGATGGTACGTCCAAGCGCCCGCCCTGTTCCGCTACATACCTGGTTGTCTGACATGCTTTGTTATACGCGTAGCCCACTGAAGAAGGTATCCTCCCTTATCCGGGCCACACCAAGCGGTACAAGTCGCCCGCTCCCGACCCTCCAATCACTATCACGCCAACAACAAGCGGAGGCAAAGCGTGTGAAGATTCGCGTGGGCAGCCGTCATGCACGAGAGGAGTTTGCGCCGTCGACAAGGCGACACGGCGGGAAGAGGCTCACTGCATATCAGGAGCGCGTGCTGAGCGAGACCTACAGCGACTACGTCCGCAATCGAAAGAAAGAGAAAGAAGAGAACGAGGCGTGGGAGAGCAGGTTGCTACGATCGTTGCAGAAAGAAGAGAGGGAGCGCTCCGATTCCGTCACGAGCGAGGAGCTGAAGCAGGTGCTGTACCAACTGAACTCGGTTAACGGCAGCAGCCAGACACTTGGAGCTGTCAAGGCATCCATACCCGCGCATCAAGATCAAGATGACGAAAGCTGTGAAGGTTCACCGAAGACAGACCAAAACGTGGCCGAAACACCGAAAAAGGACCAAACCTCGATGTCATCACTGCCCGTCCGTACATCATGTGACGCTGCGCTTGCCGAAGCGCTGGACCAGCTCGACGAAGAAGATGAACTTGAATCGCATGGAGATACGGATGACCTAGATTACGTGGACGAGGAGGAGAAGGCATTTGAAGTGGAGAGTGAACATGACGACACGGATACTCGAGACGGAGATTACGGCTTCGAAGATGCCGTCACCACCGAAAACAAACCAAACTCCCACCGACCGCAGAACAGGAGATCCACCGGAGACCCCAAGAGAGATCCAGACGCTTCTGAAGTGGGGACACCGATGGCTGGAAGTTTTTTGGAGGGCTTTCCGATATTTTGGCCGTCGTGGAAAGCATTCGAGGACGTTTTCGCAGACTTTCAGCAGCAAACATTCCAGTTGTTTTCGTGTCGTACGAGCACGTCTGTGAACACTCGCAACCGGGCAATTATTCAGGAGCAAAAGAAAGCAAAACAGCCGGCGAAGAAGAAGGCGAAACGCTCGTCGAAGCACCCACGGACGGGCGGTACGCTACTTCCTGATGCGTGGGAATTGTATAGCCGAACGTTCTTGTGTACGCACGCCATGCCGTTCGTGAGAAAGGGAACCGGACGTCGCACGCACACGACTGTTCGATCGACGGGATGTTCTGCACGCGTGAACGTTCGTGTGTGCTTGCGGCCTGGTGGGCAAGGATTTCATTTGGTTGTGAAAGCGTCTGGTGTTCACAATCACGCTCTGTCGGAACACCAATGGTATAATTATGCCGAGAACCGACGCATCGAAGATCCGCAGCTGCGTCAAGACGTTGCAGTGATGTCAAAGGCTGGGGCGAAACCAAGGGGGATCCTTTCGTATGTTCGAGCAAAGACAGGTGTGTTTTGTGTGATTTTGGTGGCGATTTAGGATGGCACTGAATTTTGTGTAATTACTGTACAGGCAAACGTACAGCGCTAAAGGACGTCCACAACATGATTCATGGAGCGAAAAAGACCTTCCGTGGCGGACGATCCGATGCAGAGCGCGCTATTGTTGTGCTTGATGAATTTATCGAGAGCGCTCCCGGAAACACGGCCGAGTTCATCGTTGACAGTGAGAGCAGTGTCGTTCGTGTGGTGACGTTTCAGACGGCGAGGCAGAAACGCCTGTTTGCTGCATTTCCCGAGGTGGTTTTAGTGGACTCGACGCATGACACTAATGTGAACCGGTACAAGCTCTTTAGCTTTGCAGTGCACGATGTATTTGGTCGGGTAAGCTGCAATTCACAAGGTATACACCAAAACTAAACAGAACTTACTGAATGTTTTTATGCGTTATTATCATGTAGGGTCAGTACGTTCAACACGCGCTGGTGCAGACAGAGGAAAAGCCTAATCTAGCGTTGGCTGTAGCTGTTTTCAAGAAAAACAATCCAGAGTGGGCTAACATCCGCGTGGTAATGACGGACAAGGCCCTGCACGAGAAAGAAGTGCTACACGAAGCCTGGCCGAACGCAACTCAGTTGCTATGTCGGTGGCACGTTGAGACGTGGTTAAAGCGACAGTGCTCTCGCTTGGGGGGCTTGGATCGAGCGGGAACAAAGCGCTTAAAAGTGATCATGAAAGGTCTCGTAAACGCGGAGTCACAGCAAGAGTACGATGATGCCAAGGTTGCAATGTTGGAGACTCTCGGCAACGACAAGGAAAATCACTTGTATATGAGTTTTATGCAGCACTGGGATACTACTACGGACGAATGGGTCATGTTCAAGCGCGGTGGGGTGCCCCATTTGAAAAACAACACGAACAATCGTCTAGAGTCGAAGTGGGGACGCGTGAAAGAAGTGATAGACGGCAACTTTACGATTGACGAACTAGTGACTATGCTGATTACGCTCCAGGAGTATGCAGAAGAACGTTATCTGGCGGAATTCCATCGCGTTGGTAGCCGTCCGCCCATGGCAGAAGACCCCGAGTTGACCGCATTAGCTCTGCAGCTCAGTGACTACGCTTTCCGAATGGTAGCAGAGCAGCACAAGTTTGCCGTCGGCCCGACCGCGAATTACGACATCGACGTGGATGGCGCGAAGACAACTCTGACGAATCCAGCGACCGGAAAAGCACACAAAGTCGACGCGAGGGTACGCTTTCTGTATACTTTGTGTGTTTCGGTATGGATTCGGTTTATGGTGCTTACAACCTTTTGCTGTTGCAGCTCTCCTCGTGTGACTGCATCTTCAGAGAGGCGTGCCTGCTTCCGTGTCGGCACGTAATGTACGTCCGCAGCAAGGCCAACTACGAGACGGTGATTCCCCCGATGCGTACATTTTCGTCGAGGTGGATTGTTCAAAGTCCGGCAAACAACATTGACGCAGGCGTGGTTAGCCCTGGCGGTCTCAACCGCGTGAACTGCCCGCCCATTCGAGCGTTGCCCCCTGATGACAGAGATACCAAGTACAGTCGGTGCAAGCTTCTCACTGAAAAAATAACTGACGTGATGTCACTCCAGCCGTCGACTACATACCGGCTGGCAATGACCTGGAGGGAAGACTTTCACACCGCGCTTCACACGGGCAAGCTGGAGGATTTCACTGGGCGCAATGTAGCGGATGCTCGTAGCAGCTTCCTCAGTCTAACCCACATTTCAGTCCCCGCCAGCGTTACGATGTCGCAGCTCTCCTTTGCCGATCCAGGAGAGTGTCCACTGCTTAAAGACAAGCAGCCTGTTCCTGATATTCAAAAGTCGAATAGTCAGGAGAAGACGGTGGAGCCAGCGCCAGCAATTCCAATTATCACGTCACCGACTGTGGTAACGGAAGGAGCGGCTACTGAAAGTGGGGCAACCGACGCTACCCATCCTACACTTGGTTCAGCTAGTGCTCCGATTGTTTTTGCTTCACCTCCAAAACGACGAGCATTGTCTCGCCGTGCCGAAAAAAAAGAGGCGTCTAGGAAGGAGATGGAAACTGCGAAGCGCATAATAGCCAACATTCAAGAGGGGAGAAAGGCTCGCGCTGTTAAGCTGGCCCACATGGAGATTCTCAGCGGGCCCTACTCCAGAAGAACTGCGATGCCACTGGTGGAGAGGTTAGACCTACCACCTTTTGAAGTCACGGGCGTGCTGGCAGTAGTCAGATTCAACGTCGGGCAGGCCGTTCCTGTCATCAAGTCGATTCCTCAGGCAGAGCGTATCCGCCACGCCATACAAGCTATCGACGAAGCAAACAATCACGACTTGCTCGCGAGGTGGGACGATTACGGCTACGCAACATACGAGCAGTTGAAGCTGATGGAAAAGGTGGTGACAGCGAGAAACAACTTCAATCTCGTGCAGGCGACTGTCGATTGGATCGACAAGGTGGAGGTTCAAGTGGCAGATGTCGTGGAGCCATTCAAGGACACGCTGGACGTCTCCAAGGTAAGCATGCGTGAAAACCTCAATTACACCGAAAGTTAACACAAATTATACAGAACTAACAATACTGAAAAATGTGGCTAGGCTGACTACAAAACCGCTGTTGAGGATCTGAATCTGGGCGAGTGGTTCTTCGGACGGCATCCGCAGTACGGCAATGAGCTCCTGGATTTTCGTGAAAACCTGTGGCTGCACACGGGCTCCATCATTGGCGCGCTGTTTGTGCTGCGAGAAACGTATGAGGATGTTGGAATCGTCAACCCCCGATTTCTGGACTTCGATACGATGGAACAGAGGGCTCGCGTCGCACGGTCGTATGGAGCTGCAGATCCTGGATTGACGAGTGTGGTTAGCGTCGTCAACCTCAAACACCACTGGGGAGCGTTTTTTGTGGATCAGCGTCGGAAACGATGTTACCGCTTCGACCCCATGGAGCTTAAAAGCAACATTACCACGCTCAAAGACGCAGTTCGAACCGTCGTTGAACCAATGCTCGACATGACGGACCAGCTCCAGATCGAGACGATCACCGGGTGCGAGCAGAAAGACGGCACGTCGTGAGGTCTCTGGTGTTTAGTGGTGATAAAACTACTGTTGTTTGGAGCTACACAAGAGCATTGGAGAAACTACTGGAACGACACCCTCTACAATAGTGTCGGCCACTTGCGTATGCGGTACTTGCACAAGATACTCAAGCTTCAGAATTACTTCAGTATTGGCGAAACCGAAGGCAATGAAGACAAGTACTAGAGTCAAGCGTAGCTGGTAAGGAGTAAAGTGACACCAACAGATGCACGTTTCGTTTTTCGGGCACATATTTTGTTTTCGGTAATGTTTTGGTACAAAATAGAAAAACCAAAAATTCACACATTGCACGGGACTTAGCGTTTTTCGCGTGTGCTCGGATCAAGTCGGCTTAACTCTAAATATCGAGTAAGAAATGTACCTTATGATTTCCATGCTTAAATGCCATACTATTTTTCAAACATTCATAGCGCGCATGCTTTCAGTTTGTGATTTGATTTGTTGTTTTATGTGTTCACTATTAATACGGTGTCGTATAACATACCCATTGACGTAAATTTCCCACTTGCCGTATTCTATTCGAGTGACCATTTTCTGGAGCTACCAGAAACGAGGACGTTACCCATCATCTTAAGGATTTGCTCCCCACTTTCGCCATTCCATTTTCGGTTGCTCTAGCACGATCCTCATTTCATGCGGTTTACATGCCAAGTCGAGATAGTAGTAACCCCCCGCTTAGAACAAACCAAACCACATGGTTTGGTTCGGTAAACAAACCAAACCAAAATTACCAATGAACCTGGTTCGAAACGGTTTCGTGGTTTGGTTCGAAGTGGTTTGAACCGAGTGAGACGCTGCAAACCAAAACAAACCACGAGAATGTGGCTGGCTAAAAACCTCGATTTTAAACTGCTCACGATGCGGCTCTTATCGAGAAGTGCCGCGCTGCACAGCCGAAAGGCCAAGCGTCGTTGAAGACTGGAGCCACTGTCAAAAACTAAAGCTGCATCAAGGTGAGATGCTCACCGCCTTCGGGAATGCAAATCCTGCCATCCAGTAGGTGCAAGCGAATAAGCCAGCCTTGCTACCGATACCAGCCGCAGATTCTAATTCGTCGGGTATGCGGCTTGCTTAGGCTCAGCCTTTGAAGAGAGCCCGCCAGGAGTACAGAGAGCCATTTTGACCAACCAGGCAGCGGGAAAAGCAAACCATTGTGACGTGGACGTCCGTCTGCCAATGAGATGGCAGAGGACGCCCACGTCAATTGCTAATGCATACCTTTCTGTTTACGCTGTACAGCGTAATAAAACATTGCATGGTTTATATTCGTTACATGCTATCCTACCGGTCAATATCAAGAATAATCATGATTATGGGACGCATAAACATGGAGTTTCATGCGACCTCATTGGCTAAAATCCTTGAGATGTGCAAGAATGAAGTTTTCGAGCCGAACTTTTGATTACGGGACGCGAGTCGCATATTTGGATCAAGCTACGTTTTGGATTAGTAGATTCTCATTGGTAGATCAGGATAGAATTAGGATCTGAGATTGATAGACTTTAGGATGGGACCTGGATACTTGTTTGCGTGTCCGGGTCGCCAAGAACTACTGGTTGTGCGGCGGCAATGAGCCGACACCAAACCAACGATTCAATCAATCACTTTTCAAATTCCAATCTTCCTCTCAAGTGTTCGACGGGCGCCCGCCACTGCGCCCTCAAGCTTCGGGTCTTCGGGTCTTCGCATCGGTTTGTGTGACATAGTAGCACTTGCCGTGTCAAGCTTCGGTTCAAGTTCAAGAAAGGTTTACTCGTGGCTGCATCATGGGAAGCGAGTTTTACCTGTGACTATTGGAGCCAGCCACATCGTGGGGAACTCTAGGTTGCGAACGTGCAGCTTTTGAGGAGCACACTTTGAAGAAGTGGGTACATTATCGCGGCGTGTGGCCGGTGGAAATACCACATAGGGGCTTTGCCTCCGCCTAGATCGGATTGTACCTAACCTTCGCTGTGTGCTGGGCTTTCACTAGAAGCCGGTTTTACACCAGGGCGCCTGCATTGTGTCTGCGAAAGCGGAACTTTGTAAAAGTATAACGGTCCTTGGTTACCCGGTGGTAGTCCCTTGCCTCTTTTTCGATCTTTTTAGTCGGTCTATGGCCCGCTACAAGAAGGGTCACAACCAAAGCGGTAAGAGGAAGCATCAGAAAGCGAGTGACGTCAACGTATCACCGACGTCCACTCCTGCTCCTCCACCTGTTACGGCGATTGACACCAGCCATTTCTTCTCGCCAGATGAGGCGCAGAGTTTCGCTAAACTTCAAGTGGATCTCCTCCGCCAGGTCAAAACGGCTAAGCGGGTTTTGGGCAAGTTTCGCAAAGAAACTTTCTGGATCAAGGATGAGCGCACCGAGCCCTAGGTTGATCGCCAACTTAACCTGGCGTTTCTGAACCTTTTGGAGTGCCAAGCCAACCTTGCTGCGAAGCTTAACAGCCTTATTCGCCAGAAACCGCAGCAACACTAAGTTGTAAAACACTTTTTGAGCTTTTAATTCCTTTTCCGTTTTATTTCGCCGTATTCAACGGATCACTCACCGAAAAGTCCATCTGTCCTACCCCTAATGACTATGACAAGGAGTAGGGCAGCAGAGAGTGAATCGATTAACCCGCGGCAACGCCAAGTGCCAAGGACGGCTCAAACGGAGGCGGCAACGCCGCAGGAAGCTCACCACGCAGTCCCACCCGCCGGAACGGCAAACGTTGCACCTGACGCAATGTCAATGCAACAGCTAATGATCTGGTTAACGCAACAACAGCAAATGTATCACACGCAGATGCAAACGCAATTTCAGATGCAGATGCAAATGCAGCAAGCCAAAAACCGTTTTGAAAACTTGCTCGCATCGCAAGGTGAACGACGGAAGCAGGATCCTCCCATGTATGAAGGGAAATTCGGTGAAGATTTGGAACTATGGATCTTTGCCATGGAGGAATATTACGCTAACAAGAGCGGATTGATGGAGGCCGATACGCCCGATTTTGTGACCATGATATCCAGTAGTTTAGGTAAATCTGTGCTAAACTGGTATCGCGCTTTTTCGTCAGATTGTGAAGCGGCAGGAGTTCCCAAAACATGACAATTGTTTAAGGCGAAGCTACGTGAACGCTTTCGTCCCAAAGACTTTGAATACAATCTACGTGAGCGGTTGTTTCAGCTGAAACAACACGGGACCATCCATGAATATTTGTCATCGTTTCAGGATCTGATGTATCAATCCGAGTTGGAGATTTCGGAGATGGAGAAGCGGTTCTACTTTCAGAACGGACTTTGGCCGGAGACAGCGAAAAAGGTGAAGGAGCTCAGTCCACGATTCTTGCATGAAGTAATTGAGATTGCAACGAATTTCGAGTTTGCTCACTATGGAGGGCTCTCGGCACATACCACGGCCAATCACCAGCCTTCTTCGAAAGCGTTATCATCTGTGAAACCAGCGGCTAACAATACAAGCAAGCCGCCGGAGCGAAAGCTGCCACCGAAGAGTGGACCAAAAGAGGATTGGCGAAAGTCAGCCCCTTGTCATATGGGGACAAGTCGGTCATATCAAGCCGCAATGCAAGTCCACCAGGGAAAGCAATCACTATGTTGGCGGATCATTCTACGCTATTTTGGAAGTGAAAGCTTTGCTCACAATCGGGAGGAGCAGCGACTGACGTCTCAATATTCATCGACAATGGAAGCAGCCTCAACGGTGTCACTGCAGATCTAGCTGAATGGCTTCAGTTGGACATCAAAGAACATCCTGACGACATGATGACAGTTCGTCTAGGATACAACCAAAGCATGCAAGAAGGATGTACCGTCGAAATGACGTTGCAGATTCGGATTTCCGGTGACGTGTGAAACGTTTACGGTCATGCCTGTCCCGGAGAATGGGATGTGCTCCTCGGAATGAAGTGGCTTCGGGAGATCCTGGACATCGGTTGGGAACGTTTACTATTGCGCCCGCGTACAAGGATTGAGGAACCCCAGGCTCTTCTTGGTGGTACCTAACAGACCTCGTGCGCGTATGATCGGAGGCCGTCGTTTCAAGAACGCAAACCAGAACCGCGAAATCTTCCATTACTACCATCGGCATGGTCACAAGGGTGCGTTCGGTGAAACAAAACTGATCGCAACGAAGCAATTTCTGAAGGAACTCCGCAAAGGGAAGGATATCGAAGCTGTATTTGTTGTCAATCCACACGACTCAGAAAAGGCTGAGCGTTTTTAGGAACAAGGATGGGAGGCACTGGTGAACAACCCCGCATATGAAGTCTTGCTCAAGTCTTGTAATACTGTGTTTCTCACTG